>NC_090321.1:55947821-56260698 GCF_040869045.1 Eurosta solidaginis
ACCCAGAAATGATCTTTAAGGGCAACTGACCCCGAAATAGTCGTGAAAAAGTCCCGAAATTACCCCGACGGGATCCTGAAAACCATCCAGAAATTATCCCTGAAGGATCCCCAAATGATCCAAGAACAGTCCTCGAAATTTCCTGACATTTTCCCTAAAAAGTAAAAAAAATAAACTCGACGTGATCTCGGACGGATCCCGAAAACGATCCAGAAATTATGCCGGAAGGGACCCCAAATAATCCCGAAAAATTCCCGAAATTCCCACGATGGGATCCCGGACGGATCCCGGACCATCCAGAAATGATGCCGGTTGGTACCCCAAATTGATCCCGAAATAGGCCAGAAATGACCCCGTCGGGATCCCGGGCGGATCCCAAAAGTATACAGAAATGATGCTGGAAGGTGAAATGATCCCCCTTAAAGAAAGATGAAAAATGAAATGATCCCCTTATAGTTCCGAAATGATCCTGACGGGATTCCCGACGGATCCCGGAAACTATCCAGAAATGATGCCGGAAAGGTTCCCAAGTTAACCCCAAATAGTCCCGAAATTACCCTGACGGTATCCCGGGCGGATCACGAAAACCATCCGGAAATGATGGCGAAAGGGTCCCCAAATGATCCCGCATTAGTCGCGGGTTCCGAAATGACCCTGACGCGATCCCGAAGGATCCCGGAAACTATCCAGAAATTATGCCGGAAAGGTTCCCAAGTTATCCCCAAATAGTCCCGAAATTACCCTGACGGTATCCCGGACGGATACCGAAAACCATCTAGAAAAGTGGCCGGAAGATACCCCAAATGATCCCGAAAAAGTACTGAAATGATCCAGACGGGATCCCGGACGAATCCCGAAAACTATCCATCTAGGTACCCAAAATTATCCCGAAATAGTCCCGAAATGACCCCGCCGGGATCACGGGCGAATCCCGACAAAGTCCTGAAATGACCCCGACGGGATCCCGTACGGATCCCGAAAATCATCCAGAAATGATGAAGGTAGGTACCCAAATGATCCCGAAATAGTCCCGAAATGATCCCGACGGGATCCCGGACGGATCCCGAAAACCAACCAGAAATGATGCCGGTAGGTACCCCAAATGGGCCCAATATGACCCCGTCGGGATCCCGCACGGATCCCTAAAACTATCCAGAAATGATGCCGGAAAGGTCCCCAAATAACCCCCTAATAGAGACGAAATTACGCAGACGGAATCCCGGACGGATCCGGAAACCATCCAGAAATGATGCCGGAGGAGACCCCAAATGATCCCGCTAAAGTCCCAAAATGACCCCGACAGGGTCCCGGACGGATCCCGTAAACCATCCAGAAATGATGCCGGTAGGTACCCCAAATCGTCCCGATATGACCCCGTCGGGATCCCGAACGGATCCCTAAAACTATCCAGAAATGATGCCGAAAGGGTCCCCAAATGATCCTGTATTAGTCGAGAAAAAGTTCCGAAATGACTCCGACGGGATCCCGGATGGATCCCGAAAACCATCTAGAAATGATGCCGGAAGAGACCCCAAATGATCCCGCAAAGGTCCCAAAATGACCCCGACAGGATCCCGGACGGATCTCGTAAACCATCCAGAAATGATGCCGGAAGAGACCCCAAATGATCCCGAAAAAGTCCCAAAATGACCCCGACAGGATCCCGGACGGATCCCGAAATCCATCCAGAAATGATGCCGGGAGAGACCCCAAATGATCCCGCAAAAAGTCCCAAAATGACCCCGACAGGATCCCGGACGGATCCCGTAAACCATCCAGAAATGATGCCGGAAGAGAACCCAAATGATCCCGCAAAAGGCCCAAAATGACCCCCGACAGGATCCCGGACGGATCCCGTAAAACCATCCAGATATGATGCCGGAAGAGACCCAAATGATCCCGCAAAAGTCCCAAAATGACCCCGACAGGATCCCGGACGGATCCCGAAAACCATACAGAAATGATGCCGGAAGAGACCCCAAATGATCCCGCAAAAGTCTCAAAATGACCCCGACAGGATCCCGGACGGATCCTGTAAACCATCCAGAAATGATGCCGGAAGAGACCCCAAATGATCCCGCAAAAGTCCCTAAAATGACCCCGACAGGATCCCGGACGGATCCCGAAAACCATCCAGAAATGATGCCGGAATGGACCCCAAATGGTCCCGAAATGACACCGACGGGATCCCGGACGGATACCGAAAACCATCCAGAAATGATGCCGGCAGGTACCCCAAATTATTCCGAAATAGTCCCGAAATGACCCTGACGGCATCGCGGACGGATTCCGAAAACCATTCAGAAATGATGCCGATAAGGTCCCCAAATGATCCTGTATTAGTCGAGAAAAAATTCCGAAATGACTCCGACGGGATACCGGACGGATCCCGAAAACCATCTAGAATTGATACCGGAAGGTACCCCAAATGATGCCGAAATAGTCCCGAAATGACATCGACGGGATCCCGGACGGATCCCGAAAACCATCCAGAAATGATGCCGGAGGAGACCCCAAATGATCCCGCTAAAGACCCAAAATGACCCCGACATGGTCCCTGACGGATCCCGTAAACCATCCAGAAATGATGCCGGAAGAGACCCCAAATGATCCAGCAAAAGTCCCAAAATGACCCCGACAGGATCCCGGACGGATCCCGTAAACCATCCAGAAATGATATCGGAAGAGACCCCAAATGATCCGGCAAAAGTCCCAAAATGACCCCGACAGGATCCCGGACGGATCCCGAAAACCATCCAGAAATGATGCCGGAGAGACCCCAAATGATCCCGCAAAAGTCCCAAAATGACCCCGACAGGATCCCGGACGGATCCCGTAAAGCATCCAGAAAAGATGCCGGAAGAGACCCCAAATGATCCCGCAAAACTCCCAAAATGACCCCGACAGGATCCCGGACGGATCCCGTAAACCATCCAGAAATGATGCCGGAGGAGACCCCAAATGATCCCGCTAAAGTCCCAAAATCACCCCGACAGGGTCCCGGACGGATCCCGTAAACCATCCAGAAATGATGCCGGAAGAGACCCCAAATGATCCCGCAAAAGTCCCAAAATGACCCCGACAGGATCCCGGACGGATCCCGTAAACCATCCAGAAATGATGCCGGAAGAGACCCCAAATGATCCCGCAAAAGTCCCAAAATGACCGCGACAGGATCCCGGACGGATCCCGTAAACCATCCAGAAATGATGCCGGAAGAGACCCCAAATGATCCCGCAAAAGTCCCAAAATAACGCCGACAGGATCCCGGACGGATCCCGTAAACCATCCAGAAATGATGCCGGAGGAGACCCCAAATGATCCCGCAAAAGTCTCAAAATGACCCCGACAGGATCCCGGACGGATCCCGAAAACCATCCAGAAATGATGCCGGAAGGGTCCCCAAATGATCGCGAAATAGTCCCGAAATGATTCCGGAATAGTCCCGAAAATGTCCCAAAATAACCCCGACGGGATCCCGGACGGATCCCGAAAACTATACAGAAATGATCCCGGAAGGGTCCCAAAATGATCCCGAAATAGTCCCGAAAAAGTCCCGAAATTACCCCGGCGTAATCCCGGACCGATCCCGAAAACCATCCAGAAATGATCCCGGAGGGTCTCGATATGACCCTTACGGGATTACAAATAAGGTGAAGCTAATTATAAAACCATGTTAATAAGGCAGCAGGCGCATTGGAGCGAATAAAAAGTTACATAGAAACATACAGGTAAAGCTAATAAAAGCGTGCTAATAAAAATAATTGATGGAGGGCGGATGGCGGGAGTAGAGGAGAGGACCACTGATCGTTCCTCCAAAATTGTCTAGATCTCGTTCTGTATGTACCAGATACCAAAAACTATTGATTTAGGAGAAAATTTATATTGAGTTATAACAATTTATAGATTTTACACCAGAGGTGGAGATAAAGGGGGGTGGGCGGGCGGAGGATGTCACTGCTTACTTTGTAAGCCCTCGACTTATTTGACCCCTTGAGTCTGTGATATTGGTGAAGGCCAGTATACGTAAAGTTATAATGTGTAAAAATTATTGAAAAATAATTTCTCGAAGGGGTCGTGGGACCCCCACCGCTCTTTCCATGTTCGAAAAAAATTTCGCTAGTAGACTGCTATCTGTGTCTCAAATTTCATCAAAATCCGTGTAGCCATTCTGGCGTGATTCAGTCGCAAAGACGACAAAATATAATAATTAAATTATAACTGTTCCTAGGGGGAGGGGACCACGCCCCTTTTCAAAAATATATAGTTAGTAGATCCTTCTAGACTATTGGCTATATGTGTGCAAAATTTCATCCAAATCGGTCCAGCCGTTCTTGCGTTATTGAGTCACAAAGACAAACGTCTGGACAAACATCCAAACATCCAAACATCTTAACATCCAAACTTTCCCATTTATAATATATATTAGATATTAGATTAGATTAGATTAGATTATGTAATCAATGGGAATGCTGGCATCCCCTTCCCGAAGGCACTCGGGCTACAGGAAAACACAAACAGAAACAACACAAATCCATTCATACTTGTCCCTAGTGCTCCCAACCGCAATGCGAGGGGGTCTTAAGGCCCCCCTCCGAGACTGGTTGGGGCCACTAGGGTAACTCCAGGCACACACGGGTTGGCCTCAACACGCCCAGCCGCAACGCAGGAGCAGTCTCCAGGGGCTCGCCCCTCGGACTGGTTGGGGGTGTTGATGCCTCCCGTCCATTCTCACTGGACACCCCTCCTGCCTCCGCCGCAATGGGTGGAGCGGTTTCGGGGCCGCTCCCCGAGTCTGGTGGGACAGGAAGGAGTGTCACTCTGAATCCCGGCTCACCCCGTCACAGTCCAGGTGGTATTCTAAACTACCACCTGGGACGTGGGATGAGCTGGGGCCCTTACCACACGCACACACACACTCACTCCAGACAACACTAATTCGGCTAAAACAAAAAAAAAACCAAACAAAAATTTGTACAAAAAAAAACCCTATTTAGCGGACGTATATATTTCCAAGCCGACTAACGGACAACTTCCGGTAGCAAAAAAAAAATCCCAATTACAAAAAAACTAAGTGCGTTCAGCACTGCCTCTTCGGGTGAATACAAAAATCCGGAGGACTGACGTGAAGTCCCGTGGATCCCTCAGCTACCGGAGAGGATGATCACTCCGGACACCCTGATCCGTCTAACCATCCCACCGCAACGTAGGTGGCAGCTCCTGTGGCTGCTCACTCGGACTGGTGGGATGGTCAACTTCACAAGTTGACCTGGAGTGGCCCTCGCACCCGGCGCCTCAGGAACCACGTTGGGCGCCATCCGGTTGTCACGGACAGACCGTTACAACATTCAAAATTTAAATTCAAAAAAAAATAACCGCAAAAAAAATTACCGAACCGGACATGGCCGGTTACCAACGATGAAAATCAAAAGAAAGCTGAAAATTAGAACAAGGGAAAAGGCCGAATATACATAGGGGGCGCCGCGGGTGGTGTTGCGACGCCCGGTGCTTTGCCCACCCTCAAAATCCATGGCCACCGACGCACCTAATTTTCGGTGGCCCCTTACCTGGTAACTCTACGTGCCTTCTAAATGAGCCAGAACACCAGCATTCCCATTTTATTTACAAATTTTATTCAATACTCATTTCTATTAACGTACGTATGGTACTAAAAAAAAATACGATAGTGCAGGTTCTTAACCAGGGCTACAGTATAGGCTCCAAAGCCAAAACAAGGCTGCTTATAGCATCGTCCCAAGACAAATTCAGAACGAGAAAAAAAGATGTTGAACTACGAATAGCTATTTACACTATGAAAATGTGTGTAAGTGTGTGTAGTATATAAAGTGAGAGAAAAAAAAATGATCCAACAGTTCACACTTTATTGGGCCGAAATCGAAAACAAAATCTAATATGAATACTTAAGTCTGGCTAAGTTTGTTCTGTTGGGGGTTCTTTTCTTTTCTCTTACTTTTGCTCGTAATATTTCAAGTTATACATATATTTATGTCTCCCCTTTTTTTCATAATCGTTATAAACGCTTTGTGTGAAAAAAAAATTTAATTAAATGTACTTATGTATAGTAAATATACTACATACAAAGAAAGAATTTGGTTGAATACCATTTTTTTCATTCAGAAAAACATATTTTAGGGCTATAAAGTTTGGATACAAATTCCGATAATTGGGGCTCTCTTACAAAATTATTATGTTGTTGTAGTAGAACTTATTTTTGAGTGTAACAAAATATCAATTTGGTATAATGGCATAGTATAATGATAATAATATGTAATATGTACTAAGAAAATTTGTTATAAAAGCAATAGAGATGAAATTGTGATAGCGCTATGTATTATATGCACGTATATTATTTTCTTCTGGTTGTTCGAACGATATTGCTAGCAATAGTGATTCATATATATATATATATATATATATATATATATATATATATATATATATATTGTATTTGTATGATATAAGAAAGTTTAAATCTTTTGGCCAATTCGTGCATAATCGACCAATGGCTGCGGTCGCAAATTATTTTTTTTCTAACAATTTATGGTTGGGCTCCAAAAATGGATCGCTAAAACGTTTCACGTGATAAAGACGGCTTATTATGAATAAAATTTATAGAGCTAACTTCAAACATTTTAAAGCAACAAAATATATTATTAAAATGATATAAAAAAAGGATGTATGCCCTTTGTTGCAAAGCTAACAATTTCAAGTATTCAATAATAAAATTTGACGAAAAAAAATCGACCCCTGTTAAATGCGTTAACCGGGCTGTATAAAACTCTCTAAGTACTGCTTAGAAGTTTCTTTTAACTATTTGTATCTAAGGTCATACTTTGCTGGTACTTACATAGCCGCCAGAGTACGTACCATGGGCCTCTGCCGGCGTGGTTACTGGTGATGTTGTTGTTGCTGGTGAAGCCGTCGCCGTTGTTGGTAATGGCGCGTGGTCTTGGGCGCGCTGTGTTGGTACTGTTGGTGGTTGTTGCGCTCTGGTCCGAGGTAATCGAGTGAACCTGGTGGCGATAAAACTTTGTGCTGACCTTTACGATCTGGATGACTTGGTAATTTTGGCGTTAGTTGTATTACGCGGCAGCGTACTGCTGGCCCTGGAGGCGGAGGTGGTGTCAGATGCTTTTCCGAAGGTGGTAGTGTACTTCGTAAACGTAGAGAAAGGGGTATGTCTTCGGATAACAAGGGTTCTCATCACCATTTAGTTTAGTGCCGTCCGAATCCGAATCGGAATCACTAGAACTTTCCTCAATAGGTGTGACTGTGAAACGCCGACCTACTTCAACTGGATATTCTATACGTGGAGCTTGTGTCACCACCACACAACCGTTGTAAGGATTATTACCACCCCAAAATAGACGAGTAAAAACGAGGCTTGTCGGAATGGACTGTGTCGGTACTTTGCGCTATCGACTCTACCTAGTTTCTGGGCATTTCCCGGTTTATTGTTTCGTAGTTGGGTTAAGGAATCGGCCTGCGGTTCCTCGTTGTAGTCCTTTGGTTCTTCACAATACTCTCTTGAAAATGTGCACAGCACGCGAGGGTCTTTTGCGATGAGTTGAATATAGTTGGGGACGTGCAGTTGAGGTAAGCAATAGTGCTAATGAAGCAGTCTCTGAGCTTGACGCCTTTGTTGTTGAAGTTGTGTCCTAGATGTTATACGATCCTTTTGGTATGGTCGCAGGGCCGCCAAAATTTAGGCTGAAGCAAATCACAAATCTTCTCGTTGGTATAACGCCTTATAGGACTAGTTTTACGGTAAACCTTTTGGTTTTATAAAAATTTCCGATTAACTGCGCAAGTAAAAAGCCAATTCTTGCGTTTTTCCCGGCCGGAAAACTCGTGGCTATTTTTTTCTCTTCTTTTCTAAAATTTTCTACTCCTTTGTGTTTCTACGGCCGGAAACTCGTGGCCTTTTTTCGCTAGTGATCGTCGGTCTTTTCTTTTTCTTGTTTTCGATACTTTTGCATCGCAACTTTTGGTCCCATCACTAGTCACTAGATGTGCTCGCACGAAAACGCTCCCAAGTGAACCGTAACCGTAGACCATAACAGCAGACCGTAACAGCGTGACACCACCCTGTGGTACCCCATGTTTAATTTTTCTAGGCTTTTAGATTTCGTTCCTAAATTAATCCGACGCTTCCCAGCCGGTTCTATGTACCGAAGCGACTCGGATTTTTTTTTCCGACCAAGGGATGTCATTTCAGTGTAGCCCAATTTAGGCCCCTATTATGAGAAATTCGATCTTCGACTGGTCGAAAGAGCTGATCATAGTTCAATTATGTACAGGTTGGCTCATTTCATCAGCTGATATTATTTATGTCATTGCATGGTCGAAGGGATTGTCAAAAGGCATGGTTCAATTATGTACAGGTTGGCTCATCTCATCAGCTGATTTCATTTATGTCATTGCATGGTCGAAGGAATTGTCAAAAGGAGATGGCAAACTCAAAATGACACCAACACATTGGCAACATTTTACTTACACATACAAAAACTGCTAAGTTTTATGTTTCCATTCCATACCATTCGCACCAACACCAATACACAGATTTTGACAATTTGAACAGACATATTTTGTTGATTTACAGATGAGCCAACCTGTACATAGTTGAACCATGGAGCTGATCGAACGAATTTTCTTTCGGTATTATGACACATTCGACCAACACTAGTGTTCGATAAATTCAACCGTTCAGAAAAGCACCCCTACAAGACGGAGGCAAGGCGAATCTATACTAGGTGGTGGCAAAGCGAATTCAACAAATTCGCCGTGCGGAAGAATGTCAAGTCAAAAGAAAATTTTCATTGATTTCGATTAACTGACATGTTGTAGTACTAGGCTTTGTATGGAAAATTATCAAGAAGAAGCAATCAGCTGATGGGATAAACACCACCTGTAATGAATTCGCCTTGAGACGGAGGTAACCAGTTCACCCACACATTCAAAGCTTTTTTCGTCATCATTGTTTTTCGCTCTCCACTAACACAATCGATGTTTCATGCTGTCATCGAAATGACAGTTCATTAATTATTCCGGAAAACATTGAAACGCAAAAAAATATATTTGTTTACAACGAAAAATATTGTAACGAATTTACTGCAAATGCTCTTATTTGCAATCTACTGCCAACGTTCGTATCGCTAAACTGTTGAATAAATAACTCCAATTTGTAATAATGCAAAATGGCCTTTATTAAAGTACTTCACAATAACAAACTGTGCAACGAATAGCTTGCTGAATAACCACACTGATTGATAGCTCAATGAAACTCTACTACTCAAAATAACACTGCTATTGCTCGCTAGATATCGTCTTAATCAAACTGCTTGACAACTCAAATCAAACTGAATTACTTCTTACTCGCTGGCGCCGCTTTTATAGTTTACGCTGCATACTTCTAGGCTCTTCGATTTCCAGAAGTTACTAGTTGTTTCGGCTACAAAATCGCCAGCCACAACTACGTGCACAAATTATTGCTCTCTCTTGTGACAACTCAGATAAGGTATATGCATGTGTTTGTAGTTTACAGTCTCCCGCACACACATAAGCGTATAAGTAAATTCATCGGTGTGTGACATCTCATCTCTTGCTGCCTTGTATGTAAATGTTGCTCGTCGGAATGTGTACATATGTGTAGACGCAATTATTTATTCGTTTATGTAGATACATAATGATTGAATTATTGATGTGCATTCACGTCACTGCTTAGATCGGCTTAGAGCTGGCAGCACTCCTTAGTTTTGCTAATATTCGTAACAATATTGTGCTTTTAGTTGTGACATGTGACGGAAATTAAAAATTTTGCTGCAGAGACTATCTTTTTGCGTTGGCGGCCTTCGCCCAAAATAATATTAAGGGTAACGTTTTACAAGACGGTACACCACCAATTTAAAAATTACAAATAATAATAAAAACGGAGCTCGAGGCGCGTCTTTTGATTCTACGTTTGATAATTTTTGATAAAAATTAGGTGGTGCACCGTCTTTTAAATCGTTACCATATTAAGTTGTATAGAATCGACGGGATGGCCTACAAGGTTTCATGTCAACTGAATCGCTCCCGATATGGTCGGGCTGGTACCTTAATGGTTCCCGGAACGTACCCGATCTGCATCCTGCAAAGGACCAACAAAGTCGATAACGGGGAGCGTCCTTATCGCTACAACAACATCATTATTTACATTCTGATTTTCATTCATACGTACATATGTGCATTTTTAAATAATAAAAAAATGTTATATTATTCTAATATATAGCATCTCCGCCGGGTTGCGATTCAGCTCAGAATATGCCAAAATCAGAGGAAATCTACAATTAAATGCAGATTCACGTGTCATTTGCCAAGGATACAAGGTAGTTTACATGCAACATGCTTTGGAATACGGTACCAAACTGGTTGGATGTATTTCCCTAAAAAAGGGTGGAACTACGCATCTTGCTTTGCCAGTATTTGCTTCGGTAATTTATATTGATTTGTAGTGATTAAAATTGCAATAGTTGATAATGTAACGTGAATTAAAATTGAATAGGTAGCCGGTCCAAAAAAGGCAACTGATCGGCATGCGGAAGCATTAGAAGCAGAAATGCCTTTGATTTTTTGCATCACCAAAGGTGTGCCCTAACATGATATGGTTCGCGTTAAGCACGCTCTCTTAAGGCAAAAAAAATCGCGTCTAGTCAGGCCCGATTGTCCAGGAATCATAGCACCAGAAAGGGTAAGTAAATTGGCTACCATATTAAATATATAAGGAACCTGTATGAATTTTTTAGTGATAATTTGTCATGCTTTTGTTGGTAATCAACTGAAGAATGCAAATACGACAGAGTTCGAAGTTCATGTGAAAACCAATTAATTTTTTTAATTAGCGTTTGGGAGAAAAACACATGTATGTATGCATAGAACTGCATAGAAGGGGAGGAAAAATTAATTATTATCAGTAGATTTGCAAGACTTTTGTCATTTTTCCTGCATCGCAGTTGTCATTACATTGCGTTAAGAGAGGACATCAACACCTTACTACCCACAGCCAGTTAAAATTTTAGTAAATTTTGCTCTTTTCATCACTGTTTCAAAACGTGGAAAGTTATATATCGAGCATTCCATGGAGAATGGTACATTTTAGCAGACTTTCGCATTGCCGGCATTATTAATATTCAATCCCTAGAAGGTTTAATGTAATATCAATAGTTTCCGAGATGGTGCGGCTAGTACCACAATAGTGCTTGTTACCGGAACGTAGATAGATAGATAATTTATTGAGGACTGCACAGTGACTTGCACATCTCCTTCACAGCACCTCATCCTAGCCGACTTCCTTGATGAACCCCAGCAGTGTTCTTGGCTTGAGGGATTAAATGTGGGAATGCTCTGGCCATGGTGAGCCCATAAACTTAGCCCTACGTCTTGAAATTGCGCCGCAATCTAGAAGGATATGGTCCACCGTCTGCTGATCCATCACAAAATCGGTATGTGTTGTTCGATATTATACCCAGCTTTTGCATGTGACTGTTCAGCCTACAGTGTCTTGTAAGAATAGCCGTTAGGGTTCTTAGGTTATCTTTTTGAGAGGCCTATTAATGCCCTATATCGAGTTGTGCTGTAACCCCCTAACAGTAACTTAGATTGACTCAGGCCTGGCATATTGCGCCAGTGTTCTCTCTTTTCCCACCCTTCTGCTAATAAATGCCCCTGTGGGCCAACTGGCAGGAACGGCTCGAGATCGATGGGTCATGCAGTTGCTGCCTCTCTTTCCGTGTTGTCCGCCTGCTGTTGTTGTTGTAGCAGTGCTTCGCCCCATCCAATAGGTGCGACCGATCACAAATTGTCATCAATGTCCTCTAACGGGAGTCCAAAGAAACATTCTGTTTCAACAGGGGTGGACCATAATGAGAGGAGTGTTAGAGGCGTTGGTTCCACAATACAGTTAAAGAGATGGTTGGTGTCATGTGGGGACACATTACAAGCAGGACAATGTTTTGTATGCCGGGGTTGATTCTGGATAGGTAAGAGTTTAACCTGTTACGTTATCCAGCTCGAAGTTGAGCTAGAGTGACTACTCTCGTTTCCCTAGGGAGAGTGCGTTCCTCCTCTGCTAGTTTTGTTCTTTGAGTACAGGAATCACCGGCATAGAGGTCCGACGCCTGTTTGTGGAGTTCACTGAAGACATGCTTGTGTTTTTAAGCTTCATACGTCTGTGTTCTCAGGTGCCATATTTCCTCATAATGTAATGAGGCCGTAAACAACAAGAGCCACAAACGATTTATAAAAGTTACGAGGACGCTGGATTTTGGAATCTAGCCCAGAGCAACCTGTCCGATGCAACCATCCCTTGCACGTGAAACACTGACAAGAGTATTTATTTTTTTAATTTAATTTATTTATTATTACGGCTGTTTAGGCCTAAAACATAAACTATTAACTACATTTCATTGTTATTATCACTTATTTCTATTGAATATGCTGTTGGAATGCCATGTGATTCCGATCAGCATATTTACTAGCGTGACAAAGGGTCGAGTCTGGGAGCCACTCATTTTAGGAAGGTTGGAAAGGACGCGTTTCCAATCCTCCAGTGCTCCCAGCTTAAGGCAACAAAATTTGGAACTTATATTTTTCAATTATATGTGTATTTTAAGCTGTCGGAATGTATTAGTCTCCGATCAACACAGCTAAACATGTCTTTGGATGTTGGGAATTGATAATAACGTGTATCCAATCACCCCTCAACTTTGTTTAGTAAATATGCTGTCGGAATGCATGAAGATTCGGATTAGCGTAGCTCAACATATAATGGGAGGTTGAAAAGGACATGTTTCCAATCCCCCCTGCTCCAACTTTTATTTGGCCTTATTTTCGTTATTTTTGTTACACATTATATAATTTTATTGTTATATTAATGCTGTCGGAATGCGAGTGATTCCGATCAGCAACAGTAAATACCAGCTGGAAATACCGAATTCCAGCGAAATTAGTTGTTGGAAATGTCTGGAGTTACAGGTGGCGACCGATTTTCTTTTCCTTAGGGCCGGATGCATTGTATTTTGCTGCTTCCAATATTACCATTCCCTTTTCGCGCTCCAGTATCGGATATATCATGTAAAAAATAAGAGGAGAAAAACGTTATCTTATTGGAAGGGTTTTACAATGCTCCAATAAACTTTTTTTAAAAGTATTGAAGTTATTACTACTTTTTATGTGATTAGGAAGTTCATTGAAATATTTCAGGCCCTTATATATATGACCGTCCTAAAAAGATTCTTTTCCAGCAAACGCAGCAATCTCATTTCTCAGGACCGTGGTCAGGAGAAGGACCCGGATACCTTCCCGGAAGAGGAGAGTATGGCGCACACCCGCTGCAAGGATCTGCTGGGAGGATGACAATTTGTGGGAGGGACGCAATAACTTAAACACCAAGTCCGCCTGCTCATTACCGTCTACTCCCCTGTGGCCTAGGACCCAGGGCAACAGTACTACGTATACTAAGTATACTAAGCGCCTTCAAATGTAGATCCATAAGGAACATGGGGTCGCCAGAGCCTCGGCTGTTAAAGAAACAGGATTCGCCACGGGTAGGTGAGGTTCACAATTGGGTTGGAGAAGCTATATATTGCGTTGGCAACCCATTGAACGGGTTGCGCTACACAGCCCCCTGAACCAATTTGGTATTTTAATCGCCTGTTGTTGTCATTTTAATCGCCTCTTACGCAGGCATGCCTACCGCGGGTATACTCTAAGCCCCCTAACCCGCTGGAGCCATGAGAAGCGTTAGTGACCTTGGGTGTCCCAAGGAAAGTTCCGTCGTGTCTTGTGTTGTTGGGTGAGCGGCCAGGCAGCAGCGTGCAACAAATGCACCATTCAGGAGGATACCCTTGCTGAGCCCAGAAAATCTGGGAAAGTTGGATGTACTGGTCGGATGCAGCAAACGAGTATATTCTGTAATAGCATATGATCAACTTGGAGATAACCAAACGTTTACTTTCCTGTCCAACGGAACTGGTTCTAGACCCTGCTGCTAAATAAGGATAGGATTAGTTGTTGTTGTTGTAGCGATAAGGTTGCTCCCCGAAGGCTTTGGGGAGTGTTATCGATGTGATGGTCCTTTTCCGGATACAAATCCGGTACGCTCCGGTACCATAGCACCATTAAGGTGCTAGCCCGACCATCTCGGGAACGATTTATGTGGCCACATTAAACCTTCATGCCATTCCCTCCCACCCCACCCCCAAGTTCCATGAGGAGCTTGGGGTCGCCAGAGCCTCGTCTGTTAGTGAAACAGGATTCGCCGCGGATAGGTGAGGTTGACAATTGGGTTTGGAGAATCTATATATTGCGCTGGCAACCTGAAGGGTTGCGCTACACAGCCCCTTCAATCTGGTATTTTAGTCGCCTCTTACGACAGGCATACCTACCGCGGGTATATTCTGATCCCCTAACCCGCTGGGGGGAAGGATAGGCGTAGTCACATCCATTCGTTCCCGGGTTACTCGGGGAAATCAGTTTTAGCAGTGCTTTGCACTTTTCATACTGCACGTCCATACAAGAACTTCGGATAATGAATTAAACAGTTGTTGTTGTTGTTGAATTAAACAGTCATCTGCATTTGTTTGTTTTTGTAGCACGTCTAATTTCCATCGTAACATCAATCAATTATCCCTTGTTATAATGTTGTGTTCTCTATGAATGCAACAGCGAAGTATCCTCGGGTACCCCTGATTCTAGTTATCTGAAATCTCCTTGAGTCCCTTGTGCCTTTGGCCTCAGAAAAGAGCTAATTGTGGAGCCCTATTTATAGAACACTTCGGGATAAATATATTAAAAACTTTAATCTATCCTTACTGATATTAGTTTCTTTCTCATTCTAGGTAGTTTGATTTTGACGATGTGCGCATAGCAATATTCCAAATATTCCAGCTGTAGCTGAAGGAAGAACATAAATTTGCTCAAATTATAAGAAAACTTCGACAACTATCCCCCCGCCTTTTTAGTACCACAGATAAGGCGCTAACAAGCATACTATGGGAAAGGGTCAAGACCAAAGGATCAATATCACCTATAAATCGACTTTGATAGCACGAATTGGGGCTTCCGGTACTATCCCTACAAAACTCATATGGCTCTGCAAACTGATGTTGAACAACACCGCCAGCGCAGGAAAAATTGGGCGTCATCACTGAGCTTCCAAAGTTTCAGAGAGGGCACAGCTATTAATAGACGTTATTGTACTTAATTAGCTTGTACATATCAATATACACATATGTAAAGTACACTAGAGTAATAAGGGAATAATTTAAATTGTAAAAAAACGTTGTATATATGAATTATTTATAATTAAATATTATCTGAACATAAAGGACGCGTTTCATTCATGGAAAAAACGATTTGACAGAAGGTAACCGATACGGGTAACCGATAGGCTAGTTAGCCGTGTTGTTGTTGTTGCATATGTTTTGGTTAGCGATAACGAAAACATAACTGATGAAGTAACTTAAAAATGTAAATAACATCGTGCGAGAAGGAATGTCGAAAACACAATAGGTAAGAGCGAGAAAGCGAGTCACACGTACACTATTTTGAGAGAGCGCATGCCAAGGCGAATCTATACTAGGTGGCGGCAAAGCGAATTCAACAAATTCGCCGTGCGGAAGAATGTCAAGTCAAAAGAAAATTTTCATTGATTTCGATTAACTGACATGTTGTAGTACTAGGCTTTGTATGGAAAATTATCAAGAAGAAGCAATCAGCTGATGGGATAACACCACCTGTAATGAATTCGCCTTGGTTACCTTTTTCACGACAGCAATGTAAAAGTCATTAAGACGATAATTGGTGACCAAGTTATTGGTAACGATTAGGTAACGGGTACCTATCTTGTAGGGACATTCCCATCATCTGTCAAATAAAATAAATGCCGTCTTCCAGTGAGCTTTACAGCTTCGGCTCACGGGAATGCACTGGATCATTCAGAGACTTGAGAAGCAGATGTGAAATTTTCGTACACGTGAAATGTGATAGGCAGATGTCGCCGCTGTTTCTCATTTAACTCATACGGCGAGAGGCTAAGCAGCGACATCTAGTTTTGAAAAATTAGGTTTATTAAAGGCAGCGTTGCCAAACTAAAAATAAGTAATTAACAAATTATCTGGCTCACAAATTGAATCAGACTTCTATCTGGATTTATCTGGCTCAAATCGTTGTTGCATTTACATGCAAAATTATTTATCTGGCTCAGGATTTTGCCACCGGATGATGGCTAAAAGCAAAAGTATTTATTATGAAGAAAAAGGCTTAAGCAATGGAAGTAGCCAGAAGTAGAAAACGGCTGAAGTGAATTTCACCTCGTAATTGTAGCTTTCTAAACATGTTGTTACATGTTTTAAAAATAAACTTCATACTGACCATAGAAGCGTTCATGGACTTACTATAGAGTAAAGATGAATGGCTGCAACAATACACAAGAGCCAAGTCTATTCCAACCATTTTGAAATTGGCAACAATTCTCAGATTTTACGCTAGCGATTGTCTCAACTGAGCATCGGGTACGAGAATGCACTCGGAATTTTTTCCACCTGATCCTTTCTGCAAGTTCGTTTTGTTATATACTGATTTTGTTCAATTCATGAAATCAGTCTTCCCAGCAGTTGTTTTGTATTCACGACCTGGGACATGTATACATTGGATATGTAGGGTTCTTAAATTATATTGACTAAATTATTTTTATTTGATTTTGTTATTATGGATCTTTGAACTTTGTAATTTTGATATGTTTTACAATATTTTAATTTTCAATATTGATTTTATTATTTTAAAAAATTTTCATTTTTGCAAAATTTTTCAACATGAAATATAAATATAACATTTTCTTTTAAATAATTTTTGTGTGGATATTAATTTTAATAAAAATAAAGCATCCTACACTATATACGATTAATACAAATAGTTTGAAATAACTATTAAGTAGGAAAAAAGGAAGATAAACACAAAAAAACTTACATTTCAAACAATTTTCTTGTAATTCGATACAGCGTCAACAATTTTCTATTCGTTTCAAAATTAGATACACAACGAAAAATTCGACAGAGATTAGATGTCATAATAGCCGTGTTTTTTAACACGCGTATATCTGTTTACGCTTAAACTTTATATGGACTGCTAAGCGACAATCTTTAAATACACCTCTGAAATTGCTGCGCATAAATTTTGTCCTACTAAATTTCAATACGCATTATACTCAGATGTAACTGAAATATGTGTCTTTGTTTCATCCTCTACACATATTCTATGTATTCTATGTGTGTCCACAATTCATCGCAACTGATTCAGCTATATGTTATACCCTATGGCCATCAGAGCGTTGTGTCTCCGCTTTCGGTACACCCTGTTGCTGTAGCTACCCTACAAGACAGGTATCCGTTACCTAATCGATTACTTAATCGTTACCAATAACTTGGTCACCAATTATCGTCTTAATGACTTTTACATTGCTGTCGTGAAAAAGGTAACGCATGCGCTCTCTCAAAATAGTGTACGTGTCTCGCTTTCTCGCTCTTACCTATTGTGTTTTCAACATTCCTTCTCGGTCGATGTTATTTACATTTTTAAGTTACTTCATTAGGTATGTTTTCGTTATCGCTAACCAAAACATATGCAACAACAACAACACGGGTAACTGGCCTATCGGTTACCCGTACCGGTTACCTTCTGTCAATTCGCTTTTTATATGAATGAAACGCGTCCCTTTTGTTTAAATAATATTTAATTATGAATAAATTATGTATACAATGGTTTTTACAAATAATTTCCTTAATTTTCTAGTAAACCTTACATATGTGCATATTTATATGTACAAACTACATATGTAAAGACATAAACTCATTCGTAGTCATGCCCTTTCTGAAACCATTTTGAGTTTCGAAGCTCACACTGATGGTGCTCAATTTTTCCTGCGCGGGTGGTGTTGTTAGTATCAGTTTGCATAGATATGAGTGTTGTAGATATAATACCGGAATATATGCAGCCCCATTTCGTGCTATCAAAGTCGATTTGCAGGTGATGTTGAGCCTTTGAACTTGACCCTTTCCCATAATATGCGTGGTAGGGCCTTATGTGTGATATTAAAAAGGCCGAGGGACAGTTGTCGCAGTTTTCTTGTAGTTTGAGCAAATGTACGTTCTTCTTACAGCCACAGCTGGAATATTGCTATGCCCACATCGTCAAATCGAATTACCTAGAATGAAAAAGAAACGAATATCAGTAAGGATAGATAATAAGTTTTTAATATAACCGGAAGTGCTTAATAAATACAAGATACTCAAGGGGATTTCAGATAACCAGAATCAGGACCTGTAAAATAAATTCAAGTGAACCTCCACCATGCCAAGGCATCTTCCGGTACCGGGGGTACCCGAAGATTATAACAAGGAATAATTGATAGATGTTGGGGTAATAGATAGTAAATTAGGCGTGCTACAAAAACAAAAACGAATAAATGCAGATGACTGTTTAATCCATTATGCGAAGTTCTTTGAATGGATGTGCAAATTGAAACGGGCAAAGTACTGCTAAAACTGCTTTCCCCAAGTAACCCGGGAACGAATTGATATGACTACGTCTATCCTTCTTTAGCAGCAGTGCCGAGCACCAATTCCCTTTTGGACAGGAAAGTAAACGTTTGGTTGTCTGCAAGTTTATCATATGCCAGTACAGAACATACTCGTTTGCTGGATCTGAGCAGTACATCTAATTTTCCGATTTTCTGGGCTCAGCGAGGGTATCCTCCTGAATGGTGCATGTGTACCCTGCTGCCTTGCCTGGCCGCTCACCCAACGACACCAGACACGACGGAACTTGCCTTGCGACACCCAAAGTGCACTCACGCTTCTCATGGCTACAGCGGGTTAGTGGGCTTAGGGTATACCCGTGGTAGCTATGCCTGTCGTAAGAGGCGACTAAAATACCAAATTGATTCAAGGGGTTTTGTGGCGCAATCCTTTCAATGGGTTGCCAGCGCAATATATAGCATCTCCAATCCAATTGTCAACGTCACCTACCCGTGGCGAATCCTGTTTCTTTAACAGCCGAGGCTCTGGCGACCTCATGTTCCTTATGGATCTACATTTGAAGACGCTTAGTTAGCTGACATCGCTTACTTAACCAGTAGATTCTAAAGTAAAAACCAAAACACAAAATATAGGTTAGGTTGAAGTGGCCGGTTCATGAGGATCTCACATATACTGAATGAGTCCGTAGTGTTACCAGAAGTTTGTTTTAACGACCAAGCTGAAAACCCTATCAAGAACCAGGGCCTATGTTGTAAAAAAACTCCGTCCTCTTGACAAATATTAGAAGCTTCCTAGGACTTAAGCCACTTGCTGCTTCTAGATCTGACAGCTTTATCACTCCTAATAGTTGGAGCCTTAGCCTGGCAAGCGCAGGGCACGATATTTCTCAGGGGGGCCGGTATTTCTCGGGGGCCCGCGATTTAGAGGTACTAAGACATTTTTTTTAATTCAGGAGAGTATTTAGTTGTTCCATTTGGAAATTTTAAGCCGAATTTCAAAAGCAACGAATATTGATAATGATTTTTTACTTGGTCCCTCGAACAGTAAGGAGACAATAAAAACATCAAACAAAAATATGTTTACATGAATCCGAAATCGTAAAGTTTTCGTGGTAACACTGATGAAGGTTCGTCTTCAAAAAGCCTTCCAACAATACCACCAACTCTGTATCAAAGTCTAGATTATTTAAACGACTTCGATATCGGTACCGTGAATAATGAGTTTTTGCGATCTGAAGAAGTTAACGAAATAATTCGTCGAGGTCATCAAAAGTGTCCTGTTATTTTTCCACGTGATTGTCATGACGAGGCATTTCCTACCTCGTTGTTAAACAGAATCTTGCCAAATGGAGAGAAAGTGGAGCGTCACTGGTTGGTGTGGAGTGCCAGGAGCAATGCTTTTTATTGCCTACCATGTCGTCTGTTAAGCACCAATACTTTAAATCGACCTAAAATTTGTTGTCCTGGCGAATATTCGAAATTCCAGGTATGGAAGAAGCTATACGCTAAACTGCCATCACACGAAAATACTGAAGATTGCATTAAATGTTATATTCAATGGCGATCTTTACAAAACCTAATTCGAAAGGAGGCTACAATTGATACACTTATCAATGAACAGCTAATCACTGAAACTCAAAAGTGGAAAGAAATTTTATATAGAATTTTGGACACTATTTTTTTTCAAAAAGCGAAAGGATGGACATTTTTTGGGCATCTAAGATCTCATAAGCCATTATGATCCGATACTTAGAGATCATTTGGAGAAAGTTAGGATTTCACAATAGCACGTTTATAAATTCACTATCTTTCCCCAGACATTCAGAACGAGTTTATAGAAATTTGTGCAAAGCATATGAGGGAAACTATATTAGATCAAGGCAAGAAAGCTAAGTATTTTGCTATTATCGTTGATGCTATGCTTGATGCTAGTCACGTTGACTACGTTCATTTTTCGCTCACTCCATTTCAATTCGAAAGCAAAAACAGTTACAATTCCAGAACAGATTTTGGCTTTCGTGAATTGTAACCAAAAAACTGCTCAGAAAATCGCTGATCTAATTTGCCATACATGATTGAAGATTGTCGTGCACAAGGGTACGATAACGGCGCCAATATGAGAGGAGCTTACAACGGAGCACTACGTCACATTCTCGACAAAAACTCGAATGCTGATTACTTGCCTTGTGCAACCCGCAGCTATGATAGCGTTTTCTTTTCTGGATAAAGTGTTACCAAGCGTTGTTGTTCTATTCTAAAAAACAGGCAACGCCCTTACGGGGTATTTCGTTCTTTTGTGAAAATTCTTGCCTGCTCGCAACGCAAAAGCGTTACACTTTTACCCTGTATAAAATGGCGGTGTGGCAGTGCAACTTTGTGAAACTCTCAATTCGCTCTTAAGTTCCACATATACTCTGTTAATATGAGTGAATTTGTTGAGTTGAAATGTTCTTTGTATGCACTATAAATGTTGACCATTTTCTGGGGTAGGAGTAACTCTATTGTTGTTGTTGTTGTTGTAGCGATAAGGTTGCTCCCCGAATGCTTTGAGGAGTATTATCGATGGGATGGTCCTTTGCCGGATACAGATCCGGTACGCTCCGGTACCACAGCACCATTAAGGTGCTAGCCCGACCATCTCGGGAACGATTTATGTGACCACATTAAACCTTCAGGCCATCCCCTCCCTCCCCATCCCAAGTTCCATGAGGAGTTCACACTTGACTGCTTCAGCGAATGAAAGAAAGAGAGAAAAAAACAAGAGCTAATGGAAAATTACGTAAAATTGCCCATTAAAAACAGCTGAACTAATGTTTACATGCGGAATGCGCCACCTTCTCTTGTTCCATCATGACACTCGATAGTGTAAGCGCAGTATAAGGCCGATATTTGGAATGCTGCTTATCGATGAATATAAGTTTAGCTACAGTGTGGCAAGATCGCGTATATATTTTTATTTGTATACTCTTCCTGATAAAGTGATTTTATTTCATTGGAGAAAAAATATTAAAAACGAAAAAGGCTATGGAATTAGATTGGCAAAATGGATTTCAGTTCATTAAGGAGCGGGGACTATATTTATTACAATCTGAAAAATGGTCCGATTGTAGATTTTTAGTGGGCAGCCCACCAAATCAACGAGTTTTGGCTGGGCACAAATTAATTTTAGCCATGTCCTCTCCAGTTTTCGAGCGAATGTTTTATGGTAATCTTCCTGACGAGGGCGATCCTATTTTAATACCCGACGTACAACCGGATGCCTTTCAGGCAATGATGGAATATATTTACTCGGATCGTATAAATATAAGCTCATTCGATAAGGCGTGCGAGTTGTGTTATGTGGCAAAGAAATATATGTTGCCGTATGTGGTGGAACAATGCACACACTTTCTATGGGCTGATTTGAGTCCCAAAAATGCTTGCCGTGCATATGAGTTTGCTAAGTTATTCGATGAGCCACGTTTAATGCAAAGTAGCATGAGTGTAAGTAACAATTTAACATAGGTTATTGCAAAAATATTTATTATTTTCTTTGAATTTATAGATTATAGCAGCAAATACGCGCGATGTATTGGCGGATCCCAGTTTTGTTGATATTGAAATGTCAACATTGATGGCAATACTCGATCAAGATCGCTTAAATATAACATCTGAATTGGAATTGTTTAACGCTTTGGTGAAATACGCCACTGAAAGGGGACTCTTTGTTGAGAATGATAATATGCGCTTACAGGACGCAGCAAATATATTCGAGCATAATCCCAATCAGCGTTTATCGGATGTAGAAAATGTACATCCTGAAATAGTTGAAATTAAAATGGAGCCAGATGTGTCAAGTATTTTACACAATCGCCAAGATAATGTTACTGCACACGAAGTTGATGTGGTAGTTGTGGATAGTGATCTATCAGGCACATACGACGACGAAAAAGAAGAGGCACCAAAAGCCTACACATCTGCTGAAGCAAATATAAATATGATAACTTCATTTTCGTGCAATAACAATGAAATTGATGAAGCACTCATACGCCAAGCGGTACAAAAAATACGCTTCCTCACGCTTACTCCACAGCAATTTGCAGAGGGTCCTGCACGTTCGAAACTATTACAGCAGCATGAAGCACTTGCAATTCTTATCAAAATTTCAAGCCCTACCATAAATGATTGTCCAATGCCTGAGGGATTTTGTAGCTCACGCACAAGCCGTGAATATTACGAGTCGCGTAGTCAACGTGATTTATCCTCCTATCGCAACTCGGTTCCATCAAATGCTTCAGTCCCAACTACAAATTTTGCACCATTTGAAACTTTCATGGGCAATACAACAACTAATGTAACAAGTGCACCGCAGGTGGCGCCCTCGAATAGTTTAGCTACTTTTCAAGGTGGCAGTGACTCCGATTTAACTACAAGTGATACACGTCGTTCATACTGCGTACGTACACTAAATCAACAATTTGATTATAGAAATACGAGCGTTACAGATTGTGGATTAACTTTTCAAGTTGATAGTAATATATGGATAACAGGTAGAGATATTAAATTTCAATGGTAATAGTTTATAAACCAAAAAGGTATTTTTATAGGTGTACAAGTGCCGACTCAAGTGCTTTGTGGTGAACTTATGAATTCAGCAGGCTTTTCTGATCGTTATACCGAAATTCTTTACGCACATATCCAAGATATACAAGGTTCGCGGCTTACATATACTCACTGCACATCACGTGTACGCTACGATTCCTTGCTGGAAATTACTTTCGATCGACCCGTTTATGTTTACCGTAATTTAATATATAAAGTATATGTTGTTTTCAACAAAGTTGGCTGGTATCCAATGTACACGTGCGTACCCGATGTCGTATGTAACAGAGTGAAATTTATGTTCAATGTTGGCAATCCAAGCGAATCCGTAAGGGATGGTTTGATTAGAGCAATTGTTTTTTCAACGCCACAAGAGCAATCGAGAGGTCCAATGGATTAGTGCATTACAGATGCATTTAAAGCTCGTATACGTTAAAAAAAAATGTAATAACTTATGTATTTTGCATATTGTAAGTTTCTGTTAAAATTGACATAAATGTCGTTTTATTTATTCAAAACTACTCGTATATGTTTTCATTGTAACTAAAATCTATCCGCAACAAGCATTTATTTATTTATATATTTATTAGTCTACAAATTAACAATTAATCAGACTAAATATAGTACGGATTAGATAAATTACAGGAGCAAACAAATTGAACAAAATTATATTATAAAAATTGTATACACACTATTAAATCAGTTGTCGGGATGGACCAAGATGCCGAGCAACGGCAATTGATTATTAGTGCTGCCTGAATGGACGCGATTTCGAGCAGCTGATGTATATTTGACACGTAACAAGTAGGCTGCGATTAAATTTGAAGTTTTTATATTATGTATCATTCCAATAAGAGCATTATATATACCAATTTAATTTCATGAATAAGGGGTGGGGGAGTATATATACATACTCTTATATAGCAGTTCCACGTTCCAAGTTCTGTTTGATCTCTGCGGTATATTCGCCATAGAAGCGATGCAATCTTTTATTGAGTTTCGCATTACGCTCGTTAATGAAGTCAACATCAGCATCATCATTATAAGTACGCCTGCGGGAATATTTCTTCCGACGTTCAATTTGTTGCTCCAAATCCGTCACCATATTGTCAATAGACGTTTTCTTATCTTTCACCAAGCCTTGCAATATTGTATTGGGTCCACCATAGAATGCATCACCAAGTTCCTCTTTCTGTTGCTCATATTTAGCCATATCGCGTGGTGGTAAATTCTTCACTAAGCGATTGTATTGTCGTGCTGTTTGTGCTTCGTATGTCGAGAAACCTAAATCTGGATTCTTTTTCCGTTTCTTTTTCTCTATACGCTCCGCATCAGTGGCAGATACTGCTAACAATTTTAAGCGTTCATAATCTTTACCCTGTTGCTTAGCTTCTTCTCGTGCTTTTTCTTCAGCCAACAGCCATTCGGCTTGGCGTTTACGAGCTTCCCAGTTGTTTGGTAGTTTTTTGCGTGCATCTTCAGCTATCACTTCTTGATGATTTTGTGTACGTGCTTCTTGTCGTTGTTTGTGGAGTTCGCGTAGACGTTCCTTGCGCTCAACTAATTTTTCAGCTGGTGTTTTTTCTTTATCTTGTTCATTTTCCATTTCATATGCGCTAAGGAAGTATTTTAATAATATACCAACTCTTTACGACGTATATTTTTATCTTTTCTATTTCCTTTTTTGTGCCTATTTGCAATTAGGGACACGAATTTCAATACGATTTTTTTACATTCGATGACGATCATTCATACTCGATACTTTTTGGCATCCAGTATTTCGGAGTGGGTTTTTCGGTAAAGTTTAAAATTTAAATTGAAAATACAGCCATGTTGAAATGTAAACAAGAGTATGCCAAATCATGTGTGTAAGTTAAGATATATCCCATCCATAAGAACTAGATTGATAGCTGTCAAATTATGACGTTTTTTTTTTATTTATTTCGTGCTTCCATTTCGATATTAGCCGTGTTTTTTTATACACGCGTATACGTGTACGTTTGCGCGTGAAAAAAAACGCCTATCCGCGCTTAAATAATGCTTAGGAGACCCATCTAGCGACAGTGGTTAAATAACTAGCTACAGCCACAGGGTGTACCAAAAAGCGGAGACACAACCCTCTGATGGCCATAGGGTAAAACATGTAGCTAAATCAGTTGCGATGAATTGTGGACAAACATAGAATACATAGAATTAGTGTAGAGGGTGAAACAAAGACACATATTTCAGTTACATCTGAGTATAATGCGTATTGAAATTTAGTAGGACAAATTTTATGCGCAGCAATTTCAGAGGTGTATTGAAAGTTTGTCGCTTAGCAGTCCATATAAAGTTTAAGCGTATAGACGTTTACGTGTAAAAAAACACGGCTATTATACCCTAAGGATAGTTTTTAGTCTGGGAAAAAATCGCAATTTTTTAAATTTCTAATAATTCTCTAAGTTCGACGAAAAAAAGGAAATCTAGTTTTAGATAACCGATTAGAAGTTATGTACCAAAATGTGGATAGTCTCGTTATACGTACGTTTACACACAAATCCCCAATAGTTAATCTATGCGTTCATATATATTTTATCCCTAGGAACTAGATTATTTGCTGTTAAATGTTGACGTTTAACATGTTTCCGTGCTTCCATTTCGAGATAACACAACCGAAAAAAAAATCACCATTTCTAAAAAATTTTCATAATTTCGGATTACCGAAGCGAAAAATGTATATGGGAAATCTAGCTGGTTTATTACCGATTATGAGTTAGACATACGGCTGAATTCTGTAATTCAGTCTTATCTCAAGTCTCTAAATTTGAGATTTTCCTTTACAGCCTGATTCTAATGTGGTAACAACTTTCTTCACCACGGCAACTTTCTTCATGTGGCAAATTTTGCACCCTTTTGGTATTCTGCCCACGAAAGTAGCCGAATAATTGTTTACCCACTAAAATAGGTGGTAACATCGATGTAACCGCACAAAAGCTGTTGTTTAGAAAAAGACATTACTGAAAAATAAAGAATTGTAAGCGCAAATAAGTAAACATAATAGTAAAAAAGTGTTGCCTCTTGCTATACATATTTGTTTATATTATGTACTTTCACAGTATACATTACAATATAGCTATGTAAAAAGTTATGCATGTATGTAGATATATACACATCGTCCCGTTTATTCGTTAAGCTGGAGTCATTGGTGCCGTATGTCGTATCGCTGTATCCGTATCCCTAACGTAATCAGCTGTTTATCGTTACGACGGTAAACCAAAACCCAATTGGTTGGCTACGATACGGTTACGACTTTAGTGCACCAATAATCGATTGCATTGATTCTCATAAGATTGGTCGAATCAGCTGTTAAAAGGTTACCGATACGGTTACCGATAAAGCACCAATGTCTCCAGCTTTAACCTCATATCTACGAGTGACACATTTTCGGTAAAGCCATGGAACCATACAAGGTGGCAGCATGGTGACATAGACACAAACACAAATAAAAATTCGATGTACTTTGTTTTTGTAAATTCGATGGACAAATGTTAAAATAGTATTGCGCCGGAAGTTGATGTATCAAATCAAATAAAAAAAGTTTATATTCAGCTGTCCCATGCTGCCACCTTGTATCGTTCCGCCACGGGTAAAGCGAAGAAAACCAACTTTTAAATTTCACCACACACTGGTGAGTTTTTCGGTGATGACAGCGTTACCACTTTGGCCAGAATCGCGAATAAAAGAACTGGTAGCGATTTTTGGTTACATAATGTATTTCGGTATTCAGTAAACGAAAGTTACAAAAACAATTCACCATATCAACGAAATTCACCAAAAAGGCAATTTACTCGTACATTGAACAAATAATATAGCATTGCATTTTGTCAACATAATGTTGGGTGGTATTGTGGCTGAGCTTGCGAAGGCGCCGTCACAATTTTGTATAGAAAATCCCAAAGTGTGTAGGTTCGAATCTCAGCGGCGCCACATAGAGTTCGATGTTTTTTTAAGTATTTTCTGTTTTTTAATTTTTTCTGTGCTTATTTTAATTTGAGGATTAAAGCAACATATTCAAAGCGTTTTTCGCAAATAATTTTTACACTTTTTCTGAAACTTTCATGTTTGTGATCTGCCCCGGCCCAGCTCACAAATTATTGATTGCTTTGTGAGGCTAGAGACGCGAGACAGCTTACAGAATGCAAATTGTCTCAAAAGTGATTTTCACCCCAAATAGTCTCTAATAGTGACTAGAGACGGCTTACTGAATTTATATAGCGGATTATCTATTTTTCGTACTTAACTTGTAATTGTTAATTATATGACTAGATTTCCCATATACATTTGTCCCCTCGATAATCGGAATTATAAACAAATTTTACAAATGTGAGAAAAAGCTCCACTCTCGTGTTGAACCACTGTTTCGAAACTCTTGAGATTTTAGAAGTATGCCTAGTTATCAACATGAGCTCTAATGGTACTCAAGCCCAAATGTTTGTTGGGTATATTCGACGCGATTTCCAAACGCAAATCACCGATAAGTTAACTAGAGTTTAACCCTGCCAGATTGGCCGCTTAAGCTCAGCTTAAACTTCAGTTAAAATAGATTGAAAAACTACATAATAAGCTTAAGCGTAGTTTAACCTGCAAACTGAGTTGAACTTGTACTGAAAACCGGGCCTAAGGCATTTTCAAATATGGTCTTAGATACGAAAATGAAGATTATTCGCTTTACATATAGGTAATAGATAAAAAAAATATTTTCAATTATTTTATCTATTGGACCAAAAAACCCATCTTGCAATAATTGTCTCGAAAAAAACCTGATACCACAGTTCTAACCCACAAATCACACACAGAAGATTGCGCATTCACGACTTCAAAATTGCTTTGTTCTGTGCATCTACGTCACACTTGCTTGCTTGAGCGAATGAAAGAAAGAGAGAAAAAACAAGAGCTAAAGGAAAATGACGTAAAATTGCCCATGAAAAACAGCTGATCTTTTGTTTACATGCGCAATCTTGTGTGTGTGATTTGTGATTCTAACCTAATGCTCCGGAAATTGTCATATGTAATCTCGGGATTGCGAAAAACAATTATTTTGGCATCTCTAAAGAAAACTGAGGCCGGCAGTGCATTGTGCACTAACAGCAGAAACAATATAATATGGAGACATTGCATAGACGAAAAATCGTGTGAGGCAAGCTTCACAAAATTCTAGTAGGTCACATTCACCACTTACCACAATTTGTTAAACTACCACTGTCTGTATTTGTTATTTAACAATTATTTGTACACTTTTTATTCAGCTAATGTGTTCAGAATTCACATTTTTACTCTCTAAAACTCCAATCAGTGTATTTCTGTGCTTAAATTATGTTAAAACTTGTGTTAAAGTTTTTGGTGTGGTGAAAGTGACCTACTAGAATTTTCTTACGCTCCGCTGCTTTCCACCAAAGTTTGCGCCTGCAACATCTTTATTTTCGAAAATATTTTCTAACAGCTGATTTACCAACTTCCAAGGCAATTTATGTGATAAAATAAAAATGCTTCTAGTAAAACGGTTCTACAGTGGATATCAACGTCTTAATAATATAATGAAAAAGACTAAGCCAGGCGAGCGTCTACACGTAAAGGTAAACGAATTAATTTTTTAATTGAAGTATGTACATGATTTCCTACATCTTGTAATTTTATTCTAATATAGGGATGGGTGCAGAATATACGCAGGCTTAAGAAAAATCTGTTTTTTGACTTAAATGATGGCTCTACAGTACGACGTTTTCAAGTGGTTATAGCAAAAACACCGGAAACTAAAGATATTAGCGTAGGCAGCAATATTACTGCAATCGGTTTGATACAAATAGCTCCCAATGGTCAGCTTGAGCTGCATGCAGATGATGTGAAAGTAATAGGTGTTTAAGAAGTGTACCAAACACATAAAGCTTGTAATAAATTAATATCTTTTTTGCAGCTGATGGTAATATGAATGATGGCTATCCATTTACGCCTAAGCAACAACATCCCCCTGAATATGTACGCGAGCATTTACATTTACGTTCACGTGTAGATTATATAGCCGCGCAAATGAGGTTGAGACATCGTGCATTGAAGGCGATACATGATTATATGGATGCTCTAGATTTTATACAAATTAATACACCTGTACTTACAACGAATGACTGCGAGGGTGCTGGTGAGGTATTTGCTGATGCATACACTAACTTCTGTCCAGCTAAATACGAGTTTAATTTAGATTTTTAGCGTTAAACCGCATTCATCATCAATATTAAAAGAAATGGCTCGACCCAATATTCCGCTTGAGCAGAGCTATTTTGATAGCAATGTTTTTCTTAGCGTTTCTGGTCAATTGCATTTGGAGGCGATGTCATACGGTTTGGGTAATACGTATACATTAACACCTGCTTTTCGTGCCGAAAATTGCAAATCACCGCTTCACTTATCTGAATTTTATATGTTTGAAGCAGAATTGGCTTTTATAGAGGAAATCTCCGCCTTAACTGCATTTATTGAGAAAATCTTAAAAGCAATTACAATTAAAATAATTGAAACAGCTTCGGAGGATTTAAAGTTTTGTCAGCAAAAGGCTTTAGGTGTTAATAACGAACTATCTTGGGTAAAATCGAAATGGACGACACTTACTTATGATGAAGCATTAGACATTGTGCTTGCTAATCAACAAAAATTCAAAACTGAAATTACACCAACGCAAGGGTTTTCTAAGGAACAAGAGCTATTTTTAGTTGAACATTGCGCTACGCCGGTGTTTGTTGTCGATTGGCCTACAAATCAGAAACCGTTCTATATGAAAGTTGTGCGTACAAATGCTGATCGTGTACATGCTTTGGATTTACTCATGCCAGGAGTTGGAGAATTGTGCGGTGGTAGCATACGTGAAAACGATGAGAAGCGCTTGCGTAAGCACCCACAATTGCCGCAGAAATTAGAATGGTATTTGGAATTGCGTAAATTTGGTGGCGTGCCTACAGGAGGTTTTGGTATGGGCTTTGAGCGTTACCTGCAATTGCTTACAGGAGTAAAAAATATACGTGATGTTATACCATTTCCGAGGTATCCACATAGCTGCCGAATGTAAAAATATTGTAAATATTTATGTAGTACATATGCAATAAATAATTTTAAAAATATCATCATAAACACTAAACCTTCTTCTGTATGGCCACAATTGAACCAAATACAAGGTGTGATATACCTCCGAGGAGATTTAGGCCAGCTTCTCTTCCAATTTGCGCGTTGGTACTTTTGAATTTGGCTGTACAAATTGGCAGGACCATGCAGGTCTCATCTTTTATGCCGACTCCGAAAGGCATCTGCAGGCTGATGTATTTTCGCTCAGAAGCCTTTCATGGCAGAAGTGCGTACAGAGTTTCACCGGGTCTTGAACGCAAAACCTTCGGTGAGCTAGGCGTAGCACACTATCACTACACCACGGCGACCGCCTCTCCATCGCCATACATTTTTATATGGCCCGTCCCATGAAACCTCTCACGTTTACTTTTTCGGAAAGACCTACTCGTATTGTTATTAGCGTGGAAAACTAGCCCAGTTTTAACACATTTTGCTTTTTCGCTTAGAAAATTAACACGATTGAAGCAGGCGTCTACCGGGATTTAAAGACTTGTTAAGCGCAACTCAAAGCTGTATAGCTTCACAGCGTCCCCAACCCAATTGCCACCTCGCATGTACGAGGTGAATCCTATTTCATAAATGAATGTATTATACACAAGTTTAGGAGGTCAGGCTCTTGCGGCCCCAAGGTTGTCAAGAAACCATTAGAGGTGAGGTCGCGATGGCTTACAAAGATCAATATGATCAAATTAAATCGTTGCCGAGATGGTCGTGCTGGTATTCTAACAGTGCTTGTTACGGTAACGTGCTATATCCGGCAAAGAACAATTAACATTTATACCTCTTCACAAAACTATCGTGGAGTCTCTTTATCGCTACAAGAAAAAGAAGATGCAAGTTTTCAAACCGACTAAAGTTTAGCCCTGGCATAATTCTGGGCGGCTTAAAATTAATCATGAAGTGGACAAAGTGTTCAATGCCAGTGTCCAGTGCTTCGCGAAAAAAGCGGAAAAGTTGAGATATTAACACGCTTACATTAGCTTCACTTGTACGTTTGTAACTCTATAGGCTAGGCGCGCAGAGACCCATCTAGCGGCAATTATTGAAGAAGGCAGTGGTTAAATAACTCGGCACAAAACGATTTTATTTAGGTTGAGTTGACTGGCACGAATTTTGTAATTGAAATTTAAGTAACTTCCCCATAAGCTACAGACTTGAAACTTGGAGTATAGTTCAGAACCCGATGACAATGCAATAATAAGAAAAAATCGCCACTAGGTGGCGCAAGGATCGAGATATTCACAAAAATCGTATTTGTGGTCCGATTTGGCTCATATTTGGAACACATAAAACATACAAGAATAGAGAGCGACCTATGACAAAAAATCGCCGCTAGGTGGCGCAAAGATCGAGATATTCAAAAAAATCGTATTTGTGGTCCGATTTGGTCCATATTTGGAACAAATATTACATACAGTCCGGTAGAAGTGACATCAAAATATTTTGGAGTTGGAGGAGGGACAAGCATACGTGGCGCAGAGTCGAGTAAAGTCTTTGGAAGGATTATGTATTCAGGTCTTAGATTGTAACAAATTGTCAGGAAAGAGTCCTTGTAATAATGAGTCACTAAATGAAGTAAATAGAATGAGAAATAATAGGCAATTAAAAAATAATAAAAACTTGAAAATAAAATAATTTAAAAAAATTTGTAAGTTAAACGGTTTTATTGAAAACAATACTTACATGAAGTAATAATAATACTAAAAGCTAGAAATAATTAGGTAGGTCTAGGTACTGGTCATCACACTCCTCATTAATCTAGAGCGCTGATCAGACAATTAAATAAAAGCGTTGGGCACGTGAAATTTCTAAAAATGCGAGGCGTAGCATAACCTTATTAAGGTTCAGTTGGTATTATATATGACAATCAATAGAAATGTTACGCGTCCAACGCTTTTTATTAATCAACCCCCTATATTGATGAGGGTGTGATGACTAGGACCTAGGACCTACCTAATTATTTTCTAGCTTTTAGTATTATTATTACTTCATGTAAATATTGTTTTCAATAAAACCATTTAACTTTAAACTTTTTTTTAAATTATATTATTTAAACTATATTTAAGTTATTTTTAACTTGAAGAGATAAACTCAGTCAATTACCATGTAATTGTTACACAACGTTATGTGTTATATAAATTCGGTTACCTTTTTTCGTTACTTTTCTTTTTACTTTGGGGGAAAAAATACAGTTCATTGCATGCTTATTACGAATAACAATTAAAGCTGCCCCAGCATTGGCTTTCTTCCGGGCCATGCCTCTTTGGCATATTTTTTCTTTTGCGGCCCATGACCAACATTGTCCGATGGCACAGACCCGTGTGGATCATAACGCACTGTCATAAATAAATGAAATTGTAAACAACATACTGATATATAACCGCGAAAATCCAAAGTCTTACCATTTGCATTAACTTGTCCCAACTTTTGCGCTGCGCTTTGCAACGCTTTTGATGCCGCTGGTTCATTAACAACTGGTGTAACATCAGGTGCTGGATTAGGTAGTAACAAGCCCAACTTCGTGCCCATAGCAATAGGTGTGATATCAAAGTCAGTACTGCTATTATTGAATCTTAAGCTGGAATTCGGATGTGTGTCATGTATGGATGCTGGTAGTCCTTGGTATAGCGAAGTGGGAGAGAGCGGGGTTGAATTAACTTGTTGTTTTAACTCAGCTAAACTTTGATGGAACATTTGGTGACCACTAGAGCTACCCGAATTCGATGAAGGTCCATTCGATGAAGAAGATTGTAGGCCCATTTGATTTCCGGAATCAAAACGACCTCGTTTCGCTGGAACAATCGTTGTTTGAACCAAATTGCGAAAACGTCCAACAGTTGGATCTACATCTTCAGGATTAATAATGATTTCTTCATCATTAAAAGTGACACTACGACGCTTGCGCCCACTTTGTTTTGCAGCATTTTGCTATAACAGAAACGTGTATACATAAAGGGACATTTTGTCTATTTGCGCAAAATTACAAACCTTTCGTAAATTATCATCTGCTATACCAAGCATGGATATACGTCTGTTATGTGCGGTATTATACTCGGTGAGATTCTGCAACCAGAACGGAATAAATTATAAAGGAGCACAAATATTTGGGTATATATCATGGTTCCTATTAACTACTACAACATTTATTTTTTGGCATGAAAAACTGATACAGGTCTTTGTTTGCATGGAAAACTTGGCAAACTCGGAATTTGCGTGAAAAACTGTAACGTACCACACTTCCTCTCAAGCAAGCGAAATATATTAGGTTTTTTTTGCTACTTTTCTACGCAAATAACGAGCTATACAAGTATTATGTATGTATATATATTATATAAATTTTTTAAAACAATCCTTAAAACTTAGTTGAATAGATTATAAACTTACATCCAATTCGGTTTGAGTTTCAGGCAAACCAAGTAAAGTTCCATCACTCGTTTCGATCAATGGTAAATCTTCTATAATGCTATTGCGTTGACCAGCTGAAGGTCGTTCTCTGAGTATATATCGACGCGTAGATGCTCCAAAATGAAATGTGCTATTGATTTGTAATTGTGTAGGTTTATGTGCTTCCAGCCGCAAAGTACCAATATAAGTGCCATGTGCTATAATAGATACATATATTCATATAAATTTAAGTAAACATGCAACTAAAATAGAAATCAAACTTACTTGAACCCAAGTCTACCAAATAAGCTAGATTCAGGTGTTTGTGGTAAACAAATGCTGCATGAACGCGTGAACAGGAGGCGTGATCAATACAAAAGTCATTCATTTGAGTGTTGCGCCCGAAAAGATAACAACGTTTTTCATCCACCATTAACTTCTGCACTAGTTTATCATCTTTTAGGACATCTAAATGCAAACCAGTTGGTGGCTTACCAGCCCTAGATAACACATAAGGTAAATGATTTATACATTATAAATGGTAGTAAACAATACTTACCAACTGGGTATGTCATAACTATTTGCCATTACCCTTTAAAAACAAAAAACTGGGCAAAACTTTTTATTAATCTATATTGATTTGTATTACTTATTTTTTAGCAACATAGCCGCTTGGATGTGATTGATTGCTGCAATTGTTTTAGGTAATGTCAAAGAAATTGAAATTATAAGAAGGTTGAACTCGCTGCTTCAAAATGCAGCGAGAAAACAAAAATTTTCTGAAAGAGCAGGTTAGTGGAGTTCACCATACTCTTTGGGTCGTCTTTCGCACCGCGCGGCGAAAACGAATTCTAATTGAATTTTCGTGTAGCTTTGTTTTGATTTGGTCGGTCGCGTAGTTTTTGGTTTTATTTAAATAATTATTCACTGATAAATAATTATTTATCAGTGAACAATTATTTAAATAAGTTCAAAGTTCTAAAGTGTTCTTAAAAAGTGAAGTGATTTAAAGGATTAGAAAAATAAATTATGAGTAAAAAGTGAAATAACAAAAGAAACTGTGAAGTGAAGTGCAAATTGAAGCAGTGTCGGCCATTGCTGAAAATAATAAGAAGAAAAGAAATACGAAGTAATTCTTTCAAAACTGAATTAATAAGTGGTGGTCGTTTAGTAAAATTTAAGTAACCAAAGTAAAAAACCGTTCTGAGTGAAATAAAGAAATATGAAATAGTGTAAATAATATCAAAAAGTGGTCTGAAAAAATATTTGTGAAATTTGTGTTGTGTTGTTGATTTAAATGTCGGCCATTGCTGAAAGATGTAGCAAAACAAAAATGTGCAAGAGGAAGAAGTGTGAAAGTGTGACAAAGGAAAGAAGTGTTTGTATTTTAATTTTGAAATAATTGCCAAAATAAGTGTTTATATTATATATTTATGTTGCATAAGTTGTATTTGAAAGCTGTGCAACAATATATAAATAAGCAAATATTTTGGTTTCCATCAAATCAAAACAAAGGTGAAGCTAGTGAACTGTGTAAATATGTATGTACATATATAGTGAAGCAGTGTGTGAGAAAATTAAAAAGTAAACAAAGATACCAAAACAAGGACAAGTTTTTGGTGTTTGAAAACTAATAACAATTGCCAAAGCAAGTGTTTAATTATACTTTGTTTGCATTAGTTGCATATGAAAGCTGTGCAAAAACATATAAATAAGCAAATGTTTTGGTTGCATCAATGGGTTTTTGAATTTGTTTGTTGATCAGATGAAGGCGGGAACGAAAGATTTTTTCTACTATTTCTAAAGTGCGAAATATGAGATGGCTATACTCACCCTCATGCGTAAAATTCTTTACGTAAAAGGAGTTGCATACATGTGTCCGTACGAACCATTGTTTACTATATAGTTTGGCAGCTTAAGTAGAGGTTATGTTGCGAATAGAGTGGAAGGCAGTGGACTAGGCAGTCGAATGTCATATAATGAAGGAATGGTGTTCGGAGATTTTTCAAAGTTAAAAAAAAAAATGATAAAAGCTTTAATATAAATAAAACTATTGTTTTAATAACAACAAAAACGCCATATATATTCTGTATACATAAATTTGTAAGGATTATCTCACTTTAAAATTTGAATTAAATAATCTAAAGTTTTGTTTTGAAACTGAGTCGAGAACTGTGCGTGTGAATGTGCGAATTTTCACCGATCAGCTGTTAGTTGCGCTACGTGGTAAAATTTACAATGGTACGAACACCAAAAAATTCGTTTCATATTTTTGACGGACACGCGCTAATTTTTATGAGCGCCTGGTGAAGTAAAAATTTCTCAACAAATAATTAATTCTTCTTCCTTAAAACTTTATGGATGATGATGGATGGGATGATAGATAGGATTTTTTCTAAAAAATCTCTGGCAAAATAAATTAGAGAAATTTGCTTTAATATGAGACGTAGGAGGGAATGGAAGGTTTCCTCACGTAAGTTATAAGATTGTGTTAGTTTTGGCCTATACGTATGTGGCCAGACGAAAAGTATGTATGTATTAGTAGCAAGAATCGAAATAAAATCAAATTTTAAATTTTGTCTGACTGCTCTACCATTTATGATAGTATAACAGTTAAACCTGATATCTACAGTAAACTATCATTTATGACACTTTTTGATAGTTAGAGTGTCAGCACTGATCCAGGAAAAGGAATGAGAGTGAGCAGTACGGCTATATACTTCATCAGTAGGCCACGTTGGTGTATAAGAAGGAGACAAAAACTCACACGTACACAGTTGTTTACATCACATTTGCGCAAGTCCCCTTAAGTTTGTGATAGAAAGTTTGTATGAGGCGCTGATCGTTAGGTTGACATTGCTGACAATCAGATGATAGTCATATGATAGTCAGTATTCTTGTAGGGTAGTTACCACCGTCTTGTAGGGACTTAGTCATCATTCACAATGGTCTATACGCTTAAACTTTATATAGACTGCTAAGCGTCAGACCTTAAATACACCTCTGAAATTGCTGCGCATAAAATGTGTACTACTAAATTTCAATACGCATTATAAGCCGTGTTTTTAACACGCGTATATCCGTTTACGCTTAAACTTTATATAGACTGCTAAGCGACAAACTTTAAATACACCTCTGAAATTGCTGCGCATAAATTTTGTCCTACTAATGCCGTTTTTCAGTGAGTTTTACAGCTCCGGCTTACGCTCAATTCTCACGGGAATGCTCTGGATCATTGAGACTTGAGCAGCAGATGTCAATGATGAAATTTTCGCACACGTGAAATGTGATAGGCAGATGTCGCCGCTGTTTTTCATTTAACTCATATGGCGAAAGCAAAGAGAAAGGCTAAGCAGCGACATTTTGACGTATCCTACACTTCGAGCGGAGTTCCGTTCTTCTCAGTTGCAAATTAGTTGACGGAGATTGTGTTGATTTTTATTTTCGCGGGCTTTAAAGCGGAATTTTTTTTTTAAAATATGTAAATAAAATATACATTTATGTTTATAAAAACAATTTTAAAACAAACTTTTTATTTTTTTGTGGTTTTGCAGGGAAACAAATACAACACCAGAGCAATATGAAAAATTGTTGGAAATGCTGTGTACAAAAAGAGACATTGCACAAGGTTTCTCAGAAAGGCCTAAAAAAGAAGTGCGTTTTGGAAAGTGGTTGCACCGGTATTGAATGTACTTGGACCTCCATCGAAAGAAGCGAGTTTATGGCGAAAGGAACGGTTATCCTGAAAATAACTTATGTTTTCATAATTCTTGTAATGCTTCTTGCATATTTTTTTTTTTTTTTTTTTTTTTGAATTTAAAAATATTTAGTATGTATGAAGTTTTAGTATTTCAGCACCAACTTACAATTCATCGTTCATCCTGAATGGATCTCTGATGTCCTCAATCTCCATCTTTCCAATCTCACGTCTACATTGTGGGACGCATTGTCCTCCTCTTCAATTAAAACTGCAAAACAGTTAAGTGCGAGACAAAAGTCAGCCGTTTTTCCAGTTTTCGTGCATTAACAATAAAGTTTTACGATTTAACTGGGGTTTATTGTTATCTATTTAAGTTTCGACTTCGGTTACGATCTATATTAAAATTGAACAAATAAGGAAGTGGTAACGTTTTACCAGACCGTGTACCAGTTAATTTTTAACCAAAATTATCAAAGGTGATATCAAAAGACGCATCTCGAACTCCGGTTTAAGAATCTGAAAGCGGAAATAAAAATTTATTTCTGTCGAAAGTTATTTAAAAAAAACCGTAAAATGACCCCGAGAGGGTCCGAAATATGGGACCCGATCCAAAGTTTTTTTTTCATAGAACACCATTCTGCGTTGTCCGCGATTTAAAAAAATAACCCTGGGTGGGTCCGACACCGATCAAAAATATATGCGAGCAGAACACCTTTCTGCATTAGTGTGTATATGTGTGTACAACAAATCTGGGAAAAAAACAACAAACACATGAAAATTTTAAGCGATTTTATGCTTATTTGACAGAAATAAAAATTAAAATTTTCGATAAAAATTACGAGGTGCACCGTCTTGTGAAACGTTACTAAAAAATCTTAGTACAGGTGAGAGGGAACAGTATATAGCCAGCTGTCCTCTGATATCAATTAGGGATACATATCAAAAACATAGGTGATATGAAAGCTGAAACAATGTTCTTACAAAATCTCGTTAAAATTGGTCGCTTTTAGTTCGGCTTGGTATTGAAAGTTTTTTGAAGATCTTGACTAGAAGAAGTGTACCACGTAATGTAGTTACGTGCCATTAATACATTGACAATTTTTAACCATCATTAAAACTTTCAGCAACTTAAAATCATTTGTGCGACTTTTAGCATTAGTAGTATTGTAACAAATTTAGGGAAATTCCGCTTATTTGAAACCTTCTGCTAACGTTCGAATCGCTAAACTGTTGAATAAAACACTGCAATATTAGATTACTTTGGGAGTAGTACTTCACAATTATATTGTTACGGGTTTTAAAATAAATGTATCACTAGATTGCCAATCGAATAAATCGTAAATAAAATTTATGTAAGAAAAATTGATTCTTTATTAACGAACGAATTCAAGAAAACTAAATTAATTAATTTTCACAATAAGATATATTTCAAAGTTCAGTTTCCAAAAATATTTTCGTCACATTACCCTCCTCCTAAGTCTGATCGCCTCGATCATACTCATTATTCACTCCCAATGGTGTCAGTCTTTCTAAATGGACCACTTTTATTTTAGTTCTGGTTCCTCCAAGTTTCTTAATTATATACACTACGTCGTTTATTGCTTTTATAACTTTATAAGGCCCTTCCCAATTGGACGGTAGCTTCGGCGATAACCCCTTCCTACGCTGAGGATTGTAGCGCAGCACCAAATCGCCTTGCCCAAATCCTTCAGAATTGATTGCTCTATCATACCTCGCTTTCATTTTGTCACTCATGATTTTTGTTCGTTTTCTCACTTGATCGTGGATTTCATTCATTGTTTCTCTTAGCTTTTTAACATAATCATTGCTGTCATTGCTCGGTATGGCACTTGAACCAAATTTTAAATCCGAAGGTAAACGAAGATCACTGCCAAAGACCATCGTGGCTGGAATCTGACCGGTGGTCTCATGTACTGCAGAACGATATGCCATTAGGAACAAAGGAATGTGAGCATCCCAATCTCGCTGTTCTTTTTCCACCACTTTCCTCAAATGCTCTTCCAGTGTCCTGTTAAATCTTTCCACCATGCCATCGGATTGAGGATGAAGGGCTGTTGTACGAGTTTTCCGAATTCCCAGAATTTTGCACACTTCCTTAAATACAGCGGACTCAAAATTTCTGCCCTGATCAGATTGCACCTGTAAAGGTACACCAAATCTAGATATCCAACTCTTTACAACTTCTGCTTCTGCTGTGGCTTCCTGGTTGGGAATCGGATAAACCTCCGGCCATTTACTAAAATAGTCCATAACCACAAGGACATACTTATTAGCGGAGCTACTGGTTACGGCGGCCACCGTGGTGTGATGGTAGCGTGCTCCGCCTATCACACCGTATGCCCTGGGATCGCACCCCGGGCAAAGCAACATCAAAATTTTAGAAATAAGGTTTTTCAATTAGAAGAAAAAATTTTTCTAAGCGGGGTCGCCCCTCGGCAGTTTGTGGCAAGCGCTCCGGGTGTATTTCTGTCATGAAAAGCTCTCAGTGAAAACTCATCTGCGTTGCAGATGCCGTTCGGAGTCGGCATAAAACATGTAGGTCCCGTCCGGCCAATTTGTAGGGAAAAGCAAGAGGAGCACGACGCAAATTGGAAGAGAAGCTCGGCCTTAGATCTCTTCGGAGGTTATCGCGCCTTAAATTTATTTATTTTTACTGGTTAGAAACGGTCCGGCTACATCCATGGCGATTCGGTCAATAGGAGCTCCTGAATTAAATTGCTTCATCTGTCCACGTCTTATATGCTTCGAGCCCTTAGCTGCCATACATTGACTGCAATTACTAATCCATTCAGCAACGGATTGATGACAGCCAACCCAATAAAATCTCTGCTTAATCTTGGCTAATGTTTTAGTGATTCCCATGTGCCCTCCACTTGGTCCATTATGTAATTCCTGAAGAACGTCTGGTATTCGCACTTTTGGGACAACAATTAACGATTTGGAGCTTTGGCCGTCTTCGCTTTCCCATATTCGATAAAGGCATCCAGATACCATCCTTATACTCCACTGCGCCCAATATGCTTTTGCAATAGAATTTTCCGATAGCATCTCCCTTTTGTTGGCCGTTTGTTTATGTACATGCCCTTCATTAACAAAGTCAAATCAAATATTTGCGTAGGAGTTCTTTGGCTTTACCAACGTCTAGCAACTCTAACCCTTTTGTCCAATTGCTTATCTCTTTAAACATTTTATTTTCAGAAACATTTACATTTTTGGGGATTCCATCACAATTGACTATAACCTCGACTTCGTGACATTCCGCCAACAGAGCTCCTTTCAAAAGATTTTTAGGTGATTTAAATTCATTCAGAACTCTTACCGGAATTGGCCCGTCGTTATTTGAATTTACTAAAGTTTTAGCAACCAATACGTTTGGTGTAGAATTTTGTACAGCTTCAATCATCCATAACTTGTTTCCGCCTAAATTCCCATTAATTTTCGCCCAAATAACTGCCTCAGATACGGCTGGAATCTCTTGACTATCAACCACATGTACTTGCTGAACTCTGTGAGATCTGTCGTAACCGTAATCTTGTTATGGATACGCATTTACGATGGAAGCAGTAAGGAAGGCGGTCGGCATGATGTGGTGGTGCACAATGGCTAGTCATTGTCGGCTGGGGCGGGTCCTTGCCAACCTTACTGTTCCTGCGCCATAAACAGAAAAAAATTCCTATCATGCCTATCAAAACTAAGAGCTGCCAAATTTAAAATAAACTGACAGAAGCGCAGAGACCGACTCAAAACGCTTATAAATTCAAACTAAAACAACATCCGGCCGAACCGGATGTCACGGACAGACCGTTAACATTCAAAATTTTAAATTCAAAAGAAATCTAACGCAACGAAAAAAAATTACCGAACCGGAAATAACCGGTTACCACAAGTTCAAAATCAAAATCAAAAAAAACGCTGAAAAATAAAAATACAAATAAAAGGGCCGAATATATATAGGGGCGCCGCGGGTGGTGTTGCGACGCCCACCGCTATGCCCACCCTCAAAAACCATGGCCACCGACGCACCTGTATTTCGGTGGCCCCTTACCTGTAAACCCTACGTGCCTTCTAAATAAATGGCGACGCCAGCATTCCCATTTTAAATATTAATTTATTTATAATTCATTTCTATTAACGTATGTAAGCAACAAAAAAAATAAGATAATGCAAGTTTCTTAACCAGGGCTACAGCATTGTTGAACTACGAATAGCTAATTACACTATGAAAATATAGGTAAGTGTGTGTAGTGCATAAGTGAGAGAAAAAAAAAAATGATCCAACAGATCACACTTTATTGGGCCGAAATCGAAACGAAATCTAATATGAATACTTAAGTCTGACTAAGCTTGTTCTGTTGGGGGTTCTTTTCTTTTCTCTTACTTTTGCTCGTAATATTTTAAATTATACAATTATTTATGTCTCCCCCTTTTTTTTTGATAATCGTTATAAACGCTATGTGTGAGAAAAATATGTAATTAAATGTACTTATGTATTGTAAATATACTACCTACAAAGTACGAATTTGGTTGAATTTTTTCTTTTTTCATTCACATTCACAAAACATATTTTAAGACTATAAAGTTTGGATACAAATTTCGATATTTGGGGCTCTCTTACCAAATTATTATGTGGTCGTAGTAGAACTTACTTTTGAGTGTAACTAAATATCAATTTAGTATAATGCGCATAGTATAATGATACTAATATGTAAAATGTACTAAGAAAGTTTGTTATAAAAGCAATAGAGATATTGCTAGCAATAGTGATTCATATGTATATATATATATATATATTGTATTTGTATGATATAAGAAAAAAAGTTTAAATCTTTTAGTCAATTCGTGCATAATTGACCAATGGCTGCGGTCGCAAATTTTTTTTTTTTTCTATCAATTTATGGTTGAGCTCCAAAAATGGATCGCTAAAACGTTTCACGTGATGAAGACGGCTTATTATGAATAAAATTTACAGAGCTAACTTCAATCATTTTAAAGCAACAAAATATATTATTAAAATGATATAAAAAATGTATGCCCTTTGTTGTAAAGCTAACAATTTTAAGTATTCAATAATAAAATTTGACGGGAAAAATCGACCCTTGTTAAATGGTTGAACCGGACTGTATAAAACCCTCTAAGTACCACTTAGAAGTTTCTTTAACTACCCTGCAAAAACGCTCTCGTCATTCCACGTCATTTGACTAGCTATTATACCGTCATAGGTTATATTCCTAGTCACTTTTGCATGGGCGTGGGTAAGTTTTATGACCAAATTTTTTTGTAAGGTAATTATTTTGAAGTTCATACATGGCTGGTACTTACATGGCCGCCAGAGTACGTACCGTGGGCCTCTGCCGGCGTGGTTACTGGTGATGTTGTTGTTGCTGGTGAAGTTGTCGCTGTTGTTGGTTATAGCGCGCGGTCTTGGGCGCGCTGCGTTGGTACTGTTGGTGGTTATTGCGCTCTGGTCCGAGGTGATCAAGTGAACCTGGTGACAATAAAACTTCGTGTTGACCTTTACGATCTGGATGACTTGGTGCTAACTTTGGCGTTCGTTGTATTACGCTGCAGTGTACTGCTGGCCCTGGAGGTGGAGGTGGTGTTGGACGCTTATCCAAAGGTGGTAGTGTACGTCGTAAACGTAGAGAAAGGAATTTATCTTCGGATACCAAGGGTTTCTCATCAACAATTTGTTTAGTGCCGTCCGAATCCGAATCGGAATCACTAGAACTTTCCTCACTAGGTGTGACTGTGAAGCGCCGACCTACTACTTCAACTGGATATTCTTTACGTTGAGCTTGTGTCCACACAACACAACCGTTGTAAGGTTTATTACCACCCAAAATAAACGAGTAAAAACGAGGTTTGTCGGAATGAAGTGGTCGGTCCTTTGCGCTATCGACTCTTTCCTAGTTTCTGGGCATTTTCCCGTTTGTTATTTTGGTAGTTGGGTGAAGGAATCGGCCTGCAATTCCTCGTTGCGGTCTTGTGGTTCTTCACAATACCCTCTTGAATATGTGCACAGCACGGCGAGGGTGTTTTGCGATGAGTTGAATATAGTCAGGGATGTGCAGTTAATGTAAGCAATAGTGTTGATGAAGCAGGAGCTGTGCTTGACGCCTTTGCCTCTTTGGTTTATAAAATTTTCCGATTAACTGCGCAAAAGAAAAGCCAACTCTTGCTTTTTCCCGGCCGGAAAAACGTGCTATCTTTTTGCTTTTCTTTTTCAAAATTTTTCCACGTCTTCTTCGTTTTACTTGCGGCCGGAAACTCATGGCAAAATTTTCTTTTCTTAGTTTCTAAAATTTTTCACGTCTTTTTTGTTTTACTTGCGGCCGGAAACTCGTGGCAAAATTTTCTTTTCTTATACGCCAATTACACGGCTCAAGTATCCTTGTGCCAATTACCAATTTCACAGGGATTTGCCCGGTGTGTGCAATGGTTGCGCTATTTGCGCAGAGAACTGCGCTAAAATCAAAACGATTTTGATATTTACGCATGTCTGCAAATATTGCACATGCATTTTTCTTCGTGCATGGTGAATCTTACACAGTTTACCTGTGGTTTCTGATAATATAACATCAGTAATTATTGCTTAAAAATGTTAATATCGAAGGCGTAAGGACCATCTCTAGCTTGTAACAGGAATTCACACAAATTCAATAATACATAATAATTTTTTATACAATTAGAACACATGTTTCATTTGTTGCGCTAGTTGAAAAATGAATATTGCGCAGTGCTGCAATGAGTTGAGCTGGTCTTGCAACTAAAATATAAAAATTATAAATACAATGGAAAATATCCGCTTCTGGTGCGAGTTTTTCGACTTATACTGTGAATTACCAGCAATGTGGAAAATAAATAGTGTTTTTTATACAATTAGTGCCTTTTTTATACAATTAAAACACATGTTTCATTTGTTGCGCTACATTAAAAATGAATATTGCGCAGTGTTTTTGAGCCGTGTATGTCAAAATTTTCATTTGCACAAATTCCGTCGTTTAATATTTGCGCATGGCTTTTGTGTCAGACCGTAACAAACCTGCTTCGCTTTGAAGACCTGACGATGAAGCGAACAGGAAGCCGGATCCGCTGTGGGAAGCCACTGCCATGGGCCTCCGATGCCAATCAACGTGGGGCACGACGCACCCCTGAGATAAGAGTCTCAAAGTCCTACTACGAAGCTAGCCGGGCAACATAGGTCCATCAAAAAAAAGTTAAGCCAAATTGGGAATTAATTCTGTTTCCTAGTTTAAAAGGGCTTTGCGGCAATTAGAGATTTGTTACGGAGAACTCGTCAAAACTCCGAAAGATGATTTCTAGTGGTTATCGCCCCCACAGAAAGGCAAAACAAAAAAATGGTGTAGACATTTTGATCTGGAGAACTCGTCCAAACTCCGAAAGGCTAGTCCGACCTAAGCGTGGACTGCCAGGGTGTTCACGGGCCTCGGTGAGTACGCGTGTGAACATCCTATGAGGTCAGTGCTCAGGGAGAATACTGGGCGAGATGTCCTCGACCGCCAAAACGTCCAGACAAAAAAGTCCGATTGGTAGGTAGATATAAAAAAAATCAAATTGTAATTTGGCAAAGAAACGTTCTTTCTGCTTCATTGCGGACGAATGTCCGAAGCGTGACAGCGACCTATCAATTTCCCGTTTAGGTCTTCGAGATCATACTGTTACGAATATTAGCAAAACTAAGGAGTGCTGCCATTTCCAGGCCGATGCTAAGCAGTGACGTGAATTCACATCAATAATTCAATCATTATGTATCTACATAAACGAATCAATAACTGCGTCTACACATATGTACACATTCCGACGAGCAACATTTGCATACAAGGCAGCGAGAGATGAGATGTCACACACAGATGAATTTACTTATACGCTTATGTGTGTGCGGGAGACTGTAAACTACAAACTCACATATGTACATCTGAGAAGCGCTAAAAAGTAGACAATTGTAAACAAGTAGAAACTATATGAGAACTATACACACACGAATATAGTTGGTAAGTTCTGGAAGTGGAAGAGCCTAGAAGTATGCAGCGTAAACTATAAAAGCGGGGCAGGCGAGTAAGAAGGAATTCAGTTTGATTTGAGATTTCAATTAAGCGCTATCTAGCGAGCTATAGCAGAATTATTTTTGAATAGTAGAGTTTCATTTGAGCTATCAATCAGTTTGGTTATTAAGCCAGCGAGTAGCAAAGTATAAGTGTTATTGTGAAGTACTTTAATAAAGGCCATTTTTCCATTGTTCAATATTGGAGTTATTTATTCAACAGTTTAGTGATTCGAACTTAGCAGAGGATTGCAAATAAGAGGATTTGCGGCAGATTCGTTACAATTGGTGTCAGAAGAGGAATTGTTGAATAAATTCCAGAGGAAAACAAGGACATGGCAAAGTTAAGTGAATTGAAGATCCAGCAACTAAAGAAGGAGTTGGAGAGCCGTGGATTGAATACAAGCGGCGTTAAACTTGAGTCCGCTGTATTTAAGTTTGTTATAAAAGCAATAGAGATATTGCTAGCAATAGTGATTCATATGTATATATATATATATATATTGTATTTGTATGATATAAGAAAAAAAGTTTAAATCTTTTAGTCAATTCGTGCATAATTGACCAATGGCTGCGGTCGCAAATTTTTTTTTTTTTCTATCAATTTATGGTTGAGCTCCAAAAATGGATCGCTAAAACGTTTCACGTGATGAAGACGGCTTATTATGAATAAAATTTACAGAGCTAACTTCAATCATTTTAAAGCAACAAAATATATTATTAAAATGATATAAAAAATGTATGCCCTTTGTTGTAAAGCTAACAATTTTAAGTATTCAATAATAAAATTTGACGGGAAAAATCGACCCTTGTTAAATGGTTGAACCGGACTGTATAAAACCCTCTAAGTACCACTTAGAAGTTTCTTTAACTACCCTGCAAAAACGCTCTCGTCATTCCACGTCATTTGACTAGCTATTATACCGTCATAGGTTATATTCCTAGTCACTTTTGCATGGGCGTGGGTAAGTTTTATGACCAAATTTTTTTGTAAGGTAATTATTTTGAAGTTCATACATGGCTGGTACTTACATGGCCGCCAGAGTAGGTACCGTGGGCCTCTGCCGGCGTGGTTACTGGTGATGTTGTTGTTGCTGGTGAAGTTGTCGCTGTTGTTGGTTATAGCGCGCGGTCTTGGGCGCGCTGCGTTGGTACTGTTGGTGGTTATTGCGCTCTGGTCCGAGGTGATCAAGTGAACCTGGTGACAATAAAACTTCGTGTTGACCTTTACGATCTGGATGACTTGGTGCTAACTTTGGCGTTCGTTGTATTACGCTGCAGTGTACTGCTGGCCCTGGAGGTGGAGGTGGTGTTGGACGCTTATCCAAAGGTGGTAGTGTACGTCGTAAACGTAGAGAAAGGAATTTATCTTCGGATACCAAGGGTTTCTCATCAACAATTTGTTTAGTGCCGTCCGAATCCGAATCGGAATCACTAGAACTTTCCTCACTAGGTGTGACTGTGAAGCGCCGACCTACTACTTCAACTGGATATTCTTTACGTTGAGCTTGTGTCCACACAACACAACCGTTGTAAGGTTTATTACCACCCAAAATAAACGAGTAAAAACGAGGTTTGTCGGAATGAAGTGGTCGGTCCTTTGCGCTATCGACTCTTTCCTAGTTTCTGGGCATTTTCCCGTTTGTTATTTTGGTAGTTGGGTGAAGGAATCGGCCTGCAATTCCTCGTTGCGGTCTTGTGGTTCTTCACAATACCCTCTTGAATATGTGCACAGCACGGCGAGGGTGTTTTGCGATGAGTTGAATATAGTCAGGGATGTGCAGTTAATGTAAGCAATAGTGTTGATGAAGCAGGAGCTGTGCTTGACGCCTTTGCCTCTTTGGTTTATAAAATTTTCCGATTAACTGCGCAAAAGAAAAGCCAACTCTTGCTTTTTCCCGGCCGGAAAAACGTGCTATCTTTTTGCTTTTCTTTTTCAAAATTTTTCCACGTCTTCTTCGTTTTACTTGCGGCCGGAAACTCATGGCAAAATTTTCTTTTCTTAGTTTCTAAAATTTTTCACGTCTTTTTTGTTTTACTTGCGGCCGGAAACTCGTGGCAAAATTTTCTTTTCTTATACGCCAATTACACGGCTCAAGTATCCTTGTGCCAATTACCAATTTCACAGGGATTTGCCCGGTGTGTGCAATGGTTGCGCTATTTGCGCAGAGAACTGCGCTAAAATCAAAACGATTTTGATATTTACGCATGTCTGCAAATATTGCACATGCATTTTTCTTCGTGCATGGTGAATCTTACACAGTTTACCTGTGGTTTCTGATAATATAACATCAGTAATTATTGCTTAAAAATGTTAATATCGAAGGCGTAAGGACCATCTCTAGCTTGTAACAGGAATTCACACAAATTCAATAATACATAATAATTTTTTATACAATTAGAACACATGTTTCATTTGTTGCGCTAGTTGAAAAATGAATATTGCGCAGTGCTGCAATGAGTTGAGCTGGTCTTGCAACTAAAATATAAAAATTATAAATACAATGGAAAATATCCGCTTCTGGTGCGAGTTTTTCGACTTATACTGTGAATTACCAGCAATGTGGAAAATAAATAGTGTTTTTTATACAATTAGTGCCTTTTTTATACAATTAAAACACATGTTTCATTTGTTGCGCTACATTAAAAATGAATATTGCGCAGTGTTTTTGAGCCGTGTATGTCAAAATTTTCATTTGCACAAATTCCGTCGTTTAATATTTGCGCATGGCTTTTGTGTCAGACCGTAACAAACCTGCTTCGCTTTGAAGACCTGACGATGAAGCGAACAGGAAGCCGGATCCGCTGTGGGAAGCCACTGCCATGGGCCTCCGATGCCAATCAACGTGGGGCACGACGCACCCCTGAGATAAGAGTCTCAAAGTCCTACTACGAAGCTAGCCGGGCAACATAGGTCCATCAAAAAAAAGTTAAGCCAAATTGGGAATTAATTCTGTTTCCTAGTTTAAAAGGGCTTTGCGGCAATTAGAGATTTGTTACGGAGAACTCGTCAAAACTCCGAAAGATGATTTCTAGTGGTTATCGCCCCCACAGAAAGGCAAAACAAAAAAATGGTGTAGACATTTTGATCTGGAGAACTCGTCCAAACTCCGAAAGGCTAGTCCGACCTAAGCGTGGACTGCCAGGGTGTTCACGGGCCTCGGTGAGTACGCGTGTGAACATCCTATGAGGTCAGTGCTCAGGGAGAATACTGGGCGAGATGTCCTCGACCGCCAAAACGTCCAGACAAAAAAGTCCGATTGGTAGGTAGATATAAAAAAAATCAAATTGTAATTTGGCAAAGAAACGTTCTTTCTGCTTCATTGCGGACGAATGTCCGAAGCGTGACAGCGACCTATCAATTTCCCGTTTAGGTCTTCGAGATCATACTGTTACGAATATTAGCAAAACTAAGGAGTGCTGCCATTTCCAGGCCGATGCTAAGCAGTGACGTGAATTCACATCAATAATTCAATCATTATGTATCTACATAAACGAATCAATAACTGCGTCTACACATATGTACACATTCCGACGAGCAACATTTGCATACAAGGCAGCGAGAGATGAGATGTCACACACAGATGAATTTACTTATACGCTTATGTGTGTGCGGGAGACTGTAAACTACAAACTCACATATGTACATCTGAGAAGCGCTAAAAAGTAGACAATTGTAAACAAGTAGAAACTATATGAGAACTATACACACACGAATATAGTTGGTAAGTTCTGGAAGTGGAAGAGCCTAGAAGTATGCAGCGTAAACTATAAAAGCGGGGCAGGCGAGTAAGAAGGAATTCAGTTTGATTTGAGATTTCAATTAAGCGCTATCTAGCGAGCTATAGCAGAATTATTTTTGAATAGTAGAGTTTCATTTGAGCTATCAATCAGTTTGGTTATTAAGCCAGCGAGTAGCAAAGTATAAGTGTTATTGTGAAGTACTTTAATAAAGGCCATTTTTCCATTGTTCAATATTGGAGTTATTTATTCAACAGTTTAGTGATTCGAACTTAGCAGAGGATTGCAAATAAGAGGATTTGCGGCAGATTCGTTACAATTGGTGTCAGAAGAGGAATTGTTGAATAAATTCCAGAGGAAAACAAGGACATGGCAAAGTTAAGTGAATTGAAGATCCAGCAACTAAAGAAGGAGTTGGAGAGCCGTGGATTGAATACAAGCGGCGTTAAACTTGAACTTCAGGCACGGCTACGAGAGGCAATGGAAGCAGAAGGAATTGATGTGGACGAGTATGTCTTTTATCCTTATGGGGACGAGACAACAACAAAAATTGAAGAGAAAAACGAAACATCGCAGACAATTACCAGCACAGACTTGAACATGATATTGGCTGCAATAACTGCTCAAACATCGACAGTAACATCCAAGATGGAAGCGCAAAAGGCACGTATAACAGAAATGTCATCACAAATATCCACCAACATGTCATCACAACTAGAAGAACAGAAAACGTATACATGTCATCTCAACTAGAAGAACAGAAAACGTATATGTCATCTCAACTAGAAGAACAGAAAACTTATATGTCATCACAGATGGAATCCCAAGAGACACGAATAACATCGAAGATTGAAGCACAAGAAACGCGTATGTCAGAAATGTCGACACAGATTACATCGAAGATGGAAGCACAAGAGGCACGGATATCCGAAATGTCGGCTTAAATTTCAGCACAGATATCATCGCAGATCTCTGCTTAACTGGAAGAGCAAGAAGGACGTATTTCCTCGAAGTTGGAGGCGCAAGATACAAAAATTTTACAGTTTGAAGAAAAAATCGAGGCCGAGGTGGATGCTTTGAGAGGACGTATCGAGCAGTTGCAACTAAATCGCCCAGCAGTTTCAACTAGTAATCCAAAGGTAAAGACACCATCCTTTGACGGTTCTGTTCCTTTTCAGGTCTTTAAGCTACAGTTTGAGAAGACCGCAGCAGTGAACAACTGGAATATGGAAGATAAAGTTGCCGCACTCTTCGTAGCATTGAAAGGACCAGCTGCCGAAATCTTACAGACTATTCCAGAGTACGAACGGAACAGTTATGACGCATTGATGGCTGCTGTAGAACGGCGATACGGAAGCGAACACAGGAAACAGATATTTCAAATAGAATTGCAAAACCGCTACCAAAAAGCTAACGAGACTTTGCAGGAGTTTGCTTCGGAAATTGAAAGATTGGCTCATATTGCAAATGCGGATGCACCCGTGGAATACACCGAAAGAGTGAAGATTCAGAGCTTTATAAATGGCATAAGGGACGTCGAAACGAAGCGAGCCACATACGCGAACCCAAAGCAAACATTTTCTGAAACGGTATCCCATGCATTGACTCAGGAAACGGCGTCATTATTGAGTAAGCCAGTTTTCAAAGCACGCCGTGTGGAAGTAGAAAGGCCAGAGTGGGTAGACGCAATATTGGAGGTGCTGAAAGGATCGCAAAAGCGGAGTGAAAAAGTTATCAAATGCTTCAAATGCGGGAAGTCCAGTCACATTGCACGTCATTGCGATCTTGGTCCTAATAGTTCCAACAATGTGGGTGGCCGTAAACGCAAAGCTGGAGGAGATGAGCAAGAGCGAGTAAGAGATAAAGAACGAAAACTTGCCCCGGCTATTGAATGTCCTGTGATATCTGTGTCGCAAATTGGAAGGAAATCAAGCAGTCTTACCGTCAGAGGGAATGTTGATGGCAAGGAGCGTGTACTGACTGTAGATACGGGCGCATCTCATTCCTTGATTCGATCTGATTTGGTCTACAAGAGAGTAAAGTCATTACCTGGAGCGAGGTTGCGTACGGTCACAGGCGAATATAACCAAGTCCAGGGAGAAGTAATATGTGAAGTCCTAATTGGGAAGGTCATGGTTCTACACAAATTCGTTGTGACGGAAATCGTTGATGAAGTCATATTGGGAGTGGACTTCTTGGTTGACCATGACATCAGGATCGATATGCGGAGAAAAATTATGCGCTATAAGAATCAGGACATACCACTTAACTTTAGTTTGGAAAAAGGGTTCAGCAGTAATCGGGTACTGGTGGAAAAGACTCGACAAAGACCACGAAAGTCAAAGGCAAAGGTTGATAGATCGAATGGGCCAAATAAATCAAAATCAAAAGTACCTGCGAGAGAAACACTGGCATTGACAAAACCTAAAAGACGGAGGAAAACGAAGCAACGAATTTCCGAGAAAGAATGCGAGGGTAGTTTCAAGCCGGAGTGCACTACTGTTGTGAAATGTGGGAACGATACCGATTATGCAAAGCAAATCCGTCCAGCGCAAGCTCTACGAAGTGGTTCATTGACCAAACAACAGAGTGTGAAGGAACGGCCCAGGGTAATGAGAAGTAAGATGAAACACTGGCATGACAAGAACTTTAATTCGGAAGGTTTCTTGGCGGGAGATTTGGTACTCTTAAACAACCCTCACCGGCGGAAAGGTGTTCCAGCCAAATTTCGGTGCAGTTGGGAAGGCCCGTACAAAGTTGTGAAGAAGATCAGTGATACCATCTACCGCATACAAACCACTGGGAAACCACGGATTAGAAGGGTGGTACATTTGGAGATGCTAGCGGCGTTTAGATTGGGAGATTTGTCTGATCGGGACGATCAGACTTAGGTGGAGGGCAGTGTTACGAATATTAGCAAAACTAAGGAGTGCTGCCATTTCCAGGCCGATGCTAAGCAGTGACGTGAATTCACATCAATAATTCAATCATTATGTATCTACATAAACGAATCAATAACTGCGTCTACACATATGTACACATTCCGACGAGCAACATTTACATACAAGGCAGCGAGAGATGAGATGTCACACACAGATGAATTTACTTATACGCTTATGTGTGTGCGGGAGACTGTAAACTACAAACTCACATATGTACATCTGAGAAGCGCTAAAAAGTAGACAATTGTAAACAAGTAGAAACTATATGAGAACTATACACACACGAATATAGTTGGTAAGTTCTGGAAGTGGAAGAGCCTAGAAGTATGCAGCGTAAACTATAAAAGCGGGGCAGGCGAGTAAGAAGGAATTCAGTTTGATTTGAGATTTCAATTAAGCGCTATCTAGCGAGCTATAGCAGAATTATTTTTGAATAGTAGAGTTTCATTTGAGCTATCAATCAGTTTGGTTATTAAGCCAGCGAGTAGCAAAGTATAAGTGTTATTGTGAAGTACTTTAATAAAGGCCATTTTTCCATTGTTCAATATTGGAGTTATTTATTCAACAGTTTAGTGATTCGAACTTAGCAGAGGATTGCAAATAAGAGGATTTGCGGCAGATTCGTTACAATTGGTGTCAGAAGAGGAATTGTTGAATAAATTCCAGAGGAAAACAAGGACATGGCAAAGTTAAGTGAATTGAAGATCCAGCAACTAAAGAAGGAGTTGGAGAGCCGTGGATTGAATACAAGCGGCGTTAAACTTGAACTTCAGGCACGGCTACGAGAGGCAATGGAAGCAGAAGGAATTGATGTGGACGAGTATGTCTTTTATCCTTATGGGGACGAGACAACAACAAAAATTGAAGAGAAAAACGAAACATCGCAGACAATTACCAGCACAGACTTGAACATGATATTGGCTGCAATAACTGCTCAAACATCGACAGTAACATCCAAGATGGAAGCGCAAAAGGCACGTATAACAGAAATGTCATCACAAATATCCACCAACATGTCATCACAACTAGAAGAACAGAAAACGTATACATGTCATCTCAACTAGAAGAACAGAAAACGTATATGTCATCTCAACTAGAAGAACAGAAAACTTATATGTCATCACAGATGGAATCCCAAGAGACACGAATAACATCGAAGATTGAAGCACAAGAAACGCGTATGTCAGAAATGTCGACACAGATTACATCGAAGATGGAAGCACAAGAGGCACGGATATCCGAAATGTCGGCTTAAATTTCAGCACAGATATCATCGCAGATCTCTGCTTAACTGGAAGAGCAAGAAGGACGTATTTCCTCGAAGTTGGAGGCGCAAGATACAAAAATTTTACAGTTTGAAGAAAAAATCGAGGCCGAGGTGGATGCTTTGAGAGGACGTATCGAGCAGTTGCAACTAAATCGCCCAGCAGTTTCAACTAGTAATCCAAAGGTAAAGACACCATCCTTTGACGGTTCTGTTCCTTTTCAGGTCTTTAAGCTACAGTTTGAGAAGACCGCAGCAGTGAACAACTGGAATGTGGAAGATAAAGTTGCCGCACTCTTCGTAGCATTGAAAGGACCAGCTGCCGAAATCTTACAGACTATTCCAGAGTACGAACGGAACAGTTATGACGCATTGAGGGCTGCTGTAGAACGGCGATACGGAAGCGAACACAGGAAACAGATATTTCAAATAGAATTGCAAAACCGCTACCAAAAAGCTAACGAGACTTTGCAGGAGTTTGCTTCGGAAATTGAAAGATTGGCTCATATTGCAAATGCGGATGCACCCGTGGAATACACCGAAAGAGTGAAGATTCAGAGCTTTATAAATGGCATAAGGGACGTCGAAACGAAGCGAGCCACATACGCGAACCCAAAGCAAACATTTTCTGAAACGGTATCCCATGCATTGACTCAGGAAACGGCGTCATTATTGAGTAAGCCAGTTTTCAAAGCACGCCGTGTGGAAGTAGAAAGGCCAGAGTGGGTAGACGCAATATTGGAGGTGCTGAAAGGATCGCAAAAGCGGAGTGAAAAAGTTATCAAATGCTTCAAATGCGGGAAGTCCAGTCACATTGCACGTCATTGCGATCTTGGTCCTAATAGTTCCAACAATGTGGGTGGCCGTAAACGCAAAGCTGGAGGAGATGAGCAAGAGCGAGTAAGAGATAAAGAACGAAAACTTGCCCCGGCTATTGAATGTCCTGTGATATCTGTGTCGCAAATTGGAAGGAAATCAAGCAGTCTTACCGTCAGAGGGAATGTTGATGGCAAGGAGCGTGTACTGACTGTAGATACGGGCGCATCTCATTCCTTGATTCGATCTGATTTGGTCTACAAGAGAGTAAAGTCATTACCTGGAGCGAGGTTGCGTACGGTCACAGGCGAATATAACCAAGTCCAGGGAGAAGTAATATGTGAAGTCCTAATTGGGAAGGTCATGGTTCTACACAAATTCGTTGTGACGGAAATCGTTGATGAAGTCATATTGGGAGTGGACTTCTTGGTTGACCATGACATCAGGATCGATATGCGGAGAAAAATTATGCGCTATAAGAATCAGGACATACCACTTAACTTTAGTTTGGAAAAAGGGTTCAGCAGTAATCGGGTACTGGTGGAAAAGACTCGACAAAGACCACGAAAGTCAAAGGCAAAGGTTGATAGATCGAATGGGCCAAATAAATCAAAATCAAAAGTACCTGCGAGAGAAACACTGGCATTGACAAAACCTAAAAGACGGAGGAAAACGAAGCAACGAATTTCCGAGAAAGAATGCGAGGGTAGTTTCAAGCCGGAGTGCACTACTGTTGTGAAATGTGGGAACGATACCGATTATGCAAAGCAAATCCGTCCAGCGCAAGCTCTACGAAGTGGTTCATTGACCAAACAACAGAGTGTGAAGGAACGGCCCAGGGTAATGAGAAGTAAGATGAAACACTGGCATGACAAGAACTTTAATTCGGAAGGTTTCTTGGCGGGAGATTTGGTACTCTTAAACAACCCTCACCGGCGGAAAGGTGTTCCAGCCAAATTTCGGTGCAGTTGGGAAGGCCCGTACAAAGTTGTGAAGAAGATCAGTGATACCATCTACCGCATACAAACCACTGGGAAACCACGGATTAGAAGGGTGGTACATTTGGAGATGCTAGCGGCGTTTAGATTGGGAGATTTGTCTGATCGGGACGATCAGACTTAGGTGGAGGGCAGTGTTACGAATATTAGCAAAACTAAGGAGTGCTGCCATTTCCAGGCCGATGCTAAGCAGTGACGTGAATTCACATCAATAATTCAATCATTATGTATCTACATAAACGAATCAATAACTGCGTCTACACATATGTACACATCCCGACGAGCAACATTTACATACAAGGCAGCGAGAGATGAGATGTCACACACATATGAATTTACTTATACGCTTATGTGTGTGCGGGAGACTGTAAACTACAAACTCACATATGTACATCTGAGAAGCGCTAAAAAGTAGACAATTGTAAACAAGTAGAAACTATATGAGAACTATACACACACGAATATAGTTGGTAAGTTCTGGAAGTGAAAGAGCCTAGAAGTATGCAGCGTAAACTATAAAAGCGGGGCAGGCGAGTAAGAAGGAATTCAGTTTGATTTGAGATTTCAATTAAGCGCTATCTAGCGAGCTATAGCAGAATTATTTTTGAATAGTAGAGTTTCAGTTGAGCTATCAATCAGTTTGGTTATTAAGCCAGCGAGTAGCAAAGTATAAGTGTTATTGTGAAGTACTTTAATCAAGGCCATTTTTCCATTGTTCAATATTGGAGTTATTTATTCAACAGTTTAGTGATTCGAACTTAGCAGAGGATTGCAAATAAGAGGATTTGCGGCAGATTCGTTACAATACAATGCATTGCCTATTTTTCGAAGCACGCGACACTTCAGGTATTTTGGTAGGAATTTCTCTGTTTGAAGTTACTTAGGGCAAAGTTTTTCCCAAAAACTTCCTGACCTTCCTTATAGTTGACTTGCCTAGAGCGCTTGCTATAGGTGGTTACTCCCCTATCCTTGGCCTGATCTAAATTTCTACGGATCTGCTCACGAATATTAGTCAACTTGTCAGCTCTGCTTACTACCGTAACCTGGTCTTCCCGAAGGCTGCCGAGTTTCTCTAAAATGTTGTACGTTGAGGCATGTTGGACCATATTTTAGCCATATAATGCAAAGTATGGAGAACGCTGAATCGCCGTATGAAAATCTCTTCTCAAAACTGATAAAATCTCGAGTATATGCTTATCCCAATCGGCATGGCCAGGTTTATCTTTCAGGAAAATCTTAATCTTCGAAACAATTTCACTATTAACGCGCTCGGATGCGTTTGCTTGGGGAGAATATAACCCCGTCCTCACGTGCGTCACCCCATAATTTGCAAAAAATTGGTTCATTTCCTTCGACTGCTTGCCATTGTCACTGTGGATAAATTGAGGGACCCCTACAGCTGGAAAAATTTCGGAAGCGAAGTAATTTATAACGTTAACAGTGGTGGCTCTCTGCATGGGCTTTAGCCAAACGTATTTTGAAAGATGGTCTAGTACTATAAAAAGAAATTGAGTTCGCCTCTTAGATCTCGGATACGGTCCTAGGAAATCGCAGAATAATCGCTGAAATGGCCTCTCGGATTCGAAGGTACTCCCCATAGGTGGCCTCGACTGTTGGTTAGTAGGTTTTACCGATTTGCAGGTATCACAAAGCTGGACGTAGTCCCTGACGTCCTTAGCCTGCTGCGGCCAGAAGTACTTCTGCCTAACACGTTCTAAGGTTTTCTGCCACCCGCCATGGTAACTCCGGTTAGCGTCATGTGCTAGTCTCACTGCTTCCTCAGTCAACCCTTTCGGCAACCATAATCGCCACAGCGAGTTTTCTTCCCCTTCCATTCCCTTACGAAATTTAACCCGTTTGAAAATTACCCCGTCCACCACTCGTAAATCCGGAAGCGATTCCTCATTTTCGGTGACGGTCCGAATCAAGTCTAAATATTCGTTGCTGCTAAATTCGGGAGAGACTAAATCTATTTCCCCGGGTGTGGTAGTGAAAGTCAACTCATCGGCATCAAACCGCGACAGCGCATCTGGTACTACATTCAGGGTGCTCTTACGATGTTCCATTTCAAAGTCGTATCTTTGCAGTAAGAGCGACCACCTCGCCAACCTCCCGCTCAAGTCCTTTTGTGTCATTAACCACTTGAGCCTGGAGTGGTCCGTGATAATACGAAACGGTAATCCCTCCACATAGGGTCGGAAACGTTTCACGCTGATTATGGCAGCGAGAAATTCCAGCTCGGTTACCGTGTAATTGCGTTGAGCATTATTCAGTTTTTTCGACACAAACGCGATCGGATGCTCAGCGCCCTCGTCATCGACCTGGAACAACACTCCGCCAACACCTATTTTGGAAGCGTCGCATTGTATTACGAATTCCCTTGAAAAGTCTGGTTGGGCCAAGACAGGAGTGGAACTCAAAGCTACTTTAAGCTTTTCGAAGGCCTCTATAGCTTCAGAGGTAAGCTTGAACGGGCCTGCTGACTTACGGAGACAGTCGGTCAAGGGACCTGCCAAGTCAGCAAAATTGGTAATAAACGCCCTGTACCAATTCGCCATGCCCACAAACCTACGCACTTGCCGAGGGGATTTAGGGATCGGGAAGTTTTGCATTGCTTCTATTTTTCCCGGATCCACTTTCAGACACCCGCTGCCTATCAAGTACCCTAAGTAGCGTATTTCCTTCTGACAAAATTTACTTTTTTCACGGTTATTGTCAGCCCTGCGTCTCTCAAACATTGGGCCACTTCCGCTAGCAATTTCAGGTGGTCTTCAAAATTAGTGCTGCATACCATTAGGTCGTCCAGGTAGACAAAGACGTTCTCTCGCAGGCGCGAAGGGATTGCCTTGTCCATCAGCCTACTCATAGTCTGTGGTCCATTGCACAGACCGAATGTCATTACCTTGAAGTGGTACAGAGGCCTCCCCGGAACTGCGAATGCTGTTTTTTCCTTGGGGGACTCTGTCAATTTGATCTGGAAGAACGCGTCCTTCAGATCGATGCCACTAATAAAATGCGTATCCTTCAGTCTGCTCAATAACCCGTTGATATGAGGCAGGGGGTACGAGTCTTTCTTAGTCACCGCGTTGACCTTCCTGGAATCTATGCACAGCCTGACTTTACCTGGTTTCCGGACCAGTACTACAGGATTACACCACGTGGAGTTTGATTCTTCTATAACTCCTAATTCGAGTAACCTGTTTAGTTCCCTAAAAGCTTCGGCTTGCCTCGGTGGCGAAAGAGGGAAATGTTTGCTTTTTATGGGAACTGCATCACCGGTGTCAATGTGATGCTCCACTAATTTAGGTTGCCCCAGGCCTAACTTCTCGTACGAAGGAAACGTCTCGATGACCTTTTGTAATTCTAATTTCCGGGCTGGTGACAATTCGTGGAGGTTAAGTTCTTCTTCCTTTTCAGGTCTAATCTCTATGCACTCTACGCTTGGGAATATTTCGGGAGCTAACGCAAATGCTCTCCAAAAATCTACCCCGAAGTAGGCTTCTTGGAGAAGTGAAGGGACAAGGTAAAAACGAATAACCTTTGTGATATTTTTAAAGGTGACCGGTAGAGATACTGAGCCTAAAATGTTTTGCTTGTTGCTGCCCGCGGTATATACGAACGCATGTAAGGGCTGATAATCGAAGCCGTTGTTCTCTAGGAATTCTAATCCATTTTTTCCTAAGATGGAGACGTTGGCTCCAGAGTCCAACAGCCCTACAAGAAAACTATCTTTAATTTTAGCCTTTACGAGAGGCCTTTCATCCTCTGTAAGCGTTAACGTGGTGGCTTGCAGCAGTCTACGGTCCTGTACTCTCCTGTGATATCTCTTCCTACACTTCAAAATATTGTCCGATACCGGGTATTGTGTGAAAATGGTATGTCTTTATTTGTTCATACCTATGTTCCCCTTCTTCTAGGTTTGGTGAAAATTGCGTTTGGCAAGCGACGTCCCTATGCTGGCGTTGCAGAATTCTGGTCGGTTCGCCCATCGCTGATGAGGACGTTTGACTCTCGGATTCAGAACTATTCGAATTGTCCGTACTGTCAGGGTAGGTTATTATCACATTTGAGGGTTCTTCTGCCAGGGTACTACTGCACCTCGGAAGCTCACCACCTCCATGCAGAGATTCACCCTCTGGTTCAGTGTACGGGACGACGCCTCGAGCACTGGCTGGTGTGGGAGCTATGAAGCCGAACGAGGTTCCCCCGCCTTCTCGCTCGGGTACTGGTTTCCCTGCCTGCGATGGTCCCTAGGGCATTTAGGAGTAAATACACCCTTATACCCACATTTAAAACAAAAAGAATTTTTAATGGGTTCCTCACAATATATATAGGAGTGGCCCATTGCCTGGCAATTCCAGCATTGGATTCCCGAATAGTCCGGCCTCCTGTTGCGTCGATAGTCCAGCGCCTCTATCTGCGGACCCATTTCGCCGTCCTCGCCTTCCATCCTCATGTCTGGGGTTGTCACGCGTGCTTCGTTTACATACCGTCCTGGGTAAGTGGCTCCCAACAGCTTGCTTTCTTTCAGCACTTGTTCACCTCTGCGTGCTACATCGCGTAGATCATGAAGGGTCCTTACATCTGCGTTGAAAAGCATCAGCTTAAGGCTACTGTTGACGTTTCTTTTTATAATGTCAATCAATAGAAGCTCCGACATGGGTTCTCTTAAGCGCGCGTTCAAGGAAATTATGTCCGTGTGGAACACGTCATAGCACTCGCTTGCTTTTTGCTTACGCATGGAGATCTCCATCATGATCTCGTGGTCAGTTTTCAAAGTGCCAAACTCTCTTTTCAATGAGTAGCACAAAAAGGCATAAGTCGCGTTTGGGTTTTGTTTCGTGAAAAGCCAGTACCATTCTTCGGTCCGCCCGGAAAGAAACAGGTGGAAACTAGCCATTATTTGTTCGTCCGTGCATTGTGTGCGATTACACAAGGTGTTCAGCTTAAAAACGAAATCTGCTACGCTCCCAGTGCCGTCGAACGCGATTTTCCACTCTTGCGGTTTCACTACTATGCTGCTCGGAGCAGGGTATATTGGTGGTATTACTGTTGGCAGTAGGTTACGCTCCATCCTATTCGCGTTCCGGTTCTGATGAATTGATTGCTGCGCAGATTCGAGAGCGGCGTTGAGCTGGTCCATATTGTTTTTGATTGACCCCATCTCTCTCCGAATTTCCTCCTGCGAAGCCTGGAACAGCTGGTGTAGCACGTCCACCCACGAGCCTCCACGAGTAGCTTCGTTCTGCATTCCTGGGGTATTCGCCCGGTCACCTGCAGCTTCTCCAAAGTTTCCAACTCCTTGGTGTAATGGTAAGGCACCAGCTCCATCCGGTGCGTAGGTCGACACATTGGTCATTAGCCCCGAGATATCATGCGCGTTCAATAGGGGCGCATTCGGATTACTGGTGCTTCCAGGTCTGTCCAGCTTATTGCGAGGATCATTCAGGTCCGAGCCCATATTCGGCCCCGCGGGATCTCCATATGGTCCACCTACTGGGGTGTGCACCACCAAGGGACGCCTGGCCTTGGGGAAAGCCCCCCTATTATTACCGCCCCGGTTATGGCTCCCCCGAAAGCTTCCCGCATTCCCAAACGGAGTATTTCGGCCCGGTTGGCCGTACGACTGCTCGCGTGACATAATAATTCAAAAAAAAATTTTATTTGTTAGGTCGTAGTTTGTCAAATCCTAGTATTCGGAAAAAAAACTTTTATTTACTGCCAAACCTAAGGCCGTTAGGGGTTGGATAAAAGGTCTGAATTCACCCCCCCCTTCCACCCTATATTCTAGACGATGGGTTGGTTTAAAAAAAAAAATTATATATAGGTATAAGAAAAAAAAATTCGCGAGAGGAAATACCAAAAAAAAACTCGCAAGCATAAACACTAAAATAGATAGCCGTATCTAACGAAAAAAAAAGTCAAGGATGCACAAAAAAAATTGATTAGTTATATATTTTGTATAGTCAATGGGAATGCTGATGGGCCGATTCCTCCAGAAGGCACGGGGTACAACAAAAAAAGTCACATAAATTCATTCATACTTGTCCCTAGTGCTCCCAACCGCAGTGCGAGGGGGTCTAAAGGCCCCCCTCCGAGACTGGTTGGGGCCACTAGGGTCGGCACCAGGCACACACGGGTCGGTCTCAACACGCCCAGCCGCAACGCAGGGGCAGTCTCCATGGGTCCGCCCCTGGGACTGGTGGGGGGTGTTGAGGCCTCCCGTCCATTCTCACTGGACATCCCTCCTGCCTCCGCCGCAATGGGTGGAGCGGTTTCGTAGCCGCTCCCCCAGTCTGGTGGGACAGGAAAGAGTGCCGCTTTGAAAACCAGCTCAACCCGTCACAGTCCAGGTGGTATTTTAACTACCACCTGAGACTGGGATGAGCTGGGGTTCTTTCACCGCATACACACACGCACTCACACTAACACAAATTCGGCTAAAGAACAACAAAAAAAACTATAAAAATTAGACAAAAAAAACCCAATTTAACGGACAAAATTATTCTAAGCCGACTACGGACAACATTCCGGCAACATAAAAACCCCAAATCTACAAAAAAAAAAACTAAGTGAGTTCAGCACTGCTCCATCGGGTGAATACAACAATCCGGAGGACTGACGTGAAGTCCCGTGACCCCTTCGGCCACTGTCCCCGATGACCAGCCCGGACAACCTGATCCGTCCAACCATCCCACCGCAACGTAGGTGGCAGCTCCTGTGGCTGCTCACTCGGACTGGTGGGATGGTCAACTTCACAGGTTGACCCGACTGACCCTCGCGGCCTGCGCCTCAGGCGCCACGTTGGGCGCCATCTGTTATGGATACGCATTTACGATGGAAGCAGTAAGGAAGGCGGTCGGCATGATGTGGTGGTGCACAATGGCTAGTCATTGTCGGCTGGGGCGGGTCCTTGCCAACCTTACTGTTCCTGCGCCATAAACAGAAAAAATTCCTATCATGCCTATCAAAACTAAGAGCTGCCAAATTTAAAATAAACTGACAGAAGTGCAGAGACCGACTCAAAACGCTTATCAATTCAAACTAAAACAGCATCTGGCCGAACCGGATGTCACGGACAGACCGTTAATATTCAAAATTTTAAATTCAAAAGAAATCTAACGCAACGAAAAAAAATTACCGAACCGGAAATGACCGGTTACCACAATTTCAAAATCAAAATCAAAAAAAACGCTGAAAAATAAAAATACAACAAAAAGGGCCGAATATATATAGGGGGCGCCGCGGGTGGTGTTGCGACGCCCGGTTCTATGCCCACCCTCAAAAACCATGGCCACCGACGCACCTGTATTTCGGTGGCCCCTTACCTGTAAACCCTACTTGCCTTCTAAATAAATGGCGACGCCAGCATTCCCATTTTAAATATTAATTTATTTTTAATTCATTTCTATTAACGTATGTAAGCAACAAAAAAAATAAGATAATGCAAGTTTCTTAACCAGGGCTACAGCATTGTTGAACTACGAATAGCTAATTACACTATGAAAATGTAGGTAAGTGTGTGTAGTGCATAAGTGAGAGAAAAAAAAATGATCCAACAGATCACACTTTATTGGGCCGAAATCGAAACGAAATCTAATATGAATACTTAAGTCTGACTAAGCTTGTTCTGTTGGGGGTTCTTTTCTCTTACTTTTCCTCGTAATATTTTTAATTATACAATTATTTATGTCTCCCCCTTTTTTTTGATAATCGTTATAAACGCTATGTGTGAGAAAAATATGTAATTAAATGTACTTATGTATTGTAAATATACTACCTACAAAGTACGAATTTGGTTGAATTTTTTCTTTTTTCATTCACATTCACAAAACATATTTTAAGACTATAAAGTTTGGATACAAATTTCGATATTTGGGGCTCTCTTACAAAATTATTATGTGGTCGGAACTTACTTTTGAGTGTAACTAAATATCAATTTAGTATAATGTGCATAGTATAATGATACTAATATGTAAAATGTACTATGAAAATTTGTTATAAAAGCAATAGAGATATTGCTAGCAATAGTGATTCATATGTATATATATATATATATATATATATATTGTATTTGTATGATATAAGAAAAAAAGTTTAAATCTTTTAGTCAATTCGTGCATAATTGACCAATGGCTGCGGTCGCAAATTTTTTTTTCTATCAATTTATGGTTGAGCTCCAAAAATGGATCGCTAAAACGTTTCACGCGATGAAGACGGCTTATTATGAATCAAATTTATAGAGCTAACTTCAATCATTTTAAAGCAACAAAATATATTATTAAAATGATATAAAAAATGTATGCCCTTTGTTGTAAAGCTAACAATTTCAAGTATTCAATAATAAAATTTGACGGGAAAAATCGACCCTTGTTAAATGGTTGAACCGGACTGTATAAAACCCTCTAAGTACGACTTAGAAGTTTCTTTAACTACCCTGCAAAAACGCTCTCGTCATTCCACGTCATTTGACTAGCTATTATACCGTCATAGGTTATATTCCTAGTCACTTTTGCATGGGCGTGGGTAAGTTTTATGACCAAATTTTTTTGTAAGGTAATTATTTTGAAGTTCATACATGGCTGGTACTTACATGGCCGCCAGAGTACGTACCGTGGGCCTCTGCCGGCGTGATTACTGGTGAAGTTGTCGCTGTTGTTGGTTATGGCGCGCGGTCTTGGGCGCGCTGTGTTGGTACTGTTGGTGATTGTTGCGCTCTGGTCCGAGGTGATCAAGTGAACCTGGTGACAATAAAACTTCGTGTTGACCTTTACGATCTGGATGACTTGGTGCTAACTTTGGCGCTCGTTGTATTACGCTGCAGTGTACTGCTGGCCCTGGAGGCGGAGGTGGTGTTGGACGCTTATCCAAAGGTGGTGGTGTACGTCGTAAACGTAGAGAAAGGAATTTATCTTCGGATACCAAGGGTTTCTCATCAACAATTTGTTTAGTGCCGTCCGAATCCGAATCGGAATCACTAGAACTTTCCTCACTAGGTGTGACTGTGAAACGCCGACCTACTATTTCAACTGGATATTCTTTACGTTGAGCTTATGTCCACACAACACAACCGTTGTAAAGTTTTTACCACCCAAAATAGACGAGTAAAAACGAGGTTTGTCGGAATGAACTGGTCGGTACTTTGCGCTATCGACTCTTTCCTAGTTTCTGGGCATTTTCCCGTTTGTTATTTTGGTAGTTGGGTGAAGGAATCGGCCTGCAATTCCTCGTTGCGGTCTTGTGGTTCTTCACAATACTCTCTTGAATATCTGCACAGCACGGCGAGGGTGTTTTGCGATGATTTGAATATATTCGGGGATGTGCAGTTGATGTAAGCAATAGTGTTAATGAAGCAGGAGCAGTGCTTGACGCCTTTGCCTCTTTGGTTTATAAAATTTTCCGATTCACTGCGCAAAAGAAAAGCCAACTCTTGCTTTTTCCCGGCCGGAAAAACGTGCTATCTTTTTGCTTTTCTTTTTCTAAATTTTTCCACGTCTTCTTCATTTTACTTGCGGCCGGAAACTCATGGCAAAATTTTCTTTTCTTAGTTTCTAAAATTTTTCACGTCTTTTTTGTTTTACTTGCGGCCGGAAACTCATGGCAATTTTCGCTAGTGATCGCCATTCTTTTCTTTCTTCTTTTTCGATACTTTTGTATCGCAACTTTCGCCCCATCCCCAGTCGCTAGGTGTGTTCGCACGAAAACGCTCCCAAGTGGACCGTAACCGTAGACCATAACAGCAGACCGTAACAATCTAGCTTCACTTCAATATTGTTATACTTCATCATAATACTTTTCAAATCGATCTTGATCCCATGAGCCATCAAGAAATCGACGCCAATTATAATTTCGTCAGCAATATCCGCCACAATGAAATCATGTAAAGCTGTCATATTCCCAATCGTCAGATCACAAGTAAGTTCACCTATTAAAAATGTTTCCTCGCCAGTGGCAGTACGCAGTTTTGCTCCAATAAGTGGCTTCACATTCTTTTTAACTAACCCTGCCTTTATTATGGAATGTGATGCTCCTGTGTCCAACGTCAGCATACGTTCTTCTCCGTCTATATATCCTCTCACCGTTATGTTACTGGATTCTCTACCTATTTGCGAAATTGCGATAATTGGGTACCCAAATGCGGGAACCAGCTTGACCCCCCTGCATCTGGTTCGATTTAGTTTAACGAAATGTCTGATGTGCTGTCAGTGGTTGCTCTGTTTTGCTGAGGATTCGATGGCTGTTTTCCTACAACAAAACAACTTCGAGCCATATGTCCTTTCCTGCCACACTTAAAACAATTACCTTCAAACTTCCTCTGAGCCCCCGAAGTTGGTAGAAGAGATTTTAGAGCATTGCAAACTGTCTGCAACTCGTTTTCCTCAACATCTACCCGACGTGCGCGATACGAAGGTCTGCTCAAAATTGTGGCTGTTTCTTGAGTCAATACATGTGCAAGTGTCTCCGCAAACGTTTTCTTTGGCATAGCATAAGTTGCGCGCTTAATGTCAATGTCCCGAATGCCATTCATGAACGCTTGAATTTTAATACGTTCGATAAACTCACTGGAAGCATCCTCGTTGGCTAAATGAGCCAACCGTTCAATTTCTGTGGCAAAATCCTGTAACGTCTCCCCTTGCTTCTGCCACCGATTCAACAATTCCATTTGAAAAATCTGTTTCCGGTGTCCACTGCCGAATTTCCTCTCGAGTGCATTCATTATGACCGTAAAAGTGCGCTGTTCCCCCGTAGGTACTATGTTCAAAACCTCTGTTGCAGAACCTTTTAACGAAATGATGAAAGCCGTTGCCTTATCAGCGTCACCCCAGTTATTTCTCATTGCTGCCGACTCAAACTGCTTCTCAAAAGTCTTAAAAGGAATAGTCCCATCATAAGGAGGAACTTTAAATTTCATTCCACCAGAAACCATCGTTGCCGGTGCCCGAGCATTATCACGAATATGGTTTTCTAAACAACCAACTCTTTCTTCAATAGATTAAACCTTCTCGACGACTCTTTCCTCAACAGATTTGTCCTGCTCATCAATTGCTGAAACTTTCTCACCAATTTCCGCTGTATGTTTGTTGAAAGAAGCTAACATTTTCGATAAACTCTCAGATGATCTTTCAGCCAGCCGAGTTTCCAGGCTTTCAACCATTTCCTTAGAGTTTTCAGCCAACTGGCCTTGAATAGCCTTGAGCAAATCGCCGAAGTTTGTACTTACTGAAAGCGACGTTCCTTCTGCCCTCTCAGGTTTGGAGGTTAAATCTGAAACGTGAAAATTAAAAGCGTCCACATCCAAACCATCGGCTTCTACAGCTTCCCTTAACCGTGTCTGTAGCTCTAGTTTATTTCCGTTTGTTGACAAACCACGAATTTCGAGTTCTGCTTTAAGTTGTTGAATTCGCAACTCTTCAAATTTTGCCATCTTGCAATTCTTATTCGTTTAGCAATCTCACTTCCGACACCAATTGTTACGGGTTTTAAAATAAACGTATCCCTAGATTGCCAATCGAATAAATCGTAAATAAAATTTATGTAAGACAAATTGATTCTTTATCAACGAACGAATTCAATAAAACTAAATTAATTTAATAATTTGGGAAAAATTTAAACAACGTGACATCAGGACGGACAAGGCGACAGCTGTTTCGATTATACCTTGTAAATCTCTTCAAAGCCTTTTCTCCCGGGAGTGGGAGTCGAACTCGCACTCCTACGATAGTTGAAATGGTTATAAACGCATTCAGCTACGTCATGCCTTAGTTGTTGTAAAGTTTTTCCCAATTGCCTTCTTTTTGCATAGTTTAATCTTTTACACATTGCATACTTCGTATGCAACTATGTGTCAAAGCTATGCTTGGTACGGCGGTTTTCAAAGAAACTTTTGGTTTTGTTCCTGTTTTTGTTCTATTTATAGAACTACAATGAATTAACCAATTTTGTCTGTCGCCTTGTCCGTCCTGATGTCACGTTGTTTAAATTTTTCCCAAATTATTAAATAAATTATAAAATTGCTTCAAATAAATGTTTTCATACATTTATAAAAGCAATATGGGCAATCCCCGATTATTAAAATCATACTAAATTAATTAATTTTCACAATGACATATATTTCTCAGTTTCCAAAAATATTTTCGTCACAATACTTTACAAGCAATAGCGTGTTTAAATCAAAACTGCTTCGTTATTACTCAGTTTGCGCTACTTTTATACTCTCCGTGTCTCGTCCGCATATTTCTCCAAAGGTCTAGACGTTTCATCTTCTAGAACTCTTTTAGCACATGCTTGGTTACAAGCTATATACGTGTATATTTGTAGTTTATACCCATATGCGTGTGTATGTGTGAGTAACTACTTCGGCTGATGACTACATGAGTGTGTGTGATATCTCTCTTCGTCGCCTTCTACATAAGTGTTGCTAGCTTTAATGTGGACATGTATATGAGGGGCTGCTTCATGTTTTTGTTGTTGCGTGATTAGGGGGACTCATGTAACCGTATAAATGCCTTATAAAGTGTGTAAACGTATACATTTATCTAGTGCGTAAACGAGCTGTCAAATTTTGTATGAAAAATCATTTACACAATTTGTATAATTTTACGCGCACATTTCATTGTGTAAACGCGGTAAACTCAAAGGAATGCAACCTTGCAGACATTACAGCCGGCATTTTCATCAGAAATCTCCAACATCAGCAAGTAAAGGCGTTTTAGCTTTGATTTTTCACTTAATCATGGTATTTTTTAATTTGTATAACAATCAAAAAAATTTTGTTTGGCAATAATACAGCTGAAAAGCAAGCAAGTTTATCAAGAGTATTACTAGGTGCGTTCATATAACCGCATGTGTAAATGGATATAATTTTACACCTTATAAGTTTATATGCTTTCATGAGTCCCCCTATTATTTACTAACAGCCTAGTGATGTCAACATTCGCCACAGTATTATAGAGAGCTAACATAAGAAACGGGCGGATCCACACCCTGTCCTACTTTGCTACACCATATTAATACTGAGGTGAAATATTACTATACCTAATTATGTTATATAATTATGTTATATCCTTGCGGTATGGATATTCAACTTTCGACTGCCACAGACTTTTAAAAAAACTTGTTTTAAAGGATTTTGTTAATTTTCACAAAGTTTACATACACAAGGAAACCATCGATTTTTTTAAGTGGGCGTGGTCGCCAACCGATTTTGCTGATTCACAAATATAATAGCAAGAACAATCTTCCCCTCGTTTGGATTCGTATGCCGCCGCCGATTTTGGTCGTTTTTAGCACGCCTCCGCCGAATGTCAAAAATATCGGCGCGGCGGCGGCGGCGGTGGCGTCCGGCGCGTTACTATATTTTCTACTCGTTTAAGACTTTTTAAGCCATTTATTGTTCATGTCGAAAATTGGTCGGATATGGTCGAAAGTGGAATCAACGGATACGCATCACTGCCAGTTATAAGAAACTAATTGCGAAATTTAACTCTTTCTAATTGTTCAAAAGTTATTTTAAAAAACAGGCCTTTTCGATGTCTGCTTAACACGGACTTTGCATCATCCAATTCAACAAATTATTAAAAGAAACGTTATATAATAAATTTATATGCTCACTTTGCATATTTTTTCAAAAAATTAATAATGAACAATGAATTCAAATAAAATGACCCAAGTCGAACATGTTTTCAATTTGCCCTCAAGTTGTTTAAAAAAGCAAAATACCCCAAAAAAATGCCGGTTTAAAAAAAAATATATATATTGCGATTGGCTGAAAGAATAAGCGAAATCAGTGATGCAAAATCCTTTTCGTTGGTTCTAGGGGCATAAACACTACTTTGAAATGATTCTTACTTAAGTTGAGGATATATGTACGTATGAGAAGGGTTTGAAAAATCACTTGGGCTTACATTCAAACATCTGTTGCTTATTTGCGAAACTATGCAATAGCGTCTGAAATGTTAATTTTGATTTTCACACTTCATCCTTCAACACCCAAGTCTCCCGGTTTGACATAAAGGGGGCGGCCCTATCAAAAATAGTCCCTTGGAGTGAATCACATTGATTATAACCTATCAACCAAGTTTAAATATCACCTACACGTTACGGCTCCTTTTACAAATGTGAATACGTAGGCACATATATTTACCAGCTGAGGCCTTGTCCTTCGCAAGAACACTCAAAGTGGTGGAGCAAAATCTTTCCCAAGACAGTCGAACTAATGACCATGTGTGCTACACTACCCTAATGTACTGGATAGTCGAACTAGTCTGAAAACTGAAGCTACGCGGTCATCCATAATGAGCTCTTATATCATAAGGCCGGAAAACAGCAGTTAACTTCTTTCAACTTAAAATCGGTCGACTTTCATTATAAAATATCGTTTTGATTTAAGGAAGACTATTGAAATCAATGTTGTGAACAGAAACGTCTGCAAACTTTGGTCTACATTTTAAAATTTTTATCCAAGGTCCTTGTAAAATTTTAATTATGTAGATGCGCCGAGGATTATACGATGTTCACCCATTACGCAATGGCATCCACTTAGTTTGCTTATGATTTCGAACGCGGGATCCTTGGCCGAATAGTCACTCGCGTTTTAAGGTATTTCTCTGGTGTAACTCGGCAGCATATCGCGACAAAAGCATCCGTTAGAAAGTCTTCGGAGCTACACCTAGAGCTTCTGTGCTGGCATATGGTGTGAGGCTCAGGAGGCGTGGTAGCGACTGGTGGTCGGGATTGCTACTGTTCGCACATCGGGAATTGTAGCTCTTAAAAACAGCCGAAAAAACTGGAGGCGCCCTGTGTCGCGAGAATCATGAGTATTAATACACCATTAATAGCAACCGTAAGTCGCCTTTATGCGTGATCGCCAAAGAGCCACAAATGATTTAAAGAAATTGTGTTCGCGACGATTATTAGGAGTTAACCCTAGGTGAAACTACGCTTTGCACGAGATATGCAGACAAAAGTGTGGCTATTTAATGTATCTCCATTTCTTTTCAGCAGACGCAGCAGTGCCAATTCCAAAGACCGGGGTTAGGTTCGAAGCCTCTCTGGAGCAAGTGAACGAGGGATAATTCCTCCACAAGGAGCTACTCCTGAAAATGTTTGAACGGTCTGCGAGATATTGAGGCAAAAACCCCGGATCTTTCCGAAATGGCCAACATGTTGATTTTCTTAAATACATACAAACAAAACTTTTCCTAAATACTATTTTTTTAAATAGAAAAATTAAGCTTTTTAAAGTAAGAACACCGGCGTACACCGGCGTACGCCGGCGCGCCGCCACCACCGGTATATAATACAGCCTACACCGCCGCCGCCGATAAAGTGATCGTCGTAAACATCTAGTATGTAAATTTGGCTTAATGGATTGTAATTTTATTACCCACTATAGCTTATAAATACGGATCTCGCTTTGAAACAACTTTGAATTAAGTGTATGCTTTATTAAACGAAAATAAACTATAATTCCATAACAAATCATTGAACTTTTTAAATATATAATTTCTACATAGTTAATTAGTTCATAAAAATAAATATATATATATATATATATATACATATATATATCAATAACCGTTATATATATATATCAATAGCCGTTATATAGCGTTGTCTACACCAAAAACCGGACCCTTTTCAACTTGTCGTATATCATCATCTTTGAGCTTTAAGAAAATATTCATCGTTTTTGGTTTACAAACTGTACGACGACTTCAATTGATTGAAATAATCCAAGTCGCTTTTACTAATCGATGGTACGAATTTGTTGAAGGATTTTGTGAAATCCTCAGTCTCAACAATTACTTGATCAGCGTTTAACTGTTCATTGCTAGCATTAACTGAAGACACAAAAAATATGTATGTTTATACGTATGTACATATAAACCAATTAGTTAGAGAATATATAAATTTACCTTTAAGATACTCATCAACCGTACGTCTAACCGCCGATAGCCAAGCATTTGAACATATTGAATATAGATCAGCACCAGACATATCACCTTTAAGACGTTCAGCAATCTCGTCCAAATTAAGATTCTTTGCCAAGTGAAAGCGCTGTGTTTGTGCACGCAAAACAGCTGCTTTATCATCCGTTGTAGAACAAGGACCCACATAGAATAATTTATCGAATCGGCCGGGACGTAATAATGCGGGATCAATAAGATCAGGTCGATTCGTGGCAGCCAAAATAAATATGGGTTTTGTAGCATCACCTAAAGCATCCATTTCAGCAAGTAATTGTGACACAACACGATCCATAACGCCACCTGAATCACCAGCTACACCACGATTTGGTGCCAAAGAATCCAATTCATCCAAAAAGAGCACACATGGTGCTGCTGAACGTGCACGAGCAAAAACTTCACGTACATTTTGTTCGCTCTGACCGACGTACATATTCAACAATTCGGGACCCTGCACCGATAGAAAACTTAAATTGCACTCAGTCGCTACAGCTTTGGCAACTAGGGTTTTGCCAGTGCCAGGTGGACCATAAAGTAAAATACCCGAACGCCTTAAATTCTTACCCATCAGATGCATATGCTTTAATGGCAAACCAATGCTACTCTGAATCTCATCTTTAAGTTTATATAGCCCACCAATGTCAGACCAAAAAACTTTGGGCACTTTAGGCGCACCCAAACTATCAGCAAATGACATATGCATTTCGGTAAGATGTTTTGCGAAGTGTGCAAAAGTGAGGCATGAATTCAATTTAATATCACGGCTATTGCGCGAAGCACGTATTGCATGCTCGTATAAGAGTTTCAAATCGCCCAGCAAGAAGCCTTGCGATTTGTCTGCAACATCCTTTAAAATCGATTTAACTTTCAACCAATCTTTTGAGATTTGTAACATATAACGATCTCTTTGATCTAAACTGAAAAGTGGTAAGGATGCAAATACCTTTTGATTGAAAATAGCATCGTTAAATATTGCGCGTGCATGTAACCAGCAAAGTATATTGTAACGTTCATCCTTAGTTGGTGTTTCTAATTTAACGACTTCTAAGAAAAGTCTTTGTATCATTGGCTTGAGAAACTTTTCATTGGTCAATGCTACAATGATTATTGGATGCTTACGATCGTGCGTGAAAAGCTCCTCGATTTGTACTTGAAAAGCGGATAATAAACGCAGATCCTCATTTCCTTCATTGTCGATGCCAAATATCTAGAGAAAATTAAATTTATTTAGCAAGATTCGTTTTAGTAATTAATGTCCTATGTGTGCCCTTCGCTATGTTTCTTAAATTAAACTCAAAATATAAGAAAACAAGTAAAGGTGTCTAAGTTCGGGTGTAACCGAACATTATATACTCAGCGCGAGCTTCAATTGCACATTTCATTTCAGATAAATTACTTTTCTACATAGCACGTGGCACCGCCCGTTTAAAAAAAATCTCTCCCCATTCCTCTTACAATAAAACTTGATAAGTGAAATATCATTGATTCAAAACTATTTTTTGCTAAGTTATAGCTTATTATTCTAGTATACGACCCTTTTAAACTTGTTTTATATCTAAGTTGCCGTGGTCTTTAATCGATCCCGTCCGTTTTTACTAGAAATATTTTCTGCTATAAGAAAAATATTTGTACCCCATTTTGTTACGATATGTAAATTTTTCTTCGAGTTATGGCTCCCGAAACATTGAAAATTGTTTAGACAATTGGGTGCCAAACCCATTTTTTTTAATTTAAGTGTTTTCCAATTTAATGTCGTGTTATAGTAAAGGCAATAGTTACGATAGGTTTAACAATTTTACATTTATGATTAATAATATTTGTAGAATTGATTTTATCACAAGTGGGCGGTGCCACGCCCATTTTACAAACTTTTTTCAAATTTTTATCAAGTCTCAATATCAGTCCACATGTCAAATTTCAACATTCTAGGTGTATTATTTACTAAATAATCAGGTTTCTTGTGTTTTCCAAAATTTAAATATATAAAAAGTGGGCGTGGTTATCATCCGATTTCGCTCATTTTCAATACCAATCTATTCAAGGTCCAGATAAGCTCGTGTACCAAATTTGGTGAAGATATCTCAATATTTACTCAGGTTACCGTGTTAACGGACAGACGGGCGGACGGACGGACGGACATGGCTCAATCAAATTTTTTTTCGTTACTGATGATTTTGATATATGGAATGATATATAGGATATGGAGATATAGACATCTATCTCGATTTCTTTATACCTGTACAACCAACCGTTATCCAATCAAAGTTAAGATTTTTAAAAGGGCCGTAGACGAAAATAATAAGCTATATCTTAGCGAAAAATAGCTTTGTATCAATAGATTTTTACTTTCTAATTTGAATTATAACTTTAAATTAGAAAACACTAAAACTTTTGAAAATGTGGTTGGCACCGCCCCTTTTATAGCAATTTTCTGTTTCGGGAGCCATAACTCGAAGAAAAATTTACATATCGTAACAAAATTGGGTACACATATTTTCCTTATAGCAGGAAATATTTCTAGTAAAAATGGACGGGATCGGTTAAAGACCACGGCAACTTAGATATAAAACAAGTTTAAAAGGGTCGTAGACTAGAATAATTAGCAATAACTTAGCAAAAAATAGTTTTCAATCAATGCTATTTCACTTATCAAGTTTTATTGTAAGAGGAAATGGGGAGACATTTTTTTTTAAACGGGCGGTGCCACGTGTTATGTAGAAAAGTAATTTATCTGAAATGAAATGTACAATAGAAGCTCATGCTGAGTATATAATGATCGGTTACACCCGAACTTAGATGCCTTTACTTGTTATATCCCACTCAGTATTTAGATTATTACATTTTGAATTTCCCTACATATCAGTACAATTTGATTACTCTTTCTGACTAAATAATTAAAATTAAACAATTGAACAAAAGAAATAATCAAATATGAATACTTTTGAAGATCAAAAACTGAAAATCATTTTTCAATCACTTTTGAAATCCTTTTATGATTAAATTTTTATATTTCATAAAAAACAACACAAGGAATAATCAATTTTGCTTACCTTTGATGATCAAAAACTGAATATAGTTTTTCAATCACATTTTGGAATTATTTTTAAATCAAATGTGTTTACTTTAGGTGATCGAGAATTTATAATCATTTTTAATTCAGCTTTCTGAATCTTTTATGAATATATTTGTTGACTGAATAATGAATTTTATACTTGTTAAAATTTTACTTTTTCAATCACGAAGCTCAGAATAAATATTGTAGCGAATTTACTGCAATTCCGCTTATTTCAAATCTTCTACTAAGTTCGAATCACTAAACTGTTGAATAAATAACTCCAATATTTAATAATGCAAAATGGCATTTATTAAAGTACTTCACAATAAATAACTCTACTGTTGCTCGACAGATAGCGTGCTTAATCAAACCTGAATCTTGCGCCTCTACTGCTGCGGCCTTTTATACTCTTTGATTTCCTCGTTGCATCTTCTAGGCGCTTCTGTTCTAGAATCTAACAGTTGGTTATCTGTTATAATTATAACTACAGATGTACGTGTATAGCTCTCATATGCGCGTGTGTTTGTGAGCGACACTTCCACAATTATAATTGCATATCTCAGATAAGATATATACATGTGTTTGTGCGTTGCTTCTCCGCTGCGTGTACGTACATATGTGTAGACATAATGATTGATTCGTTTATGTAGACACATGATGATTGATTTATGGATGTGCATACAGACAAATCTCCCGATCTAAACGCCGCTAGCATCTCAAAATGTACCACTCTTCTACTCCGTGGTTTCCCAATGGTTTGTATGCGGTAGATGGTATCACTGATCTTCTTTACAACTTTGTACGGGCCTTCCCAACTGCACCGAATCTTGGATGGAACACCTTTCCGTCGGTGAGGCTTGTATAACAGTACCAAATCTCCCGCCAAGAAACCTTCAGAATTATTGTTCTCATCGTATCTGTGTTTCATCGTACTACTCATTACCCTGGTTCGTTCCTTCACACTCTGTTGTTTGGCCAATGAACTACTTCGTAGAGATTGCGCTTGACGGATTTGCTTTCCATAATAAGTATCGTTCCGACGCTTCACAACAGTAGTGTGTCCTGGCTTGAAACCATCCTTGCATTCTTTCTGCGAAATTTTTTCCTTCGTTTTAGTGCGTCCGTTAGGGCTTTTCAATGCAAGTGTTTCTCTCACAGGTACCTTCGGTTTTGATTTGTTTGGCCCATTTGTTCCATCAACCTTTGCTCGATCTACTTTCCTTGACTTTCGTGGTCTCTGTCGAATATCCTCCACCAGCACTCGCTTACTGCAGAACCTTTTTTCCAAACTGAAGTTAAGTTGCACATACTGGTTCTTATACTGCATAATCCCTCTCTGCATATCGATCCTGGGGGCCTACTCTGTATTGCGATGCGAAAGAAAAAATACGCGAAATCGCAAAATCGGTACTCTGTATCTTGACATTCGCATGTATATTTTGACTTTCGCATTCACATTTTGCCCATTCGCAATTTTTCTCCCTTTTCGCATTGCCGGCACTCTGTAAAGCGAAAGCGAATGTCAAACAGCATTCATTTTCGCATTTTTCTTGCTACAAGTAATAGGCATTCGCATTGTTCAAATATGTAAGTATTAATTGATGATTTTATAAATTGATATCTTTATATTCATTTAAAAATATATAGGACAACTCAAAAACAAAACAAACACAAAAGCAACAATTTGTAATCCTAGTGGACTTAAAATACATAAATAAATAACAAATCGAAACCACTTTTTTATAAAGCATTTCTATTTGAAATCATGTCATTTTTTATTTGTTCTCTGATACAACTAGCAATATTTCCCATTCTATGATTTTCCACATATTTATCACGTTCACTTCTTCCAGTTCAATTTCTGAACTGGGAGGATTTCTTCATTTAAATCAATCCTTTCTTCATTTAAATCGTTCCATAATGCTACAGAATCCTTTTTTTAATTTGTTCAACAAAAATTAATCGTTTGCTGAAATTGTAATCACCTTGTTTCTTTTGTTCTCTTTCTTTGAGTTTGGTCAGTGATGCATACTCAAGCAAAAAATTAGCGAAAAATAAAAAAGCGACATTGTTAGCGATGCGATAGCGCTACAGAGTTCCAATTACCTTTAGCATCGCAATTTATTTTCGCATCGCACTGCCTTTCGCATCGCAATACAGAGTAGGCCCCCTGATGTCGTAGTCAACTAAGAAATCCACTCCCAATATGACTTCATCAACGATCTCTACCTCAACGAATTTGTGTAGAACCATGGCCTCCCCAATTAAGACTTCGCATACCACTTCTCCCTGGACTTGGTTATACTCGCCAGTAATCGTACGCAATCTTGCTCCAGGTAATGGCTTTACTCTCCTGTTGACCAAATCAGATCGGATCAAGGAATGAGATTCGCCCGTATCTACAGTCAGTACACGCTGCTTGCCATCCACATTTCCGTTGACGGTAGGACTGCTCGATTTCCTTCCAGTTTGCGAGATAGGTATCACACGACATTCAACAGCTGGGGCAAGTTCTCGATCTTTACTTTTGACTCGCTCTTGTTTATCTCCTCCAGCTTTGCGTTTACGACCAGCCAAGTTGGAACTACCATGACCGGTGCTGCAATGACGTGCAATGTGACTTGGGTTGCCGCACTTGAAACACCTATAACTCCGGCATTGTTTTGTTGTAATCCCTTCAGTGCTTCCAAAATTGTGTCTACCCAATCTGGCCTTTCCACTTCCACGCGATGAGCTTTGTATGCGGGCTTACTCAAAAGTGACGCTGTTTCCTCAGTCAGTGCATGGGATACCGTTTCTGCAAATGTTGGCTTTGGGTTCGCGTATATGGCTCGCTTCGTTTCGACGTCCCGTATGCCGTTAATAAAGCTCTGAATCTTTACCCTTCCAGTGTATTCCACGGGTGCGCCCGCATTTGCAAGATGAGCCAATCTTTCAACATCCAAAGCAAACTACTGTAACGTCTCATTTGCTTTTTGGTAACGGTTTTGCAACTCAATTTGGTATATCTGTTTTCTATGCTCGCTTCCATAACGTCTCTCGACAGCGGCCATCAATGCTTCATAGTTTTTCCGCTCTCCTTCGGAAATCGTATGTAGGATTTCGGCTGCTGGCCCCTTCAATGCTACGAATAGAGCAGCAACTTTATCTTCAGCATTCCAGTTGTTCACTGCTGATGTCTTCTCAAATTGAAGCTTGAATACCTCGAAAGGAACAGAGCCGTCAAAAGATGGAGTTTTTACCTTCGGATTGCTCGCTGGAACAGCTGGGCGATTTAGTTGTAACTGTTGCATAAGACCTTTCAACGCTTCTATCTCAGCATCAATTTTGTCCTCGAGTTGTAAAATTTTTGCATCCTGCTCTTCCAGTTTCGCAAAGAGCTGCGATGATACCTGTTTCGAAATTTTTGTCGACATTCCAGATATACGTGCCTCTTGCTTTTCCAGTTGAGATGACATATATGTCTTCTGTTCTTCCAATTGAGATGACATTCGCGACGCCATTTCTGAAATGCGTGCCTCCTGTGACTCCAGCTGAGATGCCATTGTCGATGTTTGTACAGATATTGTGCTCGTCACTGTCTGCGGTGTTTCGTTTTTTTCTTCCATTTTTGTTGTTGTTTTGTCATAATGAAAGACATACTCCTCAGCATTGATGATTCCTTCAAATACCATGGCTACACTTAGTCGTTTTTGTAGCTGGGATTTATCGCCAAAAGTAGCCAATGCACGGACTTCCAACTCCTCCTTCAGTTGCTGGATCGTCAATTCACTCAACTTTGCCATGTCCAAGTTGTATTCCCAATCTTCGGAATTTATTCAACAATTCCTCTTCTGACACCAATTGTAACGAATTTACTGCAATTCCGCTTATTTCAAATCTTCTAATAAGTTCGAATCACTAAACTGTTGAATAAATAACTCCAATATTTAATAATGCAAAATGGCCTTTATTAAAGTACTTCACAATAAATAAATCTACTATTGCTCGACAGATAGCGTGCTTAATCAAAACTGAATCTAGTGCCTCTACTGTTGCGGCCTTTTATACTCTTTGATTTCCTCGTTGCATCTTCTAGGCACTTCTGTTCTATAATCTACTAGTTGGTTATCTGCCATAATTATAACTACAGATGTACGTATATAGCTCTCATATGCGCGTGTGTTTGTGAGCGATACTTTCACAATTATAATTGCATATCTCAGATAAGATATCTGCATGTTTGTGCGTTGCTTCTCCGCTGCGTGCACGTACATATGTGTAGACATAATGATTGATTCGTTTATGTAGATACATAATGATTGATTTATGGATGTGCATACAGGGCGCTGCTTAGCATCGGCTTAGAGATGGCAGTACCCCTTAGTGTTGCTAATTTTCGTAACAATATATACAAATTTTATTATTTATACAAAAGATATTCTTCAAGACAAGAAATAATTTAAATGCTGCTCGTGATCGAAGATTTCCCCAACCATTTCTCCACCTTCGGCTTCCCAGAAAATACATAATAGTTGGACAATACAAAGGTTGTGAGCTATTTGAACCCCAGGTAAGTGAAACTATCTTGACATACCTGGATACGGCTTCAACATCCCGTGTAGTATCCGTATTTTAAGATGTAGACGATAATAGCTGATGTTGGATGTTGTGGTCGCAGGTGTATATCGGTCAAGTTTGTTTGCGAATGACCTGTGGTTCAAATAGCTCACTTCCGCATGCTTTCTTCCACTGATGAAATAAGATTATTATGTAGTATCTTATTTTGAATGAGATATGACGAATAAATGTATCATAATCACATTCAAAAATTTTTAAAAATTCTCAACCAAAACGATTGAAATATGTTTACGAATATGATAAGAAAATTACTGTGAAAAGCAGTCAAATATTACTCTAAAACAATTAAAGCTCAATTTTACAATAATATCAAATATGAATAAAAAGCGTTTCGAAATAGGAATCATAAACGATTATTCAAGAACAATCACATTTAAGGTACATTTTTCTCCCGACGATACATTAATTTTCGAACAGTAAGTGCTTTTAAATTTGAACGTTTTTAATCATCTTGAGGTATGATATTTAAATATTTTTTGATCAAAATTTTCAAAAAATGCTAGCTGGGATTTCACAAAGTACATTCCCGCTGATTGGTGGAGGTATGAGTATATAGTTCGGTAGGTATTGCGACATGAAATATTGATTAAGAGCTTTGGACTCCCATCTTGCATAAAACTAGCAATAACATATAGAATGAAGATTTAAATTGTAGGTGTTTCGTATCCGGAAACGCTTACTTCAAGATGTATCTGCTATTTTTTAACTAAAAATAGAAGTGTCTCTTTTTTTTGAACCTAAGAAAATAAACGTCCATACTTTGCACTTGGTTAATTTAAATATGCCCACGAAAAACGACGACAGTTTTCAAGATTTTTTCCATTAAAAATTACAAATGTTGGACTCATATACATATGTAATACATGCATCACACATACCTCAAAATTATGAAAACATATAAGCAGGGGTTCACTGATGCCACCTTTTGCAAAAACTGTTTTCAATTTCATTTCAGTATGTGATGGCACTTGTGATACTATTTCGGCGCAATCAACACCAAACACATGAAGACCCAATTCCTGTGCTACAGCATTGGTCAATTTCGTTTTGCCAGCACCTCGCTCTCCTTGCAACAAAAATATTGGATAAATATGTTTGGATGATAAGCAAGCAGATTTTTTCGGCAAAAAAGCATCGATTGAATCACGCAACAAGCGATACGAACGTCTCAAACCCGACGGATAATTTTCGGTTATTGCTATATCATCCAATAGCTGTCGTGGTAGAAAGTGATGCGTGTGTGGTACTTGCACTAAATTGGTGAAATTTTTCGCAACAATCGCTTGTAATTCAAAATCATTACTTTTTAATTCAAGATGTGCACAACGAAAATAAAGATGTTTGAGATAAGCGAAAATCAAATAATAATGCGCATACGTAGCGGTGCCCACTAATTGAGCTGTAACATCAATACGGTATGTATGACCACGATGCAACAGACGTGGTGTATTAAAAAAATTGGTCAATATTAATTCGGATACATCGGCTGGCAAATCATATGGACTATTCAATAAATAAATATGCGCTTTAGTTGCAATATTTGGAATTGTTTGTTCATCGCTCAAATGTTCCAAACGCGCCCAGAAACGCGTACGCCTATTCGAATCATTTGTTACACGAAAACGATCCATTAAATTAGCATAGAAATTTTCTTTGACAAAAATACAATTGGACTGACTATTAGAGGCGGTTAGTAGTAATTGTGTAACAATTGTATGTGGCGCGTATTTCAGCATTTGTTTAATAACATCTTCCGTTGCTGTGACTACACTTTTGGATTTATTTTTGCTACTAACGATTTCACGACCATGCAAACCACCTTCAGAAGATATAACCAAATTAACAAAATTCACATCAACTGATTCGGTGTATTCATCATAAATATTTTGTGTTGCGAAAATAATATGCTCCGACTTGATAAGTTCTTTACTTATTAAAACCTCATACAAGGCATTTGGTATGGGCACTAGACGATATTTGTCCTTATAATATTTCATATAACGATTATAAACGGCATATATGAGATGACCAGGTAAAATGTACCATGGATATTTTGGATATAAAATTTTTACAGCAACATTATAGGCTTCGATTAGCTCCAACATGCGCCCGGTATAGATATATTTCGTAGGCGAGCCATTATCAAAAGAAGATTTTGAATTGCTAGGGGAAATTTTTTTCTAAAAGTGAGAAAAGCAAAAATTCGTTAAAATGTGCAATGTATTGTATGAAGTAGTTTGTAATGAAAGCTGAACCTAATGCCACTTTCACACAGAGGCTTAATGAAATAATTAGTCAAGTTTTCTACATAAAAGCCCAAATTGAACTAAATTTTTCATACATAGAGTTGGGATTCTACCGGGTATTTACCATTTTTATGGGTAAATACCAGGAAAATACCCGGAATATTATTTTTTATACTCAGCTGAGCAGAGCTCACAGAGCATATTAACTTTGATTTGATAACGGTTGGTTGTACAGGTATAAAGGAATGGAGATAGATATAGACTTCCATATATCAAAATTATCAGTATCAAAAAAAATTTGATTGAGCCATGTCCGTCCGTCCGTTAGCACGATAACTTGAGTAAATATTGAGATATCTACACCAAATTTGGTACACTAGCTTATCTGGACCCAGAATAGATTGGTATTGAAAATGAGCGAAATCTGATAATAACCACGCCCACTTTTTATATATAGAACATTTTGGAAAACACAATAACCTGATTATCTAGTAAATAATACACCTAAAATGTTGAAATTTGACACGTGGACTCATATTGAGACTCTTGATAAAAATTTGAAATTTTTTTTAAATGGGCGTGGCACCGCCCACTTGTGATAAAATCAATTTTACAAATATTATTAATCATAAATCAAAAATCGTTAAACCTATCGTAACAAAATTCGCCAGAGAGTTTGCCTTTATTATAAGGAATGCTTTGAAGAAAAATTTACAAAATCGGTTAAGGACCACGCCCACTTTTATATAAAAGATTTTTAAAAGGGCCGTGGACGAATAAAATAAGCCATACCTTTGAAAAAAGAGCTTTATATCAATGGTATTTCATTTCCCAAGTGGATTTATAACAATAAAAAAAATGGGCGTGGCACCGCCCCTTTTATGACTAAGCAATTTTCTATGTTTCGGTAGCCATAAATCGAAGAAAAATTAACATATCGTAATGAAATTGTGCACACATATTTTCCTTATAGCAGAAAATATTTCCATTAAAAATGGACGGGATCGGTTAAAGACCACGGCAACTTAGATATAAAACAAGTTTAAAAGGGTTGTAGGCTAGAATAATAAGCTCTAACTTAGCGAAAAATAGTTTTGAATCAATGATATTTCACTTATCAAGTTTTATTGTAAGGAAATGAGGAGAACTTTTTTTAAACGGGCGGTGCCACGTGTTATGTAGAAAAATAATTTATCTGAAATGAAATGTACAATTGAAGCTCACGCTGAGTATATAATGTTCGGTTACACCCGAACTTAGACACCTTTACTTGTTTGTATATCTTTTTGGGTATTTAACAAGTAAGGAAGGTTAAGTTCGGGTGTTACCGAACATTACATACTCAGTTGAGAGCTATGGTGACAACATAAGGGAAAATAACCATGTAGGAAAATGAACCGAGGGAAACCCTGGAATGTGTTTGTATGACATGCGTATCAAATGAAAGGCATTAAAGAGTATTTTATGAGGGAGTGGGCCATAGTTCTACAGGTGGACGCCATTTAGGGATATAGCCATAAAGGTGGATCAGGGTTGACTCTAGAATGCGTTTGTACGATATGGGTATCAAATGAAAGGTGTTAATAAGTATTTTAAAAGGGAGTAATCCTTAGTTCCATAGGTGGACGCCGTTTCGAGATATCACCATAAAGGCGGACCAGGGGTGACCCTAGAATTTGTTTGTACAATATGGGCATCAAACGAATGGTGTTAATGAGTATCTTAAAAGGGAGTGGGCCTTAGTTCTATAGGTGGATGCCGTTTCGAAATATCGCCATAAAAGTGGACCAGGGGTGACTCTAGAATGTGTTTGTACGATATGGGTATCAAATTAAAGGTATTAATGGGGGTTTTAAAAGGGAGCGGTGGTTGTTGTATAGGTGGTCGCCTTTTCGAGATATCGCCATAAAGGTGGACCAGGGGTGACTCTAGAATGCGTTTGTACGATATGGGTATCAAATGAAAGGTGTTAATGAGTATTTTAAAAGGGAGTAATCCTTAGTTCCATAGGTGGACGCCGTTTCGAGATATCGCCATAAAGGTGGACCAGGGGTGACCCTAGAATTTGTTTGTACAATATGGGTATCAAAAGAAAGGTGTTAATGAGTATTTTAAAAGGGAGTAATCCTTAGTTCCATAGGTGGACGCCGTTTCGAGATATCGCCATAAAGGTGTACCAGGGGTGACCCTAGAATTTGTTTGTACAATATGGGCATCAAACGAAAGGTGTTAATGAGTATTTTAAAAGGGAGTGGGCCTTAGTTCTATAGGTGGACGCCGTTTCGAAATATCGCCACAAAGGTGGACCAGGGGTGACTCTAGAATGTGTTTGTACGATATGGTTATCAACTTAAAGGTATTAATGAGGGTTTTAAAAGGGAGTGGTGGTTGTTGAATAGGTGGTCGCATTTTCGAGATAACGCCATAAAGATGGACCAGGGGTGACCCTAGAATTTGTTTGTACAATATGGGTATCAAAAGAAAGGTGTTAATGAGTATTTTAAAAGGGAGTAATCCTTAGTTCCACAGGTGGACGCCGTTTCAAGATATCGCCATAAAGGTGGAGCAGGTGTGACCCTAGAATTTGTTTGTACAATATGGGTATCAAAAGAAAGGTGTTAATGAGTTTTTTAAAAGGGAGTAATCTTTAGTTCCATAGGTGGACGCCGTTTCGAGATATCGCCATAAAGGTGGGCCAGGGGTGACTCTAGAATTCGTTTGTGCAATATGGGTATCAAACGAAAGGAGTTAATGAGTATTTTAAAAGGGAGTGGGCCTTAGTTCTATAGGTGGACGCCTTTCGAGGTATCGCAATAAAGGTGGACCAGGGGTGACTCTAGACTTTGTTTGTGCGATATGGGTATCAAATGAAAGGTGTTAATGAGTATTTTTAAAAGGGAGTGGGCCTTCGTTCTATAGGTGTTCGCCTTTTCGAGATATCGCCATAAAGGTGGACCAGGGGTTACTTTAGAATATGTTTGTACGATATGGGTATCAAATGAAAGGTGTTAATGAGTATTTTAAAAGGGCGTGGGGCTTAGTTCTATAGGTGGACGCCTTTTTGAGATATCGCCATAAAGGTGGACCAGGGGTGACTCTAGAATGAGTTTGTACGATATGGGTATCAAATTAAAGGTATTAATGAGAGTTTTAAAAGGGAGTGGTGGTAGTTGTATATGTGAAAGCGTTTTCCAGATATCGACCAAAATATGGACCAGGGTGACCCAGAACATTATCTGTTGGGTACCGCTAATTTATTTATATATGTAATACCTGCCAAGATTTTAAACGTTTTTAATTTCGCCCTGCAGAACTTTTTCATTTTCTTCTACTTAATATGGTAGGTGTCACAACCATTTTATAAAGTTTTTTCTAAAGTTATATTTCGCGTCAATAAAACAATCCAATTACCTTACCATGTTTCATCCCCTTTTTCGTATTTGGTATAGAATTATGGCATTTTTTTCATTTTTCGTAATTTTCGATATCGAAAAAGTGGGCGTGGTCATAGTCTGATTTCGTTCATTTTTCATACCAAGATAAAGCGAGTTCAAGTAAGCACGTGAACTAAGTTCATTAAAGATATGTCGATTTTTGCTGAAGTTATCGTGTTAACGGCCATGCGGAAGGACAGACGAACGACTGTGTATAAAAACTGGGCGTGGCATCAACCGATTCCGCCCATTTTCACAGAAAACAGTTAACGTCATAAAATCTATGCCCCTACCAAATTTCAAAAGGATTGGTTAATTTTTGTTCGACTTATGGCGTTAAAAGTATCCTAGACAAATTAAATGAAAAAGGGCGGAGCCACGCCCATTTTGAAATTTTTTTTTATTTTTGTATTTTGTTGCACCACATCATTACTGGAGTTGAATGTTGACATAATTTACTTATATACTGTAAAGATATTAAATTTTTTGTTAAAATTTTACTTTAAAAAAAAATTTTCGATTCCTTTATATATGTACAACCAACCGTTATCCAATCAAACTTAATATACACTGTGAGCTCTGCTCAACTGAGTATAAAAATCATTTGAATCGAGGCTGCTTGGAATTAAAATTCAGGTATTAAATTTATACGTCATTTGAAATTAAAAAAATTTCATTTTGATTTTAAACAAACAACCCAGCAAACAACCGGAGTCGACAATTAGGCTGAAAGGAGTCCAAGCTTTGGATCGTTTGCACTCGTTATTAGCTCATTGAGGAGCGTGAAGCGAATGCTATATGACTTTTAGCACGCTCATACTTTGCCTCTAACATATGTAAGTCTTACACAGGCCTCCTTGCGATATCATATATGAGCCTTAATGGCGTCATATACTGCTAATTTTGAGTTCTTTAAAGGCACTACTTGAGGGCTTTTAGGCAGAATTTTTGACATATATCCGAAACGGAAAACATAGGGGAGAAAATTGTTGTGACAAAACTCCCATGAGGATAAGATAGAAATGAAGTAAGTATTATCTGAATTATTTATTTAGAATAAATTTTCGCAGAAAAATTTCTGAGTTTTTATTCCGGGGCTGTCTAGTTTACTGATTTTAATATTTTTCGTTTGTTCATAAATTCATCAAATTGGAGTCATAAAAGGCTCTTAGGTGGTAGCATTTTTGAAGCTGATATTTTTCACGTATTTCGGACCCATATTGAACTCCAGAACTGTAAGCGCTTCGAGAATGTTTATACGGTATACATATTTATGCAAACAAAGCTACCCCTCAAACATGCTCATGACGCTCATAATTTCAGAATCCGAGACGAGTCCAAAATAAGTGGGCAATGTAGGAATCAGAAAAGCGTCGAAACGCGTAGGAGGAAAAAAGGAAATTTAATTTTTACCTTTAATTTAACGGCCTAAAAGCTCCTAACCTAGCATGCAAAAATTATTATTTTTAAAATATTTATGTTCGTCAAAGCGAGTTTGAAACGAATATTGAAAGTTTGTTACGACAATTTTTCATTTTAATACAAAATGAATTACATTTGTACAATATTGTTACCTTTGCTATTTTTTTTTTTTTTGTATAGGCGTCGACGTTTTTCCTATACATTGGTTTCGGCCTCCCAAATAAGCCAATATCGACTGTAAACGCTCCAATTTAGATATTTTTTTACTCCTTTTTTGAATTAAAATGTTTACTGGGTAAACTTTAATTTTTGCAGCGGCATGCATTATTGGCTAAATATTATTGAAAAACGCTGGATTACAGATTAAAACTAATTCAACCGATAGCGTAATGGATAACCCACCAATATAGGACAAATTGTATCTCATTATTGCTTTATTGAATGCCTAAGAATAATTTACGAAAAATAGAAAAACACGAAAAAATTCAAAATTTTATTTTCGCTGCATTTGCTGCAAAAGATAATATGGCTTTTTCGAAAATAGGTACATATTTGGTTAGGTGCAACATCTATGGGTAGTTGCACATGCATTTTATTATATTCAGCTGAGCACAGCTCACAGAGTATATTAATTTTGTTCGCATAACGGTAATCCGTAACGGCATAAACTAATCGAGATAGATATGACCTTCTTATATATCAAAATGATCTTGGCAAAAAAAGAAATTAATTTAACCATGTCCGTCCGTCCGTCCGTAAACACGATAACTTAAGTAAATTTTGAAGTATCTTAATGAAATTTGGTATGTACGTTCCTGGGCACTCATCTCAGATCGCTATTTAAAATGAACGAAATCGGACTATGACCACGCCCACTTTTTCGATATCGAAAATTTCGATAAACCGAAAAAGTGCGATAATTCATTACCAAAGACAGATAAAGCGATGCAACTTGGTAGGGGCGTTGAACTTATAACGCAGAATAGAAAATAAGTAAAATTGTTGGACAATGGGCGTGGCACCGCCCGCTCGACCGTTAACACGATAACTTTAGCAAAAATGTATATATCTTTACTAAACTTAGTTCACGTACTTATCTGAACTCACTTTATCTTGGTATTAAAAATGGGCGAAATCCGACTATGACCACGCCCACTTTTTCGATATCGAAAAATTCGAAAAATGAAAAAAAGCCATAATTCTATACCAAATACAAAAAAAGGGATAAACCATGGTGATTGGACTGGTTTTTTTCGAAAAATATACATAAATTCAGAAAAAACTTTGTAAAAAGGGTGTGACACCTACCATCTTAAGTAGAAGAAAATGAAAAAGTTCTGCAGGGCGAAATAAAAGACCTTGGAATCATGGCAGGAATACTGTTCATGGTATTACATATATAAATAAATTAGCGGTACCCGACAGATGATGTTCTGGGTCACCCTGGTCCACATTTAGGTCGATATCTCGAAAACGCCTTCACATATAAGACTAGGGGCCACTCCGTTTTAAAACCCTCATTAATACCTTTAATGTGATACCCATACCCTACCATCTTAAGTAGAAGGAAATGAAAAAGTTCTGCAGGGCGAAATAAAACCCTTGGAATCATGGCAGGAATACTGTTCATGGTATTACATATATAAATAAATTAGCGGTACCCAACAGATGATGTTCTGGGTCACCCTGGTCCACATTTTGGTCGATATCTCGAAAACGCCTTCACATATAAGACTAGGGGCCACTCCGTTTTAAAACCCTCATTAATACCTTTAATGTGATACCCATATCGTATAAACACATTCTAGAGTCACCCCTGGTCCACCTTTATGGCGATATCTCGAAAAGGCGTCCACCTATAGAACTATGGCCCACTACCACAAGAGTTACTCAGCTGGAGAGCGTGTTCGAGCGCGTTGGTTATCTCGAAGAGGAAGTAAAACACTCAAAAACAATGCGTCAAAGCAATAGAGCCATATTGCCGCAAGTGAAGTCCGTGTACACGGAATTCCCTTTAAGGAAGGAGAAAACTTAGCAAGTGTCTTCATCACCTCTGTTCCACTCTTAGATTGCAACCAATTCCTATAATGAGCATTTTTCGGCTACGGAAACTAGACAACAGCGTGACAGATCCGGCCGTAATAATAAAATTTCAGTCGCCGACAGACAGAAACAAATTGCTAAAAAGTATAGGCACCTTTAGGCGCCAAAACAATCCAAACATGAAGGGTTTGCAATTAGTTCATGTGGGCATAAATTCAAATGCTCCGATTTATGTAAATGCTTCGCTGTCCAGGCAAAACTATGCGATCTTCAAGGCAGCGATCCGTCTAAAGAAGAAAAGAAAGGTAGTAGCGGTTTTTTCTAAGGGTCTGGTACATATCAGACGAACAGCCAACGTCAGCCCTAAGGCAATACAAAGCTTGGATTTTCTAGAGCGTCTTGAGAATACCGGCGAAGAAAGCACTAGTTCCTTTCGAGATGATGATGCGCCAACGAATAATGATCAATAAATTAATTTCTATGTATGGTATATTACTTAAGTTCTTCCGTCTCTTCGTTTCCGTCTTTATCTCCTCTCCCTATCATACTTGTAAACATTCATTTATGTTGTCTTTATTGTTACGCATCGCAGAGCATTCTTTATATCTCATAGATAGTGAGGGTCCTAGACTATAGGTTGTATAGTTCCAAAGACTGCTTACATACACTGTTGCGCGTATTCAGCAAACGTACTAAAGGGCTCAAAGTCATCCATCTCAATGCGCAAAGCCTATATAAAAAACTCGATGAATTGAGATTCATATCTGAAGGTTCTGATATAGATGTTATATGTATTTCCGAAACCTGGTTTTCTTCATGTCACAAAAATGATTTGGTGCAACTAAATGGATATCAACTTTTCAGGGCTGATAGACGTGGTCATGGTGGTGGTGTTGCTATATATGTTAAAATTAGTTTATCCTGTAAACTTTGCTGTAGTGCTAGTCCAAGTGATTCTGTTGAATGTGTGTTCGTAGACGTGTTCTCTATAAATAATAAAAGGCTTCTTATCGGCTGTGCATACAGACCAAATCGTGGAGTTGACTCTCTGGCTTTATTGAATTTCTCGAGCCTCTACTTATAAGCTATGATAATATAATCATCGCTGGGGATTTCAACTCAAACCTTCTCGTCGACTCAACTCTAAAGCTAAGTATGGAGTCTCTTACATTTTTCCCCCCAATTTAACTTCACCTACACACTTTACTGACTCAAATTCCTCTTTGTTGGATTTATTTTTTGTGAATGATCCCCTGAAATTGCACCACTACGATCAATTGTCTGCATCTTGCTTTTCAAAACACGATCTGATATTTCTTAGTTACAACTTTCAAATGTCACCCAGCCAATGTTCCTTTACGTATCGTGATTTTAGAAGTATAGATTACAGTTCCCTAAATGCGGTCGAATGGAGCTTGATTCGTACGCTGACATCGGTCAATGATCAGGCATCATTCCTACAGAACCATATTATTAGGCTTTTCGACAACAATGTGCCAGTGAAAATCAAAGCTGCTACACACAATAATACCCCTTGGTTTAATGCTAATCTAAAACACTTAATTCACCAGCGTAACCTTGCTTACTCACGATGGAAAAGATACAAAACCCTGGAGGCTCACAACTGCTTCAAAGCAGCTAGGATCGCTGCAAACAAAGCCATTAGGTCAGCTAAGCAGAAATTTTATAATAACAAGTTTAGTGCTGCTTTGAGTTGGAAGGAAACCTGGAAGTCGATTAAAGATATCGGTATCGGAAAATCCAAATGTTATATTTCTGTCCTCCCTGATGTAGACATTAACGAGATAAATATAAATTTTGTAAATCTGCCAATCTCAACTGACAATATATGTGCTGACAATTATTGTATTCGCGCTAATGTTGATTTTGGTCCTCTTGAGTTTGCTAGTGTCGATGATTGTGATGTCGTTCAAGCCATTCTTTCAGTAAAGTCTAATGCTATGGGGTTTGATGGTATATGTCCGAAATTTTTAAAAATAATTCTTCCTAAAATCCTTCCTCACTTAACCTACTTGGTTAACTCTGTGCTGACGTCCTGTGTATTTCCCAAATGTTGGAAAGTTGCTAAGGTAATCCCAATCTCCAAGCAAAACAAGGAGTATAGACCTGAAGCTATTCTGCCTTTCCTTTCCAAGGTCGTCGAACGAACTTTGCACTGCCAGATAAATACTTATGTGCAGGATAATAAACTTCTCACAGATTCCCAGCCTGGATTCAGGTCAAATCGTAGCTATAAAACGGCGCTCCTATCTGTGATAGAGGATATTCGAGAACAAGTTGACAAAAATTTTACTGCTTTCCTAACTCTTCTCGACCATTCAAAAGCGTTTGACTCGGTCGGCCACACCGTTCTCTACAAGAAGCTGGACAACCAATTTAATGTCTCCAACTGTGCAACAGCCCTCATCAGATCGTATTTGGCCGACCGAACTCAGTCAGTAAGTGTTGTAGCAGAAAGTCTGACTTCGTCAGTGTTTTAAGAGGCGTCCCACAAGGCTCAATCCTTGGTCCCCTGCTATTTGTTTTGTATATAAACGATTTGCCTGGTGTTCTCAGGTATTGTAATATTCACATTTATGCTGATGACGTACAATTGTATATGTGGTGTCCTAGTGATCGTACCAGTTCGTGTATTAATATGTTAAATTACGATTTGTGTCAAATTGGTACATGGGCTTCTATGAACGGCTTATGTCTTAACTCTAAGAAGTCGAAATGTATAGTCATTCATAGGAAGTCACTAGATAAAACTGGAATGGAAAATTTAATTTTAGACAACACTATTATAGAATACGTTGACACGGCAAAAAATCTAGGTGTAGTTTTTAACAAAACATTGACATGGGAAGATCACATCTTCCGCACAGTGGGAAAAGTGTATGGGATGCTTCGTAAACTCTGGCTTACACAATATTTTACTCCGTTACATATTCGTCTACTAATAGCAAAAGCGTACTTAATACTTACGCTCCTTTATGGTTGTGAGATTTACTCTAATGTTGTTGTTGTTGTTGTTGTTGTAGCAGTGCTTCGCCCCACCTAACAGACGCGACCGATCACAAACTGTCATCAATATCCTCTAACGGGAGTCCAAGGAAACTTGCTGTTTCAACAGGGGTGGACCATAGGGAAAGGGGTGTTAGAGGCGTTGGTTCCACATTACAATTAAAGAGATGGTTGGTGTCATGTGGGGACACATTGCAAGCGGGGCATACATTTTGTATGTCGGGGTTGATTCTGGATAGGTAAGAGTTTAACCTGTTACAGTATCCAGAACGAAGTTGAGCCAGAGTGACACGCGTTTCCCTGGGGAGTATGCGTTCCTCTTCCGCAAGTTTTGGATACTTTACTTTGAGTACTGGGTTCACCGGGCAATTCCCGGCATAAAGGTCCGACGCCTGTTTGTGGAGTTCACCAAGGACCTGCTTGTGTTTTTTCGCTAACCCCATTTAATTTACTCTAATTTTGACTATGTATGCAATAGGAAACTTAATATTGTTTATAAAAACATTGCTAGATATGTCTATGGGTTGAAAAGATTTGACCACGTCTCTCATCATGCTGACAGGTTGCTAAACATTTCTTTCGATAACCTTATTAGACTTAAAACGCTCACTACGCTACATAAATTAATATATATGAAGGAACCTGAATATCTGTATCGGAGGTTAAATTTTCTCCAGTCGTCTAGATCTGTTCTCCTTACCCACTTCAGACATCGTATGCTAATATCTGATCGCCAGTTCTTCCTTGCTTCCATATGGGCGAAATCGGTTGAAGCCACGCCCAGTTTTTATACACAGTCGACCGTCTGTCCTTCCGCTCGACCGTTAACACGATAACTTCAGCAAAAATTTATATATCTTTACTAAACTTAGTTCACGTACTTACCTGAACTCACTTTGTATTGGTATAAAAAATGGCCGAAATCCGACTATGACCACGCCCACTTTTTCGATATCGAAAATTACGAAATATAAAAAAATGCCATAATTCTATACCAAATACGAAAAAGGGATGAAACATAGTAATTGTATTGGTTTATTGACGCAAAATATAACTTTAGAAAAAAACTTTGTAAAATGTGTGTGACACCTACCATATTAAGTAGAAGAAAATGAAAAAGTTCTGCAGAGCGAAATCAAAAGCCCTTGGAATCTTGGCAGGAATACTGTTCGTGGTATTACATATATAAATAAATTAGCGGTACCCGACAGATGATGTTCTGGGTCACCCTGGACAACATTTTGGTCGATATCTCGAAAACGCCTTCACATATACAACTACCACCACTCCCTTTTAAAACCCTCATTAATAGGTACCTTTATTTGATACCCATATCGTACAAACACATTATAGAGTCACCCCTGGCCCATCTTTATGGCGATATCTCGAAAAGGCGTCCACCTATAGAACTAAGGCCCACTCCCTTTTAAAATACTCATTATCACCTTTCGTTTGATACCCATATTGTACAAACGCATTATAGTCACCCCTGGTCCACCTTTAGGCGATATCTCGAAAAGGCGTCCACCTATAGAACCAAGGCCCACGGCCTTTTGAAATGCTCATTAACACTTTTCATTTGATACCCATATCGTACAAACAAATTCTAAAGTCACCCCTGGTCCACCTTTATGGCGATATCTCGAAAAGGCGTCCACCTATAGAGCTAAGGCCCACTCCCTTTTAATTAACACCTTTCATTTGATACCCATATCGTACAAACAAATTCTAGGGTCACCCCTGGTCCACCTTTGTGGCGATATCTCGAAAAGGCGTCTACACATAGAACGAAGGCCCACACCCTTTTAAAATACTCATTAACACTTTTCATTTGATACCCATATCGTACAAACAACTTCTAGAGTCACCCGTGGTCTACTTTTATGGCGATATCTCGAAAAGGCGTCCACCTATAGAGCTAAGGCCCACTCCCTTTTAAAAGACTCATTAACACCTTTCATTGGATACCCATATCGTACAAACAAATTCTAGAGTCACCCGTGGTCCACTTTTATGGCGATATCTCGAAAAGGCGTCCACCTATAGAACTAAGGCCCACTCCATTTTAAAATATTCATTAACACCTTTCATTTGATACCCATATCGTACAAACAAATTCTAGAGTCACCCGTGGTCCACCTTTATGGCGATATCTCGAAAAGGCGTCCACCTATAGAACTGAGGCCCACGCCCTTTTAAAATAGTCATTAACACCTTTCATTTAATACCCATATCGTACAAACAAATTCTAGAGTCACCCCTGGTTCTCCTTTATGGCGATATCTCGAAAAGGCGTCGACCTATAGAACTAAGTCCACGCCCTTTTAAAATACTCATTAACACCTTTCATTTGATACCCATATCGTACAAACAAATTCTAGATTCAGCCCTGGTCCACCTTTATGGCGATATCCCTAAATGGCGTCCACGTATAGAACTAAGGCCCACGACCTTTTAAAATACTCATTAACACCTTTCATTTAATACCCATATCGTACAAACAAATTCTAGAGTCACCCCTGGTTCTCCTTTATGGCGATATCTCGAAAAGGCGTCGACCTATAGAACTAAGTCCACGCCCTTTTAAAATACTCATTAACACCTTTCATTTTATACCCATATCGTACAAACAAATTCTAGATTCAGCCCTGGTCCACCTTTATGGCGATATCCCTAAATGGCGTCCACGTATAGAACTATGGCCCACTCCCTCTTAAAATACTATTTAATAACTTCCATTTGATAAGCATGTTGTTGTTGTTGTTGTAGCGATAAGGTTGCTCCCCGAAGGCTTTGGGGAGTGTTATCGATGTGATGGTCCTTTGCCGGATACAGATCAGGTAAGCTCCGGTACCACAGCACCATTAAGGTGCTAGCCCGACCATCTCGGGAACGATTTATGTGGCCACATTAAACCTCCAGGCCATTCGCCCCTCCCCACCCCCAAGTTCAATGAGCTTGGGGTCGCCAGAGCCTCGTCTGTTAGTGAAACAGGATTGGCCGCGGATAGGTGAGGTTGACAATTGGGTTTGGAGAAGCTATATATTGCGCTGGCAACCTGAAGGGTTGCGCTACACAGCCCCTTGAATCTGGTATTTTAGTCGCCTCTTACGACAGGCATACCTACCGCGGGTATATTCTGATCCCCTAACCCTCTGGGATAAGCATGTCATACAAACACATTCCAGGGTTACCCTAGGTTCATTTTCCTACATGGTGATTTTCCCTTATTTTGTCTCCATAGCTCTCAGCTGAGTATGTAATGTTCGGTTACACCCGAACTTAGCCTTCTTTACTTGTTTTTACTGACCTTAAGTCACAACTTAAATTTTTAGACAAAAAAAAATTTTAGTTAATTAAATGTATTTAAATTTACAAATGGATTAAAATTTATAACATATGTGTAGTTATCTACGGAGTAAATATAGTGTTTATTATTTGTCGCGCGATTTTTTATCCCAAATTTTAAATGTTTTATAAAATATATATAAATTATTTAAAAAATAATAAAAAGCGCCGCAGGCGAAAAGTTGGAATAAAAAATCGCGCGAATTTTCATTCCAAATTTTCTATTTTTTCGTGAAATAAATATACGGAGTTGAATGAAAGAGGTCCGTTTTCCTCGTTGGTACTATTTAAAACATTTTTCATTCGCCGGTCTTGTAGCACCAAGCAAGCAGTGAATTAGATCAAATGGCGTATGCTCGTGTTCGCGGAAAATAAACAAATTATTAAATTTTACAATAATATGTAAATTTAAACAAAAGAAGTTAGTTGTTTGTTGGTCTATAAACACTATAGAGTGTACTTATGTATAAAATTCTTGTGAACGTGTTCGTATGTAGATTAAAAGCTATAGTTATACCATGGTAACTTTAACAACTAATTACTAGTAAATTGTTAATACCAATTAAAAATTACTCATTGATTCTTGTTGGGGAACTCCCTGAGAACCTATGTGCAAAATTTCAAAGGTCAAACCCCTTTGGTTTCCGAATAAAACCAATTGGTCCCTTTTTTTTATCGTTTTTTTTTTTCTTATCGTTGAAAGTCCAAGTTCCAGGTTATTGTCCAATGAATAAGATGATTAATTTCTGGATTAACTTTGCAAAGTATGTATGTAATTTTGGCTCCACTAGTACACAATGGTAATACCCATGTGTAGCAGCTTGCGATCTGGTATTTATTCGGTTTTTACTTGGCACCACGCCATGTTATATTCAATTTGTCTTATTTATTTCAATTTGACTTTAGGTATCAATTATCCATTCAATTGTTGGTTTTTGTCCAATTAGGTTAATTATTTTTCGTTATATTAGTATATAATAAGGGTATTTTCAATCCCATTATTTGTTCTTTTTGTCTTTTTGCAATAAGATTTGCAGTTAGATGTATGCAATGACACTGCATAAAATGTAAATCGAGCATGCTTTTTCATCTACAAGTATATACACTCCGTTAAATTGCCCCGTTTATTTTCAAGAATTTTATTTTCATAAGTATGTATGTATATGAACGTTAATTTTCAGTGGCCTGTTGCCAAGTTTCTTTCGCGACCCATTACGATCAATTATGTATGTATTTAAAGCGAATTGGCTTTCATGGCGCCACGCCAGTTATTAAACACACATGCACAAGTTTTTGATTCCTGTTAGGAGCTCCAGAAACCACCCCAACTCCAGGTCAGGGAGGCAACGCATCTCCTAACTCCGCCAAAACGCCCGAGGGAAGGGCAGAAGCCAAGCTTGTGGCCTATTTTAATTTTCCACTCAACGCAAAAAGCCCGAAAATTGACGTTGAGTAGAGGATGACCCGAACGACCGCTCGCGCGAAAAGACAAGACCGGAATGCAATTGGTCCCTTAATAATGTATAGCCGACCCGTGTGCTGATATGGAGGAGTGCAGTCATGATTATGATACACTTTTGCATGCATACATACGTACCTCTTCAATCATTGTACCGCCAATTAGGAATTCATAGAGCGTACACAAACATATATATACATGTGTACATTAAGTTACATTTAGTTAAAGGCAATATTTCATGTAGTTAGGTTTTTTTTAATTCGTAATCCTTTGGATGTGATGGAAAACAAGTAGATACATTAAAAGTGTGCAAGGTTAAGTAAGGCATTATCAGTAGAAGCGTCTCCGTCCTACATAGACTTCACCTATTGTTTTTAGTATATGAGTAGCTGGAAAGTTTAATAATCAACAACTTTGTATATTAAAACATGTAATGAAAATTTACTATGTAATTTTAAGGTAAAGCGCACTAACAGTTGCAAAGGTCATTCATTCTTATATTGAACTTTACCTTCTTCACAATGTTGCGTCTCTTCATTTCGTAAAATCCTTATGCCTGTAAGCCGAGATGCTTGCTGGATAAAAAAAAAACGTATACAACTTAAAAATCTTACAATTAGTAAAAATTAGTAAACAAATTCTTACGTCTGTTTCCAAATTACGTGCTAATTACCAAGTAGCGCAACTAACAGCTGATCGCTCAAAATTTGCACACACACACACAAACATCACTAATGGCCATATTACGGAAATCTTGGGGATATTGAAGTTAAATTTTTAAACAGACATAAAATGTTATAATATTGGAATATATAGCATCTAGGACACCTAATTGCAGTAATTGAAAGAAAATGTTTGCTTATACTCAAGTACTTAATTTTTTTTCTAAATTTATCTTTACTATTGATGCAATTATTGAACCAATGCAACTCTGCTCTTCCTACTGTTCTTCATTCCACTCTATTCGAGGGTGTCTTTCACTGAATTCAAGTGCCTTCCACTCTATTCGCAACATAACCACCATTTAAAGGCCGAATTAATGGTGACTTATAACCAAAAAGCCATAACCAGATAAAACAGCTGATCGAATCTACCTTATGGAAATCAATGTAATCGATTAATGGTGCCATACCATAACGCTAACTCGATTATATTGAGTTCCTTAAGGTAGGTTCGATCACCATTAATTCGCCCTTTATAACCATAAAGCCATAACCAGATAAAACAGCTGATCGAACCTGCCTTAAGGAAATCAATGTAAGCGAGTTAGCGTTATGGTATGGCACCATTAATCGATTACATTGATTTCCATAAAGCAGGTTCGATCAGCTGTTTTATCTGGTTATGGCTTTATGGTTATAAGTCACCATTAATTCGCCCTTAAGTCACCATTAATTCGCTCTTAAGTGGGAGTCATTGGTGCCGTACGTCGTATCGATGTGGTCGTATCCCTAACGTAATCAGCTGTTTATCGTTACGACGGAAACCAAAAACCAACCCTACAAGACAGGTACCCGTTACCTAATCGATTACTTAATCGTCCCCAGTAACTTGTTCACCAATTATCGTCTTAATGACTTTTACATTGCTGTCGTTAAAAAGGTAACGCATGCGCTCTCTCAAAATAGTGTACGTGTGACTCGCTTTCTCGCTCTTACCTATTGTGTTTTCGACATTCCTTCTCGCTCAATGTTATTTACATTTTTAAGTTACTTCATCAGTTATGTTTTCGTTATCGCTAACCAAAACATATGCAACAACAACACGGGTAACTGCCCTGCAAAAATCGTGTGACCAAAAACGCACACAGCCACACGAATTTTTGACAGGGGTGACGATTTGGAATGAAAAATTCTCCAAATGAAATAGCATGTTGACAAATTTAGCTTTCCCACAATGTATCGTGCTCTCTCGCACCTATTATTTTTATAGGGATAGCAAAATACGTCATTTTTGCGTGCAAAAAAATTCGCCATTTCTAATTCAGCAGAGACAGCAAAACATTTGGTGGTGGAAAATTTTTTCAATTTTGAGAGTTTTAAGTGGAATATCCAACATTCCGAGTGCAACCTTTAGCGAGTGTGGATGGTTTAACTAAATTTTAAAGTGAAACTTATAAATTGTGAAGTACAGTTCTTCTTTGCACACTAAGTGATAAATTTTATTGTTTTTGTATTCGCAATTGTTTTATGTGTCGCAAATTGAAACAAAATAGATAAAATAAAGTCTTGAAAACGTATGTAGTGCGTTTATATGCACGAAAGTGCTTTAATATGTTTTATAAATACCCTACAAGACGGAGGTAACCAGTTCACCCACACATTCGAAGCTTTTTTCGCTCTCCACTAACACATCGACGTTTCATGCTGTCATCGAAATGACAGTTCATTAATTATTCCGGAAAAATTGAAACGCAAAAAAAATATAAATTGTTTACAACGAAAAATATCTTGTGCTTTTAGTTGTGACATGTGACGGAAATTAAAAATTTTGTTGCAGAGAACACCTTTTTGCGTTGGCGACCTTCGCCCAAAATAACATTAAGTTAATTTGAGTTGTGACATGTGACGGAAATTAAGAATATTGCTGCAGAGACCATCATTTTGCGTTGGCGGCCTTCGCCCAAAATAATATTAAGGGTAAAGTTTTACAAGACGGTACACCACCTAATTTAAAAATATCAAATAATAATAAAAACGGAGCTCGAAGCGCGCCTTTTGATTCCACGTTTGATAATTTTTGATAAAAATTGGGTGGTGCACCGTCTTTTAAATCGTTACCATATTAAGTTGTATAGAATCGACGGGATGGCCTACAAGGTTTTATGTCAACTAAATCGCTCCCGATATGGTCGGGCTAGTACCTTAATGGTTCCCGGAACGTACCCGATCTGCATCCGGCAAAGGACCACCAAAGTCCATAACGGGGAGTGTAATTATCGCTACAACAACAACAACATTATTTACTTTCTGATTTTCATTCACACGTATGTGCATTTTTAAATAATAAAAAAAATGTTATATTATTCTAATAGATAGCATCTCCGCCGGGTTGCGGTTCAGCTCAGAATATGCCTAAATCAAAGGAAATCTACAAAAACAAGGTACTTTACAAGCAACATGCTTTGGAATACGGTACCAAACTGGTTGGATGTATTTCCCTAAAAAAGGGTGGAACTACGCATCTTGGTTTGCCAGTATTTGCTTCGGTAATTTATATTGATTTGTAGTGATTAAAAATTGCAATAGTAGATAATGTAATGTGAATTAAAATTGAATAGGTAGCCGGAGCAAAAAAGGCAACTGATCGGCATGCAACTGTTATTTATGTGGTGCCACCGGGAGCTGCTGCTGCTATCCTAGAAGCATTAGAAGCAGAAATGTCTTTGATTTTTTGCATCACCAAAGTTGTGCCAAAACATGATAGGGTTCGCGTTAAGCACGCTCTCTTAAGGCAAAAAAAATCGCGTCTAGTCAGGCCCAATTGTTCAGAAATCATCGCACCAGAAAGGGTAAGTAAATTGGCTACCATATTAAATATATAAGCAACATGTATGAATTTTTTAGTGATAATTTGTCATGCTTTTGTTGATAATCAACTGAAGAATGCAAATACGACAGAGTTCGAAGTTCATGTGAAAACCAATTAATTTTTTTAATTAGCATTTGGAGAGAAAAATACATATGTATGTATGCATAGAACTGCATAGAAGGGAAGGAAAAATGAATTATTATCAGTAGATTTGCAAGATTTTTGTCATTTCCCCTGCATCGCAGTTGTCATTACATTGCGTTAAGAGAGGACATCAACACCTTACTACCCACAGCCAGTTAAAATTATTGTAAATTTTGCTCTTTTCATCACTGTTTCAAAACGTGGAAAGTTATATATCGAGCATTCCATGGAGAATGGTGCATTTTAGCAGACTTTCGCATTGCCGGCATTATTAATATTCAATCCCTAGAAGGTTTAATGTAGTCATATCAATAGTTCCCGAGATGGTGGGGCTAGTACCACAATGGTGCTTGTTACCCGAACGTAGATAGATAGATCATTTATTGAGGATTGCACAGTGACTTGCACATCTCCTTCACAGCACCTCATCCTAGCCGACTTCCTTGATGAACCCCAGCAGTGTTCTTTGCTTGAGGGATTAAATGTGGGAATGCTCTGGCCATGGTGAGCCCATAAACTTAGCCCTACGTCTTGAAATTGCGCCGCAATCTAGAAGGATATGGTCCACCGTCTGCTGATCCATCACAAAATCGGTATGTGTTGTTCGATACTATACCCAGCTTTTGCATGTGACTGTTCAGTCTACAGTGTCTTGTAAGAATAGCCGTTGGGGTTCTTAGGTTATCTTTTTGAGAGGCCTATTAATGCCCTATATCGAGTTGTCCTGTAACGCCATAACAGTAACTTAGATTGACTCAGGCCTGGCATATTGCGCCAGTGTTCTTCCCTATTTCCCTTTCTTCTACTAATAGATGCCCCTGTGGGCCAACTGGCAGGAACGGCTCGGGATCGATGGGTCATGCAGTTGCTGCCTCTCTTACCGTGTTGTCCGCCTGTTGTTGTTGTAGTAGCAGTGCTTCGCCCCATCCAATAGGTGCGACCGATCACAAATTGTCATCAATGTCCTCTAACGGGAGTCCAAAGAAACTTTCTGTTTCAACAGGGGTGGGCCATAATGAGAGGAGTGTTAGAGGCGTTGGTTGCACAATACAGTTAAAGAGATGGTTGGTGACATGTGGGGACACATTACAAGCAGGACAATGTTTTGTATGTCGGGGTTGATTGTGGATAGGTAAGAGTTTAACCTGTTACGTTATCCAGCTCGAAGTTGGGCTAGAGTGACTACTCTCGTTTCCCTAGGGAGAGTGCGTTCCTCCTCTGCTAGTTTTGTTCTTTGAGTACAGGAATCACCGGCATAGAGGTCCGACGCCTGTTTGTGGAGTTCACTGAAGACATGCTTGTCTTTTTTAACTTCAAACGGCTGTGTTCTCAGGTGCCGTATTTCCTCATAATGTAATGAGGCCGTGAACAACAAGAGCCACAAAAGATTTATAAAAGTTACGAGGACGCTGGATTTTGGAATCTAGCCCAGAGCAACCTGTCCGATGCAACCATCCCTTGCACGTGAAACACTGACAAGAGTATTTATTTTTTTAATTTAATTTATTTATTATTACGGCTGTTTAGGCCCAAAACTTAAACTACTAAGTACAATTCATTGTTATAATCACTTATTTCTATTGAATATGCTGTTGGAATGCCATGTGATTCCGATCAGCATATTTACTAGCGTGACAGAGGGACGAGTCTGGGAGCCACTCATTAAAGGAAGGTTGGAAAGGACGCGTTTCCAATCCTCCAGTGCTCCCAGCTTAAGGCAACAAAATTTGGAACTTATATTTTTCAATTATATGTGTATTTTAAGCTTTCGGAATGTATTAGTCTCCGATCAATGAAGCTAAACATGTCTTTGGATGTTGGAAATTGAAAATAAGTGTATCCAATCACCCCTCAACTTTGTTTAGTAAAGACGCTGTCGGAATGCATGAAGATTCCGATTAGCACAGCTCAACATATAATGGGAGGTTGAAAAGGACGTGTTTCCAATCCCCCTTGCTCCAACATTTATTTGGCCTTATTTTCGTTAATTTTGTTACACATTATATAATTTTATTGTTATATTTATGCTGTCGGAATGCGAATGATTCCGATCAGCAACAGTAAATACCAGCTGGAAATACCGAATTCCAGCGAAATTAGTTGTTGGACCTGTCTGGAGTTACAGGTGGCGACCGATTTTCTTTTCCTTAGGGCCGGATGCATTGTATTTTGCTGCTACCATTATTACCATTCCCTTTTCGCGCTCCAGTATCGGTATATCATGTAAAAAAATAAAAGAAAAAAAAACTATCTTATTGGAAGGGTTTTACAATGCTCCAATAAACTTTTTTTTAAAAGTATTGAAGTTATTACTACTTTTTATGTGATTAGGAAGTTCATTGAAATATTTCAGGCCCTTATATATATGACCGTCCTAAAAAGATTCTTTTCCGGCAAACGCAGCAAACCCATTTCTCAGTACTGGGGTCAGGAGAAGGACCCGGATTGGAGTCGATACCTTCCCGGAAGAGGAGAGTATGGCGCAGACCCGCTGCAAGGATCTGCTGGGGGGTTGACAATTTGTGGGAGAGACGCAACAAATTAAACATGGAGTCCGCCTGCTCATTGCCCTCTACTCCCCTGTGGCCTAGGACCCAGGCCAACAGTACTACGTTGTGTGCTCCTAATTGATTCAGCTTTTCTACGCACTGAAGGACAAGTGCTGACTTTATTTCGAACGCCGCAAGTGCCTTTAGTGGAACCTGACTGCCTGACTGAGTATGGCAATTGTTTCTTTGGGGTATCAGCGCTGAAGGTTCAGCTTAGCGCACTAACTTATGGCGAATACTTCCGCTCGAAAATGCTCGGATGTGCTTTTAGAGTTACTGATATTTTGGTTCTGGGTCCGAAAACTCTGGCTCCAATCCCCTCTGGCGTCTTCGAGCCATCTATGTACCTTCCGATCTTGAGCCTAGTAATACATTGCACCCGCCTATACCTATACAGCCGTACCAAGAGACGGAGCAGCCCATTACATATTGGCACAACCGGAGCACTGCTGGACATCCATCCTATATGAAAGCTATGCATTCAAAAGTGTTTGTACCAGTGGCTGGTGCACACCGAACTGGACCAATGTATGCTATATTGAGGCCTTCACAAATACCAAGCTATGTTTATGTAAATAATGTTACTGCTAATGTCAATTTGCACGGTTGAGCACATACAGAACCTACGTTTATACAAGGTGGAACACCACACTACCTACATGGCGATGTAGCCACCGATCAGGTTGTTGTAAGAGATTAATTAAAATATGTTATTCATAAACACTGATTCTTATATTTTTATTATCATTAAACTGTAGACTAGACTCATGACGGGTATTCTTACTGGATACTGCCTTCTGGCGTCACATGCCTTTAAATTAGGCTTGGACAGTGATAGCAGATGTAGGAAGTGCGAGTTGGAGGAGGAAACGATCGATTTCATTCTGTGCTCGTGCCCTGCGCTTGCCGGGCTAAGACTCCAGCTGACAGATGTCAGATCTAGAAGCAGCAAGTGGCTTAAGTTCTAGGAAGCCGCTAACCCGCTGGAGCCATGAGAAGCGTGGGTGCACTTTGGGTGTCCCAAGACAAGTTCCGTACCTGCTCCGAATAATTTGATAGATAGATAGATTAGATAGGGATCTGTTCTAGGTCCAACTCTTTGGAATGCGGTGTATGGCGGGGTGCTACAAAACCACCTTCCCGGAGGCACGGAAATTGTCGGCTATGCAGATGATATTGCCGTAGTAGCAGTGGCCAAGAAACTTGATCTGCTCCAAGCATTATGTAATGACGCCATGGGAAGAATAGAGGAATGGTTGACGAACACGGGGCTGGAGATGGCTAGCAATAAGACAGAAGTGGTTCTGATGAGCTCAAAGCGGACTGTGGATGAGTTGGTCCTAACCATAGGAGATTTTCAAATAAATTCAAAGCCCTCCTTGAAATATCTAGGAGTAATCATTGACTCAAAACTAACTTTTAGGGAGCACTTCAGGGCGGTGGGGGACAAAGTTTCTAGAGTTAGTGGAACCCTAACGCGAATAATGCCCAACATCGGCGGCCCAAGCGAAGCTACCCGTCAGCGATTATCCAACGTAACCAGCTCTATAATATTATATGCAGCACCAGTATGGCACAGATCTAAAATGGTCCACCAAAAAGATATACTAGCAGCCTACCGCATTACTGCTATACGAATAGCATGTGCTGTTCCGACGACGCGATCCATGTTTTATCCAGGAAAATCCCAGTAGATCTACTCTCAGGTGAAATGGCCGATCTGTATGGCATTGGATTCAGCCGACCATCTGAAGATGCTAATAAAACCGCAAGGACACGAACAATAGTTAGGTGGCAAGAACGGCGGGAAGATTCGAGAAAAGAGCGCTGAACCTTCATGCTAGTCCGGAATATAGCGGAATGGTACGAGCGAAAACACGGCAAACTAAATTACCATCTCACACAGATATTGAGCGGGCACGGTGGCTTGAAGGAATATCTACATAATCGTGGGATAGAGGATGATCCTTTCTGTCCAAGCTGTCCGTCCGAATTGGAAGGCGCAGAACATGTAATATTTCACTGCCCTCGTTTTCACGGCGAAAGACTGTCTGTAAACAGAGTTTTTGGAGAGGAACCCTATTTATGGAACACTTTTCGGCTTATATTAAAAACTTTTAATCTATTCTTACTGATATGAGTTTCTTTTTCATTCTAGGTAATTTGATTTTGACGATGTGAGGATAGAAATATCCCAAATATTCCAGCTGTGGCTGTAAGAACATACATTTGCTCAAATTAGAAGAAAACTGCACGGTTGAGCACATCCAGTATCTACGTTTATACAAGGAGGAACGCCACACTACTTTCACGGGGATGTAGCCACCGATCACGTTGTTGTAAGAGCTTATTTTAAATATGTTATTCATAAACACTGATTCTAATATTTTGTTTTGGTTTTTACTTTAGAGTCAACCTGTTATATAAGCGATGTCAGCTATGCCTGTAACTTAAGCGCCTTCAGATGTAATAGTTACCGCGGACGCGGTCACAGGAGTAGTTCACTACGTGGGGATTACACTAATCAAGGACTTTCAATATCGGAAGGATTTCCAGCACTATAACACACCAACAATATGTGCAATCACCCGAATAAATTGTACAACAAACGTTAACACCACATCATCAGCCAGCAACAACAACAACAAACGCAACAAGTTGAAACTTCTAAACAATTAATGACTAGTGAACCACCAACATATCCGCAATATGCGCAAACATCAACACCAACATGTGTCGCCTACTTTGCAACACGGTGAAGATGGCCAAGGCCATTCTGATTCTAATACTGATAAAGGCGAACCATTGGCAAATTTAAAAACTCAAACAGACCACGAAAAATGTTGATGATGGTATTAATTCTAGTACGGATAGTAAAGAATTTAAACCTAGGAAAAAAGCTAAACTTGATAAAAACTTAACCGAAGATGACATTGTTTCTAATTCTAATACTAAGGAAGATGAACCTTTGATAAATATGAAGCTTAAAACAGAGTTATCAAAAAATGACGATGATGATAATGATGTTAATGCAATGTCCAATGTTGAAAATGATGAAAATTATGAAACAGAATCTGAAAATAGTATGAGTGTGGATTATAACCTGAAGCAAAACTGTCATATCCTGTACGGCCAGAATTAGATGTTAAGAAAAGAGCCTACATAAAGAGGCTCAGTATATTTATGGAAAATTTATCATGAGACAATGCCCAATGTATGTATTTCAATTAAATTCAGCACATTGTTGGAAAAAGCATCTAAACTTTATGCATCGTGTAGAGAAACCAGAACATTTACAATTTAAATATAACGAACGTGGTGCAAAATGTAAATTTTGTGTTATTCAAGCAGCTACACCAAGCTTCAACAAATTATTGGACCATGAGATTTCTCATATGCCTAATAGTCATTATTTAAAATGTAAATTATGCGATTGGAAGACGAAAATACATTCAAGTATGAATTTTTATTTACGTGTACAACACGCTGAAACAATTGATGTAACAACGAAAAGTTTAGAATTGAATGTTTGTCCATATTGTAATCACAATGGTATTTACGCAAACACTTAATACATCTTTTCTATGTTTAGAATGTGGTGAATAATTTAGAACAAATACAAGTTTACGTGTACACCACAAGATTTGAACGGAAATATCTTGAGGGTATGGTTACACCTATGTGGCATCTACAAGATATTTATAATTACTAGTATGGAATGAATCCGGATATGGAAGAAAACGGAGGTGACGAATCACCATGCTTCTTTGGATTCTGGTGATACTCCTGACATGCTTCCTAATTTCCCTACGTCTGATGTTACTATACCTACCAAACTAATATGACTGCAAACTGATGAGCAACACTACCAGCGCAGGAAAAATAAGAACTTCAAAACAAGGTTTCGGAAAGGGCACGACTATGAATAGACGTTAATGTATTTATATAGTTTATAAATATAAAAATTCACATATGTAAAGTTCGCTAGAGTAATAAGGCAATAATTTAAATTCTAAAAAAACATTGTATATATGAATAATTTATAATTAAATATTATCTGAACATAAAGGACGCGTTTCATTCATAGAAAAAGCGATTTGACAGAAGGTAACCGATACGGGTAACCGATAGACCAGTTACCCGTATTGTTGTTGTTGCATATGTTTTGGTTAGCGATAACGAAAACATAACTGATGAAGTAACTTAAAAATGTAAATAACATGAGCGAGAAGGAATGTCGAAAACACAATAGGTAAGAGCGAGAAAGAAAGTCACACGTACACTATTTTGAGAGAGCACATGCGTTACCTTTTTCACGACAGCAATGTAAAAGTCATTAAGACGATAATTGGTGAACAAGTTATTGATGACGATTAAGTAATCGATTAGGGAACGGGTACCTGTCTTGTAGGGTAAACTGTGCTTTAGTGCTACAAACAAAAAGGACAATTTTTAAACGCTGACAAGCATAATAAAAACTCTGGGTAAGTGAAGTGGCTAAATTGTTAAATTCTAGAAAAGATTAATAAATTTCAACCCTAGAGTGCAGCTCCAAAGCTCACTCCTGGGTAAATTTAAAGATAGAGTGTCCGTTGGGACACGAAAAAGAAACACCAAAATGGCATCTTCATCGTCTTTAAGTAAAGATGGTGAACGTGGGCCTACAAAAAAGCCTAAAATTTTAAACGATGAAAATGTCACGAGATTCTTTGAAATGTCGAATAACGGCATCGTCAGAATAAAGGAAAAAAATGTAGGTAACGGGGATTCTGTTGCGTCTTCTCAGACTCCGTTAGCTACAGGAACAAAGACAAACGAAACATTAACACAAAAAACAACGGACATAACAAATGACAAAACTACTGCAGAAAGCAGTGTTGCCAACACACAACAGCACAGTGATGTACCAAAAACAACAACCATGACTCATTAAAAATTTTATATCCTCCCAGATTTACTGGTGAAATTTTTGTATTAGTAGATAGCTCCCAATGCCCCAGCTTAAAAAACGAAAAATTTACAACTGGGCTTACTTTATGTAGCCAAATAAAAGACTTACGTTTTCGTGACATTGATCATGTCAAGGCCTTAGGAAGAACGCTCTATAAAGTAATTTTCAAGAATACCTATTCGGCAAACTCCTTCATAATGGACGAACGCCTAGCCAAAAGAGGATTAAGGCAATTTGTTCCCAGAACAGCCTTAGAAATATATGGGGTAGTTAGAGGTGTTCCCACATGCTACTCGGAACAAGATATTTTAAAAGAAGCTGAGTCGAGTGTACCAATAGTGTCTGTACGCAGATTTATCAGAAAAGATCCCACAACTGGTGAACAAACTCCATTAAATTCAATAAAAATTGGGTTTACTGGAAGAGAACTGCCAACATCAATTTTCTTCGAATATACTAAACTTGATGTAGATTACTACATCCCGCCCTTACGGCAATGTTCAAAATGTGGTCGTATTGGCCACACCATGTTAGGATGCAAAGCCAAGGAAAGATGCATAAACTGCGGCAGTAATGAATGCAAAAACGCAAATTGCCAAAGTAACAATTGTATTCTATGCGGTAAAACTGGCCACAGTGCCAAAGAAAAAAACAAATGTGCAATGTGGGAGAGGGAAATTACAATAAACCGTATCAAGACAGTCAAGAGTCTCAGCAGGAAGGAAGTTTTAAATACGTATTTCCCTACCAAAAACAGGTTCGACATATTTGATTTGGATGAGGAAACACATTTTCCAACAATTCCACACAATTCTGATGATTTTCATGACAGGGAAGTAGTAAACAAACGCTTAACAAGAAAGTTATATAGCGAAATAGCCAGCAAAGGTGATGAAATAGCTGTCAGGAGACAAATAACTCCAAAATCTGCTGAAAAACGAGAAAAGAAACTATCAACTAAACCTGCATTTGAAACCGATGAATACCAAAAAGGTATTGTAAAAGAATTTGAAAAAGTCATGACTGATCTCATGAAAGTCACCCAAACAATATCCCTCCAAATTAATAACAAGGAAGTCTTGGAAGGTTTTTTCCAAGTTAAATCCAAATATGACAGACTAATGATAAAATTGGACGAGGAAAAAATTAATGCCTTGTCACATTCCAAAAAACCTTAATGTTAATTTTACAACTAAACTGCCAATCATTTAAAGCAAATTTAGATGCCATTGAATTTTATTTATCTAAATATAACTTTGATATAGCTTGCTTTAATGAAATTTTTTTAACTAGAGTTAGTACTCATAGAAAACTTATAGGATTCAATTTAATCAAAAAATATAGAGAAGATGGTTATGGGGGTGTCGCAATAGCCCTCAAAAATACCATAAAATTCAAAAAAATAAATTTTGCTACCAACTTTGACATTTTAGTTATACAAACAACAAATCTTAAACCAAACCTAACTGTATGCACAGCATACCTTCCACCTAGGGTAAATACCTCCGAATTCAGCATTGAAATCCAAAGAACTCTAAATTTTCTTGACTCGCTTCCAAATACTCTTTTCATTGGAGATTTTAATGCCAGGCATAGCAACTGGGGTGACACATTAAGCTCCAGCAAAGGAAAGCATCTCTTCAATTTGATTCAGGAATCTACTTTCCAAATACTTAATAATGGAGACTACACGTTCCAAAAAGATATCAGATCACCAGGTGGATCTGTACTTGATCTCGCTTTTTCCAATTTCAATGCCCCTTTTAAATGGTCAGTGGATAAAATCAGAATTGGGGGTAGTCACCACTATCCTATAACTATTGACATAAACAACATCAAAACAAACATTACCACCTTTTTGTCCAAAAAAAAGTTATTAAAAAACTTAAGCAATCTTGAATGCGAATCCAATTTAGAAATGTTTGAAAACAAATTCCAGGAAGAAATTAAGAATGCTACTGTCACAAAAAGTGATTCAAAAGTACTAAAAAGCTGGTGGGATTACAATACTGAAAAATTTTATAGGTTCCTCATTGTTGCTTTCAAAAAAGCCAAACGTTATCCAAATCCCGAAAACTATCATGCTCTAACAGAAGCGAGGAAACGTTGGAAAAAAGAAATAAAGCGAGCCAAAAAAGCCAATTTTGATAATAAAATTAAAGAACTGAACTCCGGTATTGATAAAAATGGGTGGAAGTTCGTTAAAGCCATCAGGGGGGATTATAGTTCCAATAGTAAAAATGCATGGAACAGTGATAATAACTTAAATTTCCTGACCATGTTACAAAATCAAGTTCATCAAATATCTACCAGACTAGAAATTAACATTGCCACAGACACAGACCCAAACTTAATCATAACATACGAAGATCTGCAAAATGCTCTTAAGAAAAAGAAAAAGGACACAGCTACTGGAGCGGATAAAATTTCCTACAGCATGATAAAGTCACTCCCTGATGTTACCTTTAATAATTTCCGAGCAGCACTAAATGACATTTTCCTTTCCAATAAAATACCAGACAGCTGGAGAACAATAAAAATTGTTCCAGTCCCAAAAAAGGAGAAAGACCTAAATAATTTCGAAAATTTTAGACCTATCTCATTAATATCTGTCCCTCTCAAATTATTAAATACATGCATTAAAGACAGAATATATAACTTCTTAGAAAAACACAACAAGTTACCTTTATCAACGTTTGCCTATAGGAAAAATAGATCGGCAACCTCATGTGTAAATAACATATTGCATCAACTTAAAGTTCTGAAAAGTAATAAAGCTCATTCTATGTACAGTCGATTTTAGTAACGCTTACAACTGTGTAGATATACATATTCTTAAAAACATTCTCTTGGACATGCAAATCAATGAAGCATACATAGAATGGATTTGTAATTTCTTATCATATAGGAAATTAAGGCTAGGTAATGACGAATCTGAAGTTTTTAATGGCCTTCCTCAAGGCAGCTGTCTGTCGCCTCTTCTATTTAATTTATATACAGCCTCCTTATACAATCTCAGTGATGACAACACACATATTTACCAGTTTGCTGATGATTTGTTTATAATCTCATCAGGAAACAATTTCATTGAAGCAAATTTCAATCTTCAATCAAAATTAGACATTCTAATGGAAAAATGCAATCTACTCAACCTCAGTTTCAATCCAAACAAAACTAAAGCCATGTACATCAACCAAAGCAGTAAGAAAGAATTGAGAGTTGAAGTAAATGGCATCAATATAGCTCAAGTCCGTAACATTAAAGTCTTAGGGCGGTACATAAATTCATCCCTTAGTGCGAAGGAACATTTCTCAAACGTCATGGAAAAATCAAAATCCAATATCAACTTATTCAAATGTCTAACAAATATCAAATCAGGACTTCATCCGCAAACTGGTTTAAATTTATATAAGTCCTTAGTAAGGTCCAAAATTGAGTACTGTAGCACAACCTGTGTAAATGCTGCTCAATCTTCACACAACAAAGTTCGATCACTGCAAAACAAATTCTTACGTAGAGCTTTAGGTCTCACTCCGTCTACGCCGGTACCCCTACTTTATGCTATCGCAAACGAACTTCCACCCCAAGGAAGATGTAAGTGGCTTATGGCAAAAGAAATGGTTACGATATTCACTACAAATGATCCAATAAGATCTTCTATAACTGAGTATTCTCATTTAAACACTAATTACACAACAATTTACAACCAATTCAAATGGATTTTCGACAGTCTTGGTACGGTGGATTTTTCTTTCCCTTACCCCAAGATCATCATCCGAGACAAAATTTTAAACTTAAAAAAAGCCAATATGACAAATGAATATGCTGTTGCAAACTATCATGAAATAATTGACAATTACAAAAATTTAGCTTTCGACATTATATTTACAGATGCTTCTCTTGGCGAAAGCAAAACTGGTTGTGGTATCTTTTATTTAAACACCAACAGCGAACACTCTTTTTGTTTGCCCTTCAAATCCTCTTCTGCCTTTGGTGAAATATTAGCCATAGAGGAAGCCATTAATTTGGCCATTACAAACGAAAGTGAAAGTATAGTTATCTTCACAGATAGTCTAGCGGTTTGTCACATTTTAAAAGACCGTCGAACCAATAACTACATAGCTCAAAATATTTTTCGTACTATTCAAAATCACAATTTCAATCAAGTACACATAATCTGGACACCCAGTCATATGGGTATTCCAGGAAATGAGAGAGCCGATACAATTGCCAAGAACGCAACCGAAACTGACATCTTCAAAGATGTTAAACTTACCATACAAGAGGGTCTTAGACTCATTCGAAATGAAATACACGACACTTGGTACAACGAATTTTTGGAATTTTCAATTGAACATCCAAATTTATATGCAGACATACATAGAACCAGGAAAAATCACTGCTGGTTCAGGAAATTAAAATTTCCGACAACGGAACTGAAGAGACTAAACAGAATCTTGGCAGGTCACACATATGACAAGTCCTATTTATTTAAAATTGGCGCCAACAGATCCGAAAGATGTAGATGCGGCCATATTGATGACTACATTCATCAAACTTTCGTATGTGGACTTCTCAGCAACACCCGTGACACCTTCAATCTTTTTAAAAATCATCATAATTTTAAAGATATTCTATGTGATAACAATTTAGCCAAAATCACTGAGCTCATATATTTTTTCCAAAAAGCCACTTTTAAATTTTAATTAACTTGACTAGCTATCAATGCTTAATAAATTTCATGTAAAAACATGTTTTGTACCGTATATGTATATTATAATTTTTTGTATAAAGGATACAACAAAATTTTGTTTGTAATCCTGTATGCCATCCACCAAGCATAAACCAATGCACGTCGGTTACTCGGTCGTTATGACTTCAACATGTCATATGAAATGCGCTCGCCAAACAAACGTCAATTGACCAAATGTCATTTCGTTTCATTCAACACATTTGTACATACAAAAACTTTTTGTAATAAACTACAAAACCTCACACGAGTCGAATATAACCTGGAACCTTAAAACTAAAACGCAAACCTGGAATCAACAACACTACTGGAATCACAACACATTTGGAATACAACCTGGCCTATTAGAGATTCAATTGATCCTGGCGGCCAAAGAACTTTGAACCCAAAAAAAAAAAAAATAAGTGGAATATCTCCGGAAAGATTTAAAATTAAGAGGGAGTTCTCCAAATCACAAATATATATATTTTAAAGTGCGCAAACTTATAATTTAAAAGTTATTTGGTGTTAAAGTTTGCAAATTTCTATACAAATTGTATATGTGTATACGTATATATATGTGGCAGCACAGCTTTGTAATGTCATCAATAAAATATATATATATATATATATATATATATATATATGTGCATGTTGCTACAAAAGCGCGATTGATTTAAGCAAACATTTATAATAAGTAAAAACAATGCAAAAATTAAACGTGAAATATACAAAAATGCAATTTAAGTTTATCGTTACCAATTTATATAGATATGTATGTGGATTAAGGTTTTGAAAGATGTGTAAATTGTAATTTAAAGTGCTATAGAAATTTGCTAAATTTCCAAACTTTAACAACAAATAACTTTTAAATTATAAGTTTGCGCACTTTAAAATATATATATTTGTGATCGGGAGAACTCCCTCTTTCATTTGATACCAAGTTTTACCCCGAACTCGGGGGTGATATTCTAAAATTTTCCCAAAGTCTTTAATATACAATGATTTTTGCTGTTTATTTCGACAAAAATTTTTGATTTGATTTTTGTGCTCATCGAAAGAATTCACAATTATATAGCACCATGCCGCGAATTATGATAAAAGGTGGTGTGTGGAGAAACACTGAGGTAAGCATTTGACGCGACTGGTTACTCTTGGCCATTTATTAACTAAATTGATAACTTTCAGGATGAAATCCTCAAAGCAGCTGTAAAGAAATATGGTAAAAGCCAGTGGTCACGTATTGCATCACTGCTGTACCGCAAATTGCCAAACAATGTAAGGCACGCTGGTACGAATGGCTTGATCCTAGCATAAAGAAGACAGAATGGTCACGGGAGGAGGATGAAAAGTTTTTGCATTTTGCCAAATTAATGCCAATACAATGGCGTACAATTGCGCCGATTATTTCAGAGGGTTAACTGGCACCAATTGTCACACCAAATTGTTAGGTACAGGATTCGCCACGGGTAGGTGAGGTTGGCAATCACAACCCCTTGAATCATTTTGGTCGGCAGGTATGCCGCGGATATATTCTTGGCACTTGTTATTGATGGCTTTTATGATGCCACCAACACAACCTGGACAGACGCGAATGCTCAGTCAACCACCCAAGCCGGGTCAACCCCCAATACCCGGACACGTCCGGACGTCCTGGTTATAATGTATGCTAATACAACTAATAATTTACAAATTTGCTGATGATTATTTTTGTGTTATTTTCTTTAGCAACCACCTGCACCTGTTACTGGTAAATATCAACAGCCGCAACAGTATGATCAAGCCCAACGCCGTTTAGATCCCGACCAGATGCAAAATCCGATAAGCGTTACCATTGAAAATCAAAATAGCGCTGGTGCTGCTTTCATTACTAATAAACCGGGTTTATTACCACCATTGGTGACCACAAAATATGTGGTAGAAGATCAGGGTAACTCCTCGCCACGTTACGTTAGGTATCGCTAATCGAAATTAATGTTGTGAAAAATGTGGCAATTACATTGATCTTTTTTTCTTTGCAGGTCGTCTTTGTATTGCATACCTGCAACAGCTGATTTATTAAAAACAACTGCTTTGTCCATTACACTTACAGTCTCACCAATGGCACGCACGGTTGAGGGTGAATATGGGCCACCCATTGTAAATTTTGGTGAATTGGGTGCAATTAGATGTAATCGTTGCAAGGCTCAATAGCAACTTGTAGATGCTGGTCGTCGTTTCCAATGTCTACTGTGTAAAGTAACAAGAGATGGTAAAAAAAAATCTTTCACTTTTACTTGTGTTCATTGATCCATATTTTTTTTCAACAGTGCCAACTGCATATTTCCAACATTTGGGCCATACGGGACAGCGTGTCGATAAATATGAACGTCCTGAACTTGTATTAGGTACATGAGTATTTGTGTAAAAAATGCTTGGGTACCAATAGCTCTCATGGTAAACCTCAACTCATATCCAACATCAATCCCTCGCATTCAATTGTGGCACTGTACGCACTACATTGGGTTCACGTAGTATGGACAAGCATATTGTTGATTCCAGTGGTAAGGCCACAATTTGAAATGATGGGGCAACCATTATGAAACTATTGGATATTGTGAATCCAGCCGTAAAACTCTAGTAGACATCGCCAAATTTCAAAATGCTGAGGTAAGTTTTTTGTTATATTAGAATGTGTAGAATAAAAATGTTTCTCTTATCAGGTCGGCGATGGCACCACTTCAGTAGCATTTTAAGCATGTGAAATCTTAAAGCAAGTTAAGCCAGATGTTGAGGAAGGCGTGCATGCACGTATCATTATTAAAGCTATACGTAAAGCATTACAATTATGCATGCTAAAATATGACATGGCTGTACATGTCGAAGCGCCAATCAAAGGAGCAACAAAGTGCTTTATTGGAAAAATGATCTGCCACGACAATGTCCTCCAATGTCCAAGAGTATCAGAAAATTGTTGATGATTGTTGTTGTTGAATGGCGTATTCTGTAGAATAAACTAGCTAAGTAAGACGCCAATGTTGTGTTTTCTAAATTACCAATTGGTGATGTTGCTACACAGTATTTTGCAGATCGTGATATGTACTGTGCTGTTCGTGTACCAGAAGAAGATTGGAAACGTAGAATGAAAGCTTGTGGTGGTGCTTTTATGACTACAGCTAATGATATTAATTCAAGTGTTTTGGGTCAATGTGATTACTTTGAAGAACGTCAGGTTGGTGGTGAACGTTTCAACATTTTCCAAGATTTGACATTAATTTCATTTTTATAGTTTATAATTATTTAAAGGTTGCGTTTATGCTAGAACAAGTACATTGATTTTACGTGGCAGTGTTGAACAATTTTTGGAAGAAACAGAGCTTCGTTACATGATGCTATAATGCTTGTGCGGCGTACAATTAAACATGATTCTGTTGTTGCTGGTAAGTCAAAATACAAATTGAAAAAAAATCTTAGGGCCTCATTCTCTATTACGAAACGAACTTTCGATGCGGATCAGAGACGAATCGCTAGTGTATTTGCACTATGTTAAACAATGGCAACTTATCACTTGACAATTACTTTTGCCTTCCTGTTAGTTAGAAAGGTAAAGGCCGAACGAAAACGATAGAGAATACCATTGCTAGACGAAATCGTTTGGAGGCGAATCGTTCGTCTGAGCTATCGTTCGCAATACAGAATGAAGCCTTTAAATTGTTAATAATATAATGAAAAGATTGTGTCCAAATACCCCCCAGCGGGTTAGGGGGTCAGAATTTACCTGCGGTAGGTATGCCTGTCGTAAGAGGCGACTAAAATACCAGATTCAAGGGGCTGTGTTGCGCAACCCTTCAGGTTGCCAGCGCAATATATAGCTTCTCCAAACCCAATTGTCAACCTCACCTATCCGCGGCGAATCCTGTTTCACTAACAGACGAGGATTTTGGGGTGGGGGGGGGGGGGGGTGGGTGGGTAGGGAGGGATGGCCTGAAGGTTTAATGTAGCCACATAAATCGTTCCCGAGATGGTCGGGCTTGCACTTTAATGGTGCTGTGTTACCGGAGCGTACCGGATCTGTATCCGGCTAAAGGAACATCACATCGATAACACTCCCCAAAGCCTTCGGGGAGCAACCTTATCGCTACAAAAACAACAACAACATTGTGTCCAAATCCCGAAAAAAAAACTATAAAATTTGTGTCAGTGAAATGATAATTATTGCTTTTGGTTGTTAGTTTTGAGGCATCGTCATCGAGTGCCTTCTGATCGTATATGCCGGTTCTTTTGCATTCTTTTACATGCATAAAGTGCCGTTGAAGCCTTCCTCACTCTCTCCTCCACGTTGAGCTTCCATGACAACTTACTGTCTAGGATCATTCCTAGATATTTTGTGCAAGGTTTCTCCCGTAGGGTCGCCCCTCCTAACTTAGGCCTGGTCCAATTAGGGACCTTGTACCTCTTTGTAAACAAGACCATATGCAACGTCATCTGCGTAAACCGTAAGTTTTTCTGGTCCCTCGTAGAATCCCCTAAGCAGTTGGTTAATGACCAGCGTCCACAGCAGAGGTGATAGCACCCCTCCCTGCGGAGTGCCCCTGTCCACTAATTTCGTGGCCGCGTACAATCCCCATTGCGATGTAATCTTACTGCAGTTTAACATGTAGTCGATCCATCTGGGTAAGGCTGGATGTACTTTAACGTAATTAAGACCATCAATAATCGCCCATTTAGAAAGCCCCGGCAATGCTTAAGAAGACTTCTAGAGCATATTCCTTATATTCCAGGGCTTTTTCTATGCTTATTACCACCCTATGCAATGCGGTGTCTACTGACTTGCCTTTGGTGTATGCCTGTTGTGTTGTGGAGAGCAGCTTTTCATCCACGTTGGACTTTATGTACACATCTATCAGCCTCTCAAAGGTTTTGAGCAGAAATTATGGTAAGCTATTGGGTCTATAATCTTTGGGATACACGTGACCGATCTTCCCCGCTTTTGGTAGGAAAGCTACACGAGCAGTTCTCCAAGAGCGCGGTACATGATTCAGTTTATGCACCCATCGAATATTATTTTAAGCCATCCCACGACCGCCCTACTTGAAACTTGTAGCATGGCCGGACATGTACCATCTGAGCCCGGCGATTTCACCACCACTACGAGGTCCTCAGTAGTGTAATTAGGCAGCATATATGAATGCAGCTGTTTCCTTACTATTACTACAGCTCGCACCCGTCCTTCCGTTTGCGCATAGTAAACGCCAAATCCGCGCGCGCTAAGTCCAGAAACCTTTCCTCCCGATGGAAGCCACGGCTCCTGGATCAGCGCGTTAGGAGGACGAGTTCGATCGACGCCACTTTACTGTGTTGGAGGTTTATCTGTAGGACTCGCAGCACCAATGAGCTGCTTGTCCCCCACCAGCACCTTCATCGTGACGTCGTCGTCCTCCCCTATCCCTTTTGGTTTAGAGTGTTCGAAGCTCCCTTCAGCCTCTTGTACCTGTTGTGCCGGGTGTTCCTCTGTGCGACTCACAGCACTATCTGGCTGTTGGTCCCCTTCTAACACATTCGGAGTGACGTGGGCTACCTCCACCTGTCTTTTTTCCCTTAGGCTTTTGAGGTCCTTTTCGACTTCGCCCACGTCCAGCATGTTAGGACTTTAATACCCGCGACTTCTTTTTCTGAGTCGCATATAAATTTTGCCTGTACCTAAGGACATTTTTCCAAGCTGCGCGTACAATATATCCTACGCCTGCTTGTTTATTTGGAAGATGTATACTGACCTTCCTCCGTAGGCCGAGATACAGCCTTCCAATCCTGTGTCGGTATGTTCGGATTCTGATTCTGCAAAAGTCGCAGTGTGTCCTCCGACTTCATCACGCATGGTATCCATACCTTAACTTTTGGTACCTTGGGGATTTGCGCTTTATCCACCATCTCAAAAAGCGCGTTCGTGCCCTGCCTTTGGAGGTTTGGAACCACTTCCTCCAGCCACCGCAAGCTCGCGATGTTGTCGCACGCTATCATCTTCATACCATTATACCATCCCCCGAATCAAAGGTTGGAAGGAGCTTACTTGGTTATTCCCGCATCATCTTAAGCATTAAGCTAATAAGCTCCTTTTCTACAGATCTCCACCTTTCACTAGTCATCTGTTCGAAAGGACTGCTACGATCAACCAGCGCCACAGTCAGTGACTGCTTTGCCACATCACTCATCTTCTCGGGAAAAGCCGGCGTCTTAGTGTTATTTCCCTTTGGCACCTCCGAGAAAGCCGGAGTCTTAGCTCCCTTTAGCACCTCCGAGAAAGTCGGAGTCTTAGCGTTATCTCCCTTTGGCTTATCTCCTACTTCCATAGTTGGAACTTCCCTCTGACTCGCAGCCTTCGAGGTAGTTGCTACCTCGCTATTGGGGCCCATCTGTCTTACAGCTTTGGGCCTACTTGTCTTGTCTATGGGACTGCCCTGCGTCGCGGCTCTGGGACTGGGCCCTTTCTGCTTCTTGAAAGCAGGCTTGTCGCCTTCCGCCGAACGTTGCCTTTTCATTCTGCCATTCGACGCTTCTTCCTCCTCATACCGGTTGCAGAACCGAGGATTTCCCGCAGCAAACCTTTTGAACTGCCTTCGACCTACTTCTACCGCCTCATGAGCCCATGCCAAACGCTCGATCTCCTCTTCTGTTGGGTCCACCACTGCTCCCAAGCGTTGTACAATTCTTAGTTGTGCACGGTACTTTGAGAGTGCTCTTTGCTCCGTACCCTTCTCCACTCTTCTCCTTTTTCATTTGTGTGCTTCTCCAACACGGAGTTCATTGAATCAGCACTACTCTCGCTCCCCGAGTCCGACGCATCGCTTAATACGTATTTGTCGTCCTTGGCTTGCGGCTCAGTCCTCTTCTTATCATCGTCCTTATGAAAATTAGGTAATGAGTCGTTCATCTTGGTCGTACGACCACCAGCCCGACAAGGCGGGCTCAGCGGTCCAGTATTATATACGTTATATACGGGGAAAGAACCGTCAGCCATAGCAGCGCCCCTTACTGTGGCAAGGCCATCAATACTTCCCGAGGTGGTCCGGTATCGGGAAGGCTCCGTTCAAATACAGCCGAATTTATCCCCTGGCTACAAATCGTCCAATAGGCACGGTCCGCATAACACCCTGGATTAGGGGGTTGGCAGTTCTTGGTCACCGACATCCCGCCGCCCTCCTATGAGGCGAAACGGCGTAGATACCAGTCCTAAACAGCTCCTCCTCATAGTCAGGCGCTATGGAGATCGGCTAAGCCCTCACACCAACGACGATTTTCGTTACAATTGCTAGTGCATGTTCTCCAAGATGTAGATCCTGATCGAAAGTCACACCCAAAATTTTAGGGTGTAAGACAGTCGGTAGGGTAATGCCATATGGTCGACATTTGGCGCGGTCATGTTTTAAATAAGGTCACCGATGATTTGGTTGGTGACAATATCAGGTTTCGCGAGGCGACAAAACTGGAGAGATTGGGGAGATAGCTGTTTATTTTATTACAAAGCTCATCGATGTAGGAAACAATAGCATAGGCGTAGAAGCAATAGTGACTCCTGGTGGTAAAGGTAGCTATTGATATGTAGAAGTTAAGCAGAAGTTTGAATCTGAGTTTTTTTAAGTTATAGCAAAAAAAGCGTTTTTTTTTTTTGATTTTATTAAATTTTATAAAATGTTTCTTCCTCTACAGTTCTATTTCGGTATTGGATGGTAAATATGGCTTTCGCATTTTCTCCATCAATAACTGTGAAAAGGTGGAAGAAATCTATGCGTGTAAATCTCACATATTATCTTGGTCGAGCGTTTCTTCAAAAGCTCTCTAGTGGTGATGGTGACAGCAGAGAAACCCAACTGTTTACAAATGTTACACTTCAAAAAGAATCAAAATATCTGCCATTGCGTCTACGGCTCAAATACCCACAGTATATGAATGAATCGATTGCACCTAATTGTCTGCCTAACGGATAGTATACATATTCATCAAATCGAAAATATTGCACCAAACGAACTGGGTCTGAATACTGAAACAGTACACATATTCAAAATCGATGAGGAGGCTGTGATGATGGTATAGGGTGAGTTGTTGAATAACATACGAAAACCAATTTAACCCATCTATATATTTGCATTACAGCTAAAGCTTTACAAACAGCAAAAATTGCTGGCACCAAGCAATTGGAAAAGGCAGTGAAGCATTCATCACACTGTACGGATGGTGTAAAGTTAGAAACTGCTGTTGTAACAGCTGCCACCGACACAACGGTCATCTCTACTTCGCCGAGTAGCGGCTCGTCCGACTATCTATCGAAGACAGTATAATCATATATTTTGCCAACACAGGTTAGCGATGTGCTTGCACAGGAAAACATTTCAATTGGAAAACAAAAACCAATTAAGAGAGTTTATTTATTATTAAAGTATTTACTTTTCTTTATATGAACTGTATTAATTTAAGTTACAATTTCATGTGCATATATAATAAGGGATGTCGTGATACGATTGCTGTCGGAATTAGATTTGAAACCAATCAATACTCCTGCTAAGGGTTGCAGAATTATTGCTTGAATGATTAGATTTAGAACAATAATAAGTCTGACTCAATTAATAGTCGTACATTTTTAAGTTCTTCAATTACGACAGCAATCGGATCCACGACACCTTTGAATATTCTTGATCTGAATTTCTACTAAGCTTTAAGTTGTAGATTATTCAAATAATTGGGGTTTTTCTAAAGCTTAATATTATTTTTTTGCTCGCTTAGAAGAGATTTCAATTGGAAAACAAAAACCAATTAAGCGAGTTTATTTATTATTAAAGTTCTTCTGTTTTATATGAACTGGATTAATATAAGTTCCAATTTCATGTACATATATAATAATATTGAAAATAATAAATATTGAAAATTCAATTTTTTTGGTTCATATTTTATTCATATGGCTGCTCCAGGTAAAGTAAATCTACAGGTAAAATTCACGTTATATGGCGGTTATATAAATGGTAAAACCGCAGTAAAATTGATTGTCAAATGACTCGAAAGTGTAGAGTGAAATGACGGAAAAATGACCGCCATTTGACGAGCATTGTGACGTGTGTGAGCAGCACAGTACTATGCTCACATCCTATAGGTGGGAGCGGAATGCACGATCACATTAATAGGAACGAAACGGAAAATTTGGTCACAAAACCTAATCCGCCCATGCAAAAATGACTATGAATATAACCGCTGCAGAAAGTCACAATGACCGTAAAATGACTAGTAAAATGACGTGGAGCGTTTTTGCAGGGTGGCCTATCGGTTACCCGTATCGGTTACCTTCTGTCAAGTCGCTTTTTCCATGAATGAAACGCGTCCTTTATGTTCAGTGTTATGGTTACGCATTTACAGTGGAATCAGTAAGGAAGGCGGTCGGCATGATGTTGTGGTGCACAGTGACTAGTCATTTTTGGCTGGGGCGGGTCCTTGCCAACCTTACTGTTCCTGCGCCATAAACAGAAAAAAAGGTCATATCATGCCTTTAAAAAAAACTGACAAAAGCGCAGAACTAATTCAAAACGCTCAAATGGACTAAAACAACATCCGGTCGAACGGATATCACGGACAGACCGTTAAAACATTCAAAATTTAACTTCAAAAAAAACTGACGCAAAAAAACTACCGAACCGGACATGGCCGGTTACTAACGCTGAAAATCAAATTCAAAAAAAAACTGCTGAAAAATAAAATTGCAAAAAAAAAAAGCTGAAAATTAAAATACAACAAAAGGGGGAAAAACAAAAAGGGCCGAATATATCTTGGGGGCGCCGCGGGTGTTGTTGCGACGCCCGGTGCTTATACCCACCCTCAAAATACATGGCCACCGACCCACCTAAAATTTCGGTGGCCTCTTACCTGTATGCCTACCTAGTGCCTTCTAAATAAAACCGAACGCCAGCATTCCCATTTATATTACAATTTATTGTTTACTCATTTCTAATATTTTAAGCTTGTCTTAGAAAATTTATCGGATTATTAACTAAGTTCCACATATAAACTATGCTCTCTAACAACACAGGTATTTAAAGTAATTTGCGTATGTTCGATTAACAAATAATATATATAAAGTGCTATAGTAGACTCATTTGTGAGTATAACCTACTATCGAACCGGTATAAGCTAATGCGCTGAGTACTTATAACGATAATAATATCTAATATGTACAAAAAAAGTATTTACCAAAAGCAATGAAGATAAACTTACGATAGCACTATGTATTACGAGCACGTAAATCACTTTCGTCTTGTGGTTCGAAAGATATTGTTCGCAATAGGGATTCATATGCATATATATATATATATATCTATATATTGCATTTGAAAGATAAAAAAAAATTTTGAATTCAAAATCCTTTCGCCAATTCGTGCATACTCAACAATCGACGAATGGCTGCTGTCGCAAAAAAAAAAAATTCATTAAATCTACGGTTAAGCTTCCAAAAATGAAGCGCTGAAATGTTTCACGTGATTGCGTGAGCTAACTTCAAACATTTTAAAGCGCCAAAATATATTCTTAAAATGATAAAGACAAGTGTATGCCTTTTAAATTTTTTTTTGTAAATCTAATGCTTAGGTAGGTATTAGATAAATGGAATTATGCTCGTGAATTGCTTAATACAATTTTAGTTATATCTACAGAGTTTTGTTCAATATAATGTGTCTAAGATGCATTCACAAATAAACGGCGTTGTTGGAATTAGGGTTAGCGTTCTAACAGGTAGGTGCTGCTTGACCTGGCTGAGACAAAACTGCCTGTTTATTTGTGAACAAACCTTTAAAATGTGTAAATATATTAACTGTGTTTACAACCTTTAATATCTTGTCAAGTGGCAAAACATACGCGTTCATGTGGTAATTCTTTTGGTTAGATAAATATTACAAGCTAAATTTACATAGTGGCAATCATTTATGTGTGACTTTTCTTCTATAAAACGTTAAACTACCTTTTTATCTTTTAGGTTGATAATTCGAAAGTAAAAATGTCGTAATTTTGACAAAAAAATCGATCCTTGTCGAATGGGTTACCCGGGCTATATAAAACCCTCTAAGTACCACTTGGAAGTTCTTTTAGCTACCCTGCAAAAAATGCTCTAGTCATTCCACGCCGTTGGACTAGTTACTATACATCATATGTTATGTTCTTAGTCATAATTGCATGGGCGTGGGTAAGTTTCGTGACCAGAAATTTTTGTAGGGTAATTACATCTAAATTTATACCTTGATGTTTGCTTCTTCTGCTGCGCCTCCAGCCGATGTGTCAGATGTTGGAGTCTTGGTTGTAATTGTGGTACTAATCCAATCATGCCAGTAAAGGATTATTTCACTTTGGAAAATGTTCAAATTCTACCCATTGAATTTAAATTATTATCAAGATGCCTTACTAGAACTTTTCGCTGCCGGAACTTCGTGCTAAAAGCAAAGACCAGAATCTTTTTTTTTTGCTGGTGTGTATCGGCCGGAAACTCAATCTAAAAGGGAAGATTTTTTTCGTAGTGATGGCCGGTCTGTCTTTTTTCTTGTCTTCGATATTTTTTTATCGCCACTTTCGCCACATCGCTAGGTGTGTTCGCGTGAACACGCTCCCAAGTGGATCGTAGCCGTAGACCGTAGCAGCAGACCGTAACAAACCTGCTTCGCTTTGAAGACCTGACGATGAAGCGAACAGGAAACCGGATCATCTGTGGGAAGCTATTGCCAGGGATCTCCGACGACAAGCAACGTGGGGCACGACTCACCCCTGAGATAAGAGTCTCAAAGTCCTACTACGAAGCTAGCCAGGCAACATAGGTCTATCAAAAAAAAATTAAGTCAAGTTGGGAATATTTCTCTTCCTAGTTAAAAGGCTTTGCGGCGATTAGACATTTGTTATGGAGAACTCGTCAAAACTCCGAAAGATGGTTTCTAGTGGGTATCGCTCCCACAGGAAGGCAAAGCAAAAAAAAAAGGTGTAGACATTTTGATCTGGAGAACTCGTCCAAACTCCGAAAGGCTAGTGGTTATCGCCCCCACAGAAGGCCAAAACAAAAAAAAAGTGTAGACATTTTGATATGGAGAACTCGTCCAAACTCCGAAAGGCTAGTGGTTATCGCCCCCACAGAAGGCCAAAAAAAAATATTTGGGTAGTCAATGGGAACACTGACATCCCATTCCCCGAAGGCACTCGGGCTCCAAAAAAAAAAAATGAAAAAAAAACACAAACTCATTCATTCTTGTCCCTAGTGCTCCCAACCGCAACGCATAAGGGGGTCTTAAGGACCTGCCTCTGGACTGGTTGGGACCACTAGGGTCAATTTCCTACACACACAGGTTGGTCCCAACACACCCAGCCGCAACGCAGAGGCGGTCTCTGAGGACGCGCTAGTGGGACTGGCTGGGGGTGCTGAGGCCTCCCGTCCATTCTCGCTGGACACCCCTCCTGCCTCCGCCGCAATGGGTGGGGCGGTTTCGGAACCGCTCCCCAGTCTGGTGGGACAGGAAGGGGTGTCACTCTGAATCTCAGCTCACCCCGTCACAATCCAGGTGGCACTATGGGTTGCCACCTGAGACGTGGGATGAGCTGGGGTCCTGGCAATTCACACACACACTCACTCTAACAACACAAATTCGGCATAGAAAAAAAAATAAAAAAACTATTAACTTAAAAAAAAAATTAAAAAGCCCAGTTAGCGGACAAACATTTTTCCAATGCCGACTAACGGACAACATTCCGGGAAAATAAAAAACCCCAACTACAAAAAAAATAAAGTGCGTGCAGCACTGCCTCATCGGGTGAATACAAAATCCCGATAACTGACGTTAAGTCACGTGGCTCCGTCAGCCACTGCCCCCGATGACCAGCCCGGACAACCTGATCCGACTACCCACCTGATCCCACCGCAACGTAGGTGGCAGCTGCTGTGGGTGTTCACTCGGACTGGTGGGATGGTCAACCTCACAGGTTGACCCGACTGACCCTCGCGGCCAGCGCCTCAGGCGCCACGTTGGGCGCCATCTGTTATGGCGCCCTCAGAAACTGTCAACGATGATCACTCTGGACAACTTGATCCGTCCAACCATCCCACCGCAACGCAGGTGGCTGCTCCTGCGGCTGCACACCTCGGACTGATGGGATGGTCAACTTCACAAGTTGACCAAAATGACCAGCGCGACAGCGCCTCTGGCACCAAATCCCGTTGGGCGCCATCTGTTATGGTTACGCATTTACAGTGGAAGCAGTAAGGAAGGCGGTCGGCATGATGTTGTGGTGCAGAGCGGCTAGTCATTGTCGGCTGGGGCGGGTCCTTGCCAACCTTACTGTTCCTGCGCCATAAACAGAAAAAAGGTCATATCATGCCTTTAAAAAAAACTGACAAAAGCGCAGAACTAATTCAAAACGCTCAAATGGACTAAAACAACATCCGGTCGAACCGGATGTCACGGACAGACCGTTAAAACATTCAAAATTTAACTTCAAAAAAAAATCAAAAAAAACTGACGCAAAAAAACTACCGAACCGGACATGGCCGGTTACTAACGCTGAAAATCAAATTCAAAAAAAAACTGCTGAAAAATAAAATTGCAAAAAAAAAGCTGAAAATTAAAATACAACAAAAGGGGGAAAAACAAAAAGGGCCGAATATATCTTGGGGGCGCCGCGGGTGTTGTTGCGACGCCCGGTGCTTATACCCACCCTCAAAATCCATGGCCACCGACGCACCTAAAATTTCGGTGGCCCCTTACCTGTATGCCTACCTAGTGCCTTCTAAATAAAACGGAACGCCAGCATTCCCATTTATATTACAATTTATTGTTTACTCATTTCTAATATTTTAAGCTTGTCTTAGAAAATTTATCGGATTATTAGCTAAGTTCCACATATAAACTATGCTCTCTAACAACACAGGTATTTAAAGTAATTTGCGTATGTTCGATTAACAAATAATATATATAAAGTGCTATAGTAGACTCATTTGTGAGTATAACCTACTATCGAACCGGTATAAGCTAATGCGCTTAGTACTTATAACGATAATAATATCTAATATGTACAAAACAAGTATTTACCAAAAGCAATGAAGATAAACTTGCGATAGCACTATGTATTACGAGCACGTAAATCACTTTCGTCTTGTGGTTCGAAAGATATTGCTCGCAATAGGGATTCATATACATATATATATATATCTATATATTGCATTTGAAAGATAAAAAAAAAAAATTTGAATTCAAAATCCTTTCGCCAATTCGTGCATACTCGACAATCGACGAATGGCTGCTGTCGCAAAAAAAAAAAAAATTCATTAAATCTACGTTTAAGCTTCCAAAAATTAAGCGCTGAAATGTTTCACGTGATTGCGTGAGCTAACTTCAAACATTTTAAAGCGCCAAAATATATTCTTAAAATGATAAAGACAAGTGTATGCCTTTTAAATTTTTTTTTGTAAATCTAATGCTTAGGTAGGTATTAGATAAATGGAATTATGCTCGTGAATTGCTGAATACAATTTTAGTTATATCTACAGAGTTTTGTTCAATATAATGTGTCTAAGATGCATTCACAAATAAACGGCGTATGTTGGAATTAGGGTTAGCGTTCTAACAGTTAGGTGCTGCTTGACCTGGCTGAGACAAAACTGCCTGTTTATTTGTGAACAAACCTTTAAAATGTGTAAATATAGTAACTGTGTTTACAACCTTTAATATCTTGTCAAGTGGCAAAACATACGCGTTCATGTGGTAATTCTTTTGGTTAGATAAATATTACAAGCTAAATTTACATAGTGGCAATCATTTATGTGTGACTTTTCTTCTATAAAACGTTAAACTACCTTTTTATCTTTTAGGTTGATAATTCGAAAGTAAAAATGTCGTAATTTTGACAAAAAAATCGATCCTTGTCGAATGGGTTACCCGGGCTATATAAAACCCTCTAAGTACCACTTGGAAGTTCTTTTAACTACCCTGCAAAAAATGCTCTAGTCATTCCACGCCGTTGGACTAGTTACTATACATCATATGTTATGTTCTTAGTCATAATTGCATGGGCGTGGGTAAGTTTCGTGACCAGAATTTTTTGTAGGGTAATTACATCTAAATTTATACCTTGATGTTTGCTTCTTTTGCTGCGCCTCCAGCCGATGTTTCAGATGTTGGAGTCTTGGTTGTAATTGTGGTACTAATCCAATCATGCAAGTACCAAATTTTGTGATTATTATAAGATTTTTAGCGCTGGGATTTGGAATTTTAGCCACTTCCTCTGGACTGGTTGGGACCACTAGGGTCAATTTCCTACACACACAGGTTGGTCCCAACACACCCAGCCGCAACGCAGAGGCGGTCTCTGAGGACGCGCTAGTGGGACTGGCTGGGGGTGCTGAGGCCTCCCGTCCATTCTCGCTGGACACCCCTCCTGCCTCCGCCGCAATGGGTGGGGCGGTTTCGGAACCGCTCCCCAGTCTGGTGGGACAGGAAGGGGTGTCACTCTGAATCTCAGCTCACCCCGTCACAATCCAGGTGGCACTATGGGTTGCCACCTGAGACGTGGGATGAGCTGGGGTCCTGGCAATTCACACACACACTCCCTCTAACAACACAAATTCGGCATAGAAAAAAAAATAAAAAAACTATTAACTTAAAAAAAAAATTAAAAAACCCAGTTAGCGGACAAACATTTTTCCAATGCCGACTAACGGACAACATTCCGGGAAAATAAAAAACCCCAACTACAAAAAAAATAAAGTGCGTGCAGCACTGCCTCATCGGGTGAATACAAAATCCCGATAACTGACGTTAAGTCACGTGGCTCCGTCAGCCACTGCCCCCGATGACCAGCCCGGACAACCTGATCCGACTACCCACCTGATCCCACCGCAACGTAGGTGGCAGCTGCTGTGGGTGCTCACTCGGACTGGTGGGATGGTCAACCTCACAGGTTGACCCGACTGACCCTCGCGGCCAGCGCCTCAGGCGCCACGTTGGGCGCCATCTGTTATGGCGCCCTCAGAAACTGTCAACGATGATCACTCTGGACAACTTGATCCGTCCAACCATCCCACCGCAACGCAGGTGGCTGCTCCTGCGGCTGCACACCTCGGACTGATGGGATGGTCAACTTCACAAGTTGACCAAAATGACCAGCGTGACAGCGCCTCTGGCACCAAATCCCGTTGGGCGCCATCTGTTATGGTTACGCATTTACAGTGGAAGCAGTAAGGAAGGCGGTCGGCATGATGTTGTGGTGCAGAGCGGCTAGTCATTGTCGGCTGGGGCGGGTCCTTGCCAACCTTACTGTTCCTGCGCCATAAACAGAAAAAAAGGTCATATCATGCCTTTAAAAAAACTGACAAAAGCGCAGAACTAATTCAAAACGCTCAAATGGACTAAAACAACATCCGGTCGAACCGGATGTCACGGATAGACCGTTAAAACATTCAAAATTTAACTTCAAAAAAAAATCAAAAAAAACTGACGCAAAAAAACTACCGAACCGGACATGGCCGGTTACTAACGCTGAAAATCAAATTCAAAAAAAAACTGCTGAAAAATAAAATTGCAAAAAAAAAGCTGAAAATTAAAATACAACAAAAGGGGGAAAAACAAAAAGGGCCGAATATATCTTGGGGGCGCCGCGGGTGTTGTTGCGACGCCCGGTGCTTATACCCACCCTCAAAATCCATGGCCACCGACGCACCTAAAATTTCGGTGGCCCCTTACCTGTATGCCTACCTAGTGCCTTCTAAATAAAACGGAACGCCAGCATTCCCATTTATATTACAATTTATTGTTTACTCATTTCTAATATTTTAAGCTTGTCTTAGAAAATTTATCGGATTATTAGCTAAGTTCCACATATAAACTATGCTCTCTAACAACACAGGTATTTAAAGTAATTTGCGTATGTTCGATTAACAAATAATATATATAAAGTGCTATAGTAGACTCATTTGTGAGTATAACCTACTATCGAACCGGTATAAGCTAATGCGCTTAGTACTTATAACGATAATAATATCTAATATGTACAAAAAAAGTATTTACCAAAAGCAATGAAGATAAACTTACGATAGCACTATGTATTACGAGCACGTAAATCACTTTCGTCTTGTGGTTCGAAAGATATTGTTCGCAATAGGGATTCATATGCATATATATATATATATATCTATATATTGCATTTGAAAGATAAAAAAAAATTTTGAATTCAAAATCCTTTCGCCAATTCGTGCATACTCAACAATCGACGAATGGCTGCTGTCGCAAAAAAAAAAAATTCATTAAATCTACGGTTAAGCTTCCAAAAATGAAGCGCTGAAATGTTTCACGTGATTGCGTGAGCTAACTTCAAACATTTTAAAGCGCCAAAATATATTCTTAAAATGATAAAGACAAGTGTATGCCTTTTAAATTTTTTTTTGTAAATCTAATGCTTAGGTAGGTATTAGATAAATGGAATTATGCTCGTGAATTGCTTAATACAATTTTAGTTATATCTACAGAGTTTTGTTCAATATAATGTGTCTAAGATGCATTCACAAATAAACGGCGTTGTTGGAATTAGGGTTAGCGTTCTAACAGGTAGGTGCTGCTTGACCTGGCTGAGACAAAACTGCCTGTTTATTTGTGAACAAACCTTTAAAATGTGTAAATATATTAACTGTGTTTACAACCTTTAATATCTTGTCAAGTGGCAAAACATACGCGTTCATGTGGTAATTCTTTTGGTTAGATAAATATTACAAGCTAAATTTACATAGTGGCAATCATTTATGTGTGACTTTTCTTCTATAAAACGTTAAACTACCTTTTTATCTTTTAGGTTGATAATTCGAAAGTAAAAATGTCGTAATTTTGACAAAAAAATCGATCCTTGTCGAATGGGTTACCCGGGCTATATAAAACCCTCTAAGTACCACTTGGAAGTTCTTTTAGCTACCCTGCAAAAAATGCTCTAGTCATTCCACGCCGTTGGACTAGTTACTATACATCATATGTTATGTTCTTAGTCATAATTGCATGGGCGTGGGTAAGTTTCGTGACCAGAAATTTTTGTAGGGTAATTACATCTAAATTTATACCTTGATGTTTGCTTCTTCTGCTGCGCCTCCAGCCGATGTGTCAGATGTTGGAGTCTTGGTTGTAATTGTGGTACTAATCCAATCATGCCAGTAAAGGATTATTTCACTTTGGAAAATGTTCAAATTCTACCCATTGAATTTAAATTATTATCAAGATGCCTTACTAGAACTTTTCGCTGCCGGAACTTCGTGCTAAAAGCAAAGACCAGAATCTTTTTTTTTTGCTGGTGTGTATCGGCCGGAAACTCAATCTAAAAGGGAAGATTTTTTTCGTAGTGATGGCCGGTCTGTCTTTTTTCTTGTCTTCGATATTTTTTTATCGCCACTTTCGCCACATCGCTAGGTGTGTTCGCGTGAACACGCTCCCAAGTGGATCGTAGCCGTAGACCGTAGCAGCAGACCGTAACAAACCTGCTTCGCTTTGAAGACCTGACGATGAAGCGAACAGGAAACCGGATCATCTGTGGGAAGCTATTGCCAGGGATCTCCGACGACAAGCAACGTGGGGCACGACTCACCCCTGAGATAAGAGTCTCAAAGTCCTACTACGAAGCTAGCCAGGCAACATAGGTCTATCAAAAAAAAATTAAGTCAAGTTGGGAATATTTCTCTTTCCTAGTTAAAAGGCTTTGCGGCGATTAGACATTTGTTATGGAGAACTCGTCAAAACTCCGAAAGATGGTTTCTAGTGGGTATCGCTCCCACAGGAAGGCAAAGCAAAAAAAAAAGGTGTAGACATTTTGATCTGGAGAACTCGTCCAAACTCCGAAAGGCTAGTGGTTATCGCCCCCACAGAAGGCCAAAACAAAAAAAAAGTGTAGACATTTTGATATGGAGAACTCGTCCAAACTCCGAAAGGCTAGTGGTTATCGCCCCCACAGAAGGCCAAAAAAAAATATTTGGGTAGTCAATGGGAACACTGACATCCCATTCCCCGAAGGCACTCGGGCTCCAAAAAAAAAAAATGAAAAAAAAAACACAAACTCATTCATTCTTGTCCCTAGTGCTCCCAACCGCAACGCATAAGGGGGTCTTAAGGACCTGCCTCTGGACTGGTTGGGACCACTAGGGTCAATTTCCTACACACACAGGTTGATCCCAACACACCCAGCCGCAACGCAGAGGCGGTCTCTGAGGACGCGCTAGTGGGACTGGCTGGGGGTGCTGAGGCCTCCCGTCCATTCTCGCTGGACACCCCTCCTGCCTCCGCCGCAATGGGTGGGGCGGTTTCGGAACCGCTCCCCAGTCTGGTGGGACAGGAAGGGGTGTCACTCTGAATCTCAGCTCACCCCGTCACAATCCAGGTGGCACTATGGGTTGCCACCTGAGACGTGGGATGAGCTGGGGTCCTGGCAATTCACACACACACTCACTCTAACAACACAAATTCGGCATAGAAAAAAAAATAAAAAAACTATTAACTTAAAAAAAAAATTAAAAAGCCCAGTTAGCGGACAAACATTTTTCCAATGCCGACTAACGGACAACATTCCGGGAAAATAAAAAACCCCAACTACAAAAAAAATAAAGTGCGTGCAGCACTGCCTCATCGGGTGAATACAAAATCCCGATAACTGACGTTAAGTCACGTGGCTCCGTCAGCCACTGCCCCCGATGACCAGCCCGGACAACCTGATCCGACTACCCACCTGATCCCACCGCAACGTAGGTGGCAGCTGCTGTGGGTGCTCACTCGGACTGGTGGGATGGTCAACCTCACAGGTTGACCCGACTGACCCTCGCGGCCAGCGCCTCAGGCGCCACGTTGGGCGCCATCTGTTATGGCGCCCTCAGAAACTGTCAACGATGATCACTCTGGACAACTTGATCCGTCCAACCATCCCACCGCAACGCAGGTGGCTGCTCCTGCGGCTGCACACCTCGGACTGATGGGATGGTCAACTTCACAAGTTGACCAAAATGACCAGCGCGACAGCGCCTCTGGCACCAAATCCCGTTGGGCGCCATCTGTTATGGTTACGCATTTACAGTGGAAGCAGTAAGGAAGGCGGTCGGCATGATGTTGTGGTGCAGAGCGGCTAGTCATTGTCGGCTGGGGCGGGTCCTTGCCAACCTTACTGTTCCTGCGCCATAAACAGAAAAAAAGGTCATATCATGCCTTTAAAAAAAACTGACAAAAGCGCAGAACTAATTCAAAACGCTCAAATGGACTAAAACAACATCCGGTCGAACCGGATGTCACGGACAGACCGTTAAAACATTCAAAATTTAACTTCAAAAAAAAATCTAAAAAAACTGACGCAAAAAAACTACCGAACCGGACATGGCCGGTTACTAACGCTGAAAATCAAATTCAAAAAAAAACTGCTGAAAAATAAAATTGCAAAAAAAAAGCTGAAAATTAAAATACAACAAAAGGGGGAAAAACAAAAAGGGCCGAATATATCTTGGGGGCGCCGCGGGTGTTGTTGCGACGCCCGGTGCTTATACCCACCCTCAAAATCCATGGCCACCGACGCACCTAAAATTTCGGTGGCCCCTTACCTGTATGCCTACCTAGTGCCTTCTAAATAAAACGGAACGCCAGCATTCCCATTTATATTACAATTTATTGTTTACTCATTTCTAATATTTTAAGCTTGTCTTAGAAAATTTATCGGATTATTAGCTAAGTTCCACATATAAACTATGCTCTCTAACAACACAGGTATTTAAAGTAATTTGCGTATGTTCGATTAACAAATAATATATATAAAGTGCTATAGTAGACTCATTTGTGAGTATAACCTACTATCGAACCGGTATAAGCTAATGCGCTTAGTACTTATAACGATAATAATATCTAATATGTACAAAACAAGTATTTACCAAAAGCAATGAAGATAAACTTGCGATAGCACTATGTATTACGAGCACGTAAATCACTTTCGTCTTGTGGTTCGAAAGATATTGCTCGCAATAGGGATTCATATACATATATATATATATCTATATATTGCATTTGAAAGATAAAAAAAAAAAATTTGAATTCAAAATCCTTTCGCCAATTCGTGCATACTCGACAATCGACGAATGGCTGCTGTCGCAAAAAAAAAAAAAATTCATTAAATCTACGTTTAAGCTTCCAAAAATTAAGCGCTGAAATGTTTCACGTGATTGCGTGAGCTAACTTCAAACATTTTAAAGCGCCAAAATATATTCTTAAAATGATAAAGACAAGTGTATGCCTTTTAAATTTTTTTTTGTAAATCTAATGCTTAGGTAGGTATTAGATAAATGGAATTATGCTCGTGAATTGCTGAATACAATTTTAGTTATATCTACAGAGTTTTGTTCAATATAATGTGTCTAAGATGCATTCACAAATAAACGGCGTATGTTGGAATTAGGGTTAGCGTTCTAACAGTTAGGTGCTGCTTGACCTGGCTGAGACAAAACTGCCTGTTTATTTGTGAACAAACCTTTAAAATGTGTAAATATAGTAACTGTGTTTACAACCTTTAATATCTTGTCAAGTGGCAAAACATACGCGTTCATGTGGTAATTCTTTTGGTTAGATAAATATTACAAGCTAAATTTACATAGTGGCAATCATTTATGTGTGACTTTTCTTCTATAAAACGTTAAACTACCTTTTTATCTTTTAGGTTGATAATTCGAAAGTAAAAATGTCGTAATTTTGACAAAAAAATCGATCCTTGTCGAATGGGTTACCCGGGCTATATAAAACCCTCTAAGTACCACTTGGAAGTTCTTTTAACTACCCTGCAAAAAATGCTCTAGTCATTCCACGCCGTTGGACTAGTTACTATACATCATATGTTATGTTCTTAGTCATAATTGCATGGGCGTGGGTAAGTTTCGTGACCAGAATTTTTTGTAGGGTAATTACATCTAAATTTATACCTTGATGTTTGCTTCTTTTGCTGCGCCTCCAGCCGATGTTTCAGATGTTGGAGTCTTGGTTGTAATTGTGGTACTAATCCAATCATGCAAGTACCAAATTTTGTGATTATTATAAGATTTTTAGCGCTGGGATTTGGAATTTTAGCCACTTCCTCTGGACTGGTTGGGACCACTAGGGTCAATTTCCTACACACACAGGTTGGTCCCAACACACCCAGCCGCAACGCAGAGGCGGTCTCTGAGGACGCGCTAGTGGGACTGGCTGGGGGTGCTGAGGCCTCCCGTCCATTCTCGCTGGACACCCCTCCTGCCTCCGCCGCAATGGGTGGGGCGGTTTCGGAACCGCTCCACAGTCTGGTGGGACAGGAAGGGGTGTCACTCTGAATCTCAGCTCACCCCGTCACAATCCAGGTGGCACTATGGGTTGCCACCTGAGACGTGGGATGAGCTGGGGTCCTGGCAATTCACACACACACTCCCTCTAACAACACAAATTCGGCATAGAAAAAAAAATAAAAAAACTATTAACTTAAAAAAAAAATTAAAAAACCCAGTTAGCGGACAAACATTTTTCCAATGCCGACTAACGGACAACATTCCGGGAAAATAAAAAACCCCAACTACAAAAAAAATAAAGTGCGTGCAGCACTGCCTCATCGGGTGAATACAAAATCCCGATAACTGACGTTAAGTCACGTGGCTCCGTCAGCCACTGCCCCCGATGACCAGCCCGGACAACCTGATCCGACTACCCACCTGATCCCACCGCAACGTAGGTGGCAGCTGCTGTGGGTGCTCACTCGGACTGGTGGGATGGTCAACCTCACAGGTTGACCCGACTGACCCTCGCGGCCAGCGCCTCAGGCGCCACGTTGGGCGCCATCTGTTATGGCGCCCTCAGAAACTGTCAACGATGATCACTCTGGACAACTTGATCCGTCCAACCTTTAAGATGTCCATTTTGGACACCATGAAAATGTTCTGCCCACACACACTCACCCAACAATAAATGTACAAAATTTGTTTGAATTTATATTTAAGTTGCTTTATTTAGTTTTGTATTTAATCTGTGTAGTATTTCTTTAATCTTAGTATGTATAGTTTGTTCACCTTTAGTTAAACTAATTTTCAAAGAAATGTATTCTTATTTTTAGGTTATAGTCTTTACGTTTAATTTCACACGTTGTTTTCTTGCACGACCACACTCTTTCTTCACAGCCACGAACTTAATTTCATTTTTTACTATATCGCTGAATGCCATTGCCACTGCTGAGTGCAATTGGCATTGCTTTTCAGCAACAGCTGACGGCGATGCCACTTGCACTCAGGGGTGCATTTTGTTGCGTAAAGCGCGTAACGCAGTGCGGTTATACCACCCTTCCTTAGAAAAAGAAGAATCTAGTTCGTATGGAGTGAATCCATTATCAAAAACTGTACTAGGAGTTGTATTATGCAAAAATGTAAAATATTTCAAATAAACGTCCCATTCGGGGAAGTTATCATTTAAAAAAGCTCGTAAATATTCATTAAATACCCGATGATTTCTTTTAATTGTACCTAGGGTTTCATGATGGTAAGCTGTAGAAAAATTATGTTCGATTTTTAGGAGTTTGGTTAATTCAGAGAAAATTTCGTTTTTATATTCGGTTCCTAAATCGGTTTTAATTGATTTCATTATGCCATAAATGAGGATGAAGCTTTCAAAAATGGCTGTTGCAATTGTTTTTGCTGTCTTATCAGGGACTGATATGGTAACAAGGTATTTGCTAAAGTCGCACATAATGGTAACCGCGAACCTATTCCCATTATTCGACTCAGGCAAAGGTCCTATTGTATCTACAACTACGACATCGAAAGGTTTGCAGGGTGTTGGTGTAAGCACTAAATTTTCTTTGGTTTTTGGCTTGACTTTATTCAAAAGGCATTTTTTGCAATTTTTGACGTATTTGACAATGTCACGGGTCATACCTTTCCAATAATATTTCGTACGTATTTTTGCGTAAAGCTTTTTATTTCCGCAGTGACCTCCTGATATCGGGTCATTGTGGTAAATTTCCATTAATTTAAGTTTCTTGTCGTTGTCTGTAACTGTTTCAACAGGTTCTATTAATAGTATTTTTAAATTTTTTAAAATTGAATTTCCTGTGTTTTTAAAATTTGAAATAGAAAAATATTTAAATATTTGATCATCTTTTTGCCATTCTACTTTCTTAACGTTGTGTTTACCAGCTTCTTTTTCAAGCTTCAAAAGTAATTCATCTAATTGCATTATTTTGTTAGTACACACAATATTAAGTAACTCGAGTTTTTTATGTTTTAAATGCGCATATATTTTTAAATTGATTTTATCATTATCGTTGTCATGACATATTTGGCTTTTTATCCTATGGATTTTCTTGGAAAAATTATATGAAAACTTGTCGACTACCTGTAATTTGACATTTTCTTCGTTTACGTCTTCAGCCGATTGTTGTAATTGTTCGTGACGTTTCGTCATAGACCTCGTCTGTACCGCTAAAATTTGATTATTGGAATTTTTTAGTTCTTGGATTGAAATTCGCGATAATGCGTCTGCACCTACGTTAGATTTTCCTTTAATATATTCTATGGTAAAATTATATTCGGACAGTTCCAAACGTATTCTGGAAAGTTTCGACGACGGATCTTTCATATTAAATAGATAAACTAGTGGACGATGATCTGATTTAACTTTGAAGTGAGTGCCATAAATATATGGACGAAATTGCTTTATTGCAAAATATATTGCCAAAAGTTCTAATTCTATTATTGCTTTATTTTGTTCTGATTTGCTAAAGGATTTTGAAGCAAAACAAATTGGCAAGTCGTTACCGTTATGATTTTGACTCAGTATCGCACCACACCCTAATTTTGAAGCATCAACCGTAATTAAAAATTCTTTGGTGAAATCTGGATATTGTAAAAGTTTTGGAGAAATCAGACTTTTTCTTAGTTTTTCGAAAGCTAACTCACATGCCGTATCCCAATTAAATTCAACCTTCTTTCTACTCAAACGATTCAGTGGAGCTGCTAAAGAAGCGAAATTTGGGATAAATCTCCTATAATAATTTGCAAATGCCACGAATCTTCGGACAGCATCTTTATCGCGTGGCTTAGGATACCTTTTAATTGCTTCAATTTTTGAATCGTCTGGTAGCAAACCATTTGCTGAGCATTTATGCCCTAAGAAAGTTACTTCAGGTCTAAGAAAATTACACTTTTTTGGGTTAAGTCGCAAGTTGAACTTCCTACAGGTTTCGACAACTTTTTTTAGATTATTGAGATGATGTGCTTCGCTACATCCGATTACTATTATATCGTCTACATACATAAAGGCTTGGTTGGGTGAAATACCAGAAAATGCAATTGACATCATTCTTGAAAATGAATTTGGAGCTACGTTAAGACCAAATGGTAAAACCTTCCATCGAAAAGCTCCGCGGTCAGTACTAAAAGATGTTATGTCTCTTGAATCTTTGTGAAGTGGGATTTGGTGAAAACCCGAAAAAAGATCTAATGTAGAAAAGAATTTCGCACGGCCAAGGTTATCTAAAATATCGTCTACACGTGCCAAAGGAAATTTATCGGCAATTAACTTTTTATTTACAGCCCTAAAGTCAACGCACATTCTATACGATTTTTGGCCATTTAGGTCTTTTTTCGGTACCAAAATCAAGGGACTATTATAATTTGAACAACTATTTTCAATCAGATCGTTTTCCAATAATTTATTAACTTGTTTATTGATTTCTTCACGTTGAGAATACGGTAGGCGGTAATTTTTAATGTATACTGGCGTCGTATCGTTTAGTCTTAGTTTTTGTTCATAAAAATTGTTGATTGTCATCTTATCATTGTCTAGCGCAAAAATATCGGAATATTGTAAACATAAGTTAATAAGTTTGTTTTCAGCATAATTAGGTATTTGTTTTTCTAAAATGCTTTTAAGTTCTTTAATACGACTATCTTGCTTTACTGGATTATTAATTTTATAAACGTGATAATTAGAAAGTTTTTCGGTTTGAATGTTGTGGTTGTTTACGTATTTTACGCTATTTGTGGTGTTTATTACTTTAATGATCGGATTACTAGTATCAACTATACATTTCGCTGTGAAAACACCGTCGGAAATCTCTTGAGAATCCACGAAAAGTGGTTCTGAGTCTTTTTTTAAAGCGAAAATTCTATAAACTTCGCAACGAGGTGGAATAACAAATGTATCGCTTTCCATTCCGTGATGGATGGGAAGTGCGATCTTTTCATTGCCTATCCAGAAGGAAATGCAATTTGTTGCATAGCTGATATCGCATTTATTTGTTTTTAGGAAATCCTTACCAAGTATTCCATCTGATGGAATGTTGAAATCATTGTCTACCACATGCAACGTATGTTTGATATAAAAATTTGAAAAGTGTAAGTTAGTTGTAAAAGTACCTAATGTAGAAACTGTATCTGTAGTTACTCCAGTAATATTAATTGTATCATTGTTGTTAATTGACAAATTTTTATTAAGAGAGGAAATTTTGATTAACGAAATGTCGGCTTGTGTATCGACTAGAAATGTACAAAATTTGTTAGAGCCAGTAATATTTATTTGTATAAAATCGGAATAATTTAAGTTAAGACAATAAACGTTTTTTGAAGAAAAATTGTGAGCTGAATCATTTAGTAATTTGTCTCGTCCTCCCTCAGTGTTCGCTCCTGAGGGGCTTCCCTGTTTAAAGCCCGAACGTTTGCATTTCTAGCTCTATTATTGGATGTGTTAGAACCGCTATTATTGCTAGTACGACTATTGTTGCTATTATTATTATTGTTAGGCTGATTCCTATTTCCGCCGCTGGAACGGAAATTTTGCCTTTGATTGCCGCGATTGAAGTTGTTGCCATAGTTACTGTTACTAAAGGATGGTCTATTTTGTCTATAATTGTTAAAGTTACGATTTTGATTTTGGAAATTTCGACCTCGGTTATTACTTTGAAAATTTCTAAAATTGTTATTGTTCCGCGCTCTAAATGCCAAAACTTGACGTTCTTTTATTTCATTTGATTGCTCTACAATCAGTTTGGCTACTACGTCCTTGGAATCAGAAAAATTGGTTGAAGCAAGGATTGATTTTACTAAACTGGTTTTTGCGTTCAATCGGCAAACGTTAACTGTTTGCTCGATGGCCATTTCACGGGCTTTGGTCTGAGTAATCCCTTCGATAATGAGCGAACGCTCTAAAGCATCAGACAATTCCTCAACGCGTTTTGCAAAATCGGTGTAATTATTATTATTAACTTGCAAAGCTGCAAATTTTCCGGCCACAACTTTGGAGTTGTCGGGTTTTATACGGTTACGTAGTGCTATTTTTATATCGTTAACTGAAAGTACTTGAGTTGGTATCGCTTCTCGAGCTTTACCATCGAGTTTGGATTTAATATATGAAATACAAATGCTAGTTAAATTTTCGTCGACAAATTGTTCGATTAACTCAATTTTAGTAATGAAAGATTCGAGACCTAGGGGCTCACCGCTATAGTTTTCACGCATAATACCAGCACATATGCCGATAAACGTTCTTTTTTCTTCAGGAGTCGCCATATTTGTATCGGAATTAGGAGGATTTGAAATACTTGTTTCGGGCAATTCCTCAAATCCGTGAAATTCTCCGGACAAAGAAAGTCTAACAACAAGGTTTTTGATTGTATTGGGCGAATATGTGGTTGAGCCTTCGGAAACTGGGCTTTTAAAATTGAGATTTTCGGAATCGGAACTTTCGGAATTAAAATTTTTGGAATTGGAATCTGAATTTTTGGAATTTTCGGAATTGCCGGAATCTGAGTTTTGTTCTGAAATTCTAGGAACCACTTTTTGATTTCTAAGGAACATATGTAGTAGGAAGCAAAGAAGAAATATTTAAACTAATTAGAGTCGAATTTGTAGAAATTGCTTACGAAAATTTAACAGAAATTGAAATTGAATTGAATGTTGATGTGAAATTGAAAGAATTATCCGGCAATTTAATGAAAGACTGAATATTTAATAATAAATTGAATGTATATTGAAGTAATTTAATTTAAATTGCTTTTAAAGGAAAATATTTTAATTTGATAAAAGGACTTGGCTGTTGATAACGGACGCACCGCTTTATTAAAAAGATTTCAATGTGTTTGTTCTTTTACGGACGCACCGTTTTTGTTTAAAATTGTATGGTTTTATTTTTATAGATACGGGCGCACCGCATCTTTTGAAATTTGTTATACGAATATCCTCGGACGCACCGGGATTAAGAAAAATGTCATTGGTTTTGTACGGAACCACCGTTTACGCAAAAAAAAATCTTTTTGGTTAATTACGGAACCACCGTTTACGCAAAAAAAATTATGTATGTTTGTTTATGGTTTTATTTTGTTTATGTCCAAAAAAAAAATCCCATATTTCTTAAGTATGTAAGATTACTCAAAAATTAAATTTTTCACTTCTGATTTATATATCAGGGGCTTCATATCAAAACACGATAAATGCAATCGACAAAAAAAATTTTGTGAAGTTAGAAAAAATTTGCAAAAAGTATTGATCTGGTGAAAAACACAATGTTTGCTGACCATCTTAGGTAGGCTAGTCTCACAATTCTCAAAACTAGATATTCGCATGAGAATAAGATTATGTCAAAATTCCGAAAAAAATATTTGTATGTACACTTATGGGCTTGATTTGAAGCTCCTCAAATGTTCTATCTATTTAGCAATATGTTATTCATATTCACAAGAATATTTAATGTATTTGTTGTAGTTTATGTATAAAAGGTAAAAAAAGTCGTAAATTTTAGTATGTAATTAATATGGCAGTTACTGAAATATGTATGCAATTTGAAATGATTATTTTGAATGGTCGCAAGTAGAAAATGCGAAATTTTAGTTATAAAAGTTTAATAAATTCGATATAGGTGTAGTTCATTTTTAATTAAATTTTAAAATTTAAAGTTACAAATTCCAAAAAGTTATACATACATACATATTTTTGCCGAATGATACTGCTTTATGCTGCTGCTATTAACGCTGCTTCGCTTCCGAATTGCTGACCGAATTCAGCTGCTGCTCCTAGTGTTTGCCTCTGCTGCTGGTTTTCTTCTGCCGCTTTATAAGTCGTTGGTTAGCATACTTGTTGTTTTATGTATCATGTTATACTTGTAGTTTTGTGGTGGGTTTTACGCCGTTATACTTGTCGTGGCGTGTTTTTGTACAATTGAAATATGGTCTGATGCTCCGTTATTTTGCGTATTGGGTTTTTGGTACAGCCCCAACCCATGATTGTCATATGTATGTATGCATTTTTTGTAACTTTTGCATTTTTTTTTTGAGAGTTTTATATATTTTTGTAAGTGTTTTTATAGTTTTTAAAGAACATTTTTTTTTTGTGTAGTTTTTCGTTTTTAAATTTTTTTGTAAGATTTTTGCATTTTTATATTTTTTTTGTAGGGTTTTTGTAAGTTTTGTATTTTTTTTTGTTTTTTGATTTTTATGGTTTTTTTTTTTGTAGATTTTTAAATTTTATGTAAATTAAATTGTAATTCTTTAGGAAAAACTGTATTTGTTTAGTTCATTTTTAATTAAATTTTTGAATTTTAAGTTACGATTTAAATTTTTTAAGATTTTAAGTTTTTCTTTTTGATTTTTTGTGTATATGTTGTAATTTTGTTAATATTTAATTTTTTTGATTTTTGCACTTTAATTAGTGCCTGTTCGGAGGCTTGAATGGCCACTCGCCGCACTTGCAGGCCTTCGGCCCACGGTCGCCATTTAAGATGTCCATTTTGGACACCATGAAAATGTTCTGCCCACACACACTCACCCAACAATAAATGTACAAAATTTGTTTGAATTTATATTTAAGTTGCTTTATTTAGTTTTGTATTTAATCTGTGTAGTATTTCTTTAATCTTAGTATGTATAGTTTGTTCACCTTTAGTTAAACTAATTTTCAAAGAAATGTATTCTTATTTTTAGGTTATAGTCTTTACGTTTAATTTCACACGTTGTTTTCTTGCACGACCACACTCTTTCTTCACAGCCACGAACTTAATTTCATTTTTTACTATATCGCTGAATGCCATTGCCACTGCTGAGTGCAATTGGCATTGCTTTTCAGCAACAGCTGACGGCGATGCCACTTGCACTCAGGGGTGCATTTTGTTGCGTAAAGCGCGTAACGCAGTGCGGTTATAAACCATCCCACCGCAACGCAGGTGGCTGCTCCTGCGGCTGCACACCTCGGACTGATGGGATGGTCAACTTCACAAGTTGACCAAAATGACCAGCGTGACAGCGCCTCTGGCACCAAATCCCGTTGGGCGCCATCTGTTATGGTTACGCATTTACAGTGGAAGCAGTAAGGAAGGCGGTCGGCATGATGTTGTGGTGCAGAGCGGCTAGTCATTGTCGGCTGGGGCGGGTCCTTGCCAACCTTACTGTTCCTGCGCCATAAACAGAAAAAAAGGTCATATCATGCCTTTAAAAAAAACTGACAAAAGCGCAGAACTAATTCAAAACGCTCAAATGGACTAAAACAACATCCGGTCGAACCGGATGTCACGGACAGACCGTTAAAACATTCAAAATTTAACTTCAAAAAAAAATCAAAAAAAACTGACGCAAAAAAACTACCGAACCGGACATGGCCGGTTACTAACGCTGAAAATCAAATTCAAAAAAAAACTGCTGAAAAATAAAATTGCAAAAAAAAAGCTGAAAATTAAAATACAACAAAAGGGGGAAAAACAAAAAGGGCCGAATATATCTTGGGGGCGCCGCGGGTGTTGTTGCGACGCCCGGTGCTTATACCCACCCTCAAAATCCATGGCCACCGACGCACCTAAAATTTCGGTGGCCCCTTACCTGTATGCCTACCTAGTGCCTTCTAAATAAAACGGAACGCCAGCATTCCCATTTATATTACAATTTATTGTTTACTCATTTCTAATATTTTAAGCTTGTCTTAGAAAATTTATCGGATTATTAGCTAAGTTCCACATATAAACTATGCTCTCTAACAACACAGGTATTTAAAGTAATTTGCGTATGTTCGATTAACAAATAATATATATAAAGTGCTATAGTAGACTCATTTGTGAGTATAACCTACTATCGAACCGGTATAAGCTAATGCGCTTAGTACTTATAACGATAATAATATCTAATATGTACAAAACAAGTATTTACCAAAAGCAAAGAAGATAAACTTGCGATAGCACTATGTATTACGAGCACGTAAATCACTTTCGTCTTGTGGTTCGAAAGATATTGCTCGCAATAGGGATTCATATACATATATATATATATCTATATATTGCATTTGAAAGATAAAAAAAAAAATTTTGAATTCAAAATCCTTTCGCCAAATCGTGCATACTCGACAATCGACGAATGGCTGCTGTCGCAAAAAAAAAAAAAATTCATTAAATCTACGTTTAAGCTTCCAAAAATTAAGCGCTGAAATGTTTCACGTGATTGCGTGAGCTAACTTCAAACATTTTAAAGCGCCAAAATATATTCTTAAAATGATAAAGACAAGTGTATGCCTTTTAAATTTTTTTTTTGTAAATCTAATGCTTAGGTAGGTATCAGATAAATGGAATTATGCTCGTGAATTGCTGAATACAATTTTAGTTATATCTACAGAGTTTTGTTCAATATAATGTGTCTAAGATGCATTCACAAATAAACGGCGTATGTTGGAATTAGGGTTAGCGTTCTAACAGTTAGGTGCTGCTTGACCTGGCTGAGACAAAACTGCCTGTTTATTTGTGAACAAACCTTTAAAATGTGTAAATATAGTAACTGTGTTTACAACCTTTAATATCTTGTCAAGTGGCAAAACATACGCGTTCATGTGGTAATTCTTTTGGTTAGATAAATATTACAAGCTAAATTTACATAGTGGCAATCATTTATGTGTGACTTTTCTTCTATAAAACGTTAAACTACCTTTTTATCTTTTAGGTTGATAATTCGAAAGTAAAAATGTCGTAATTTTGACAAAAAAATCGATCCTTGTCGAATGGGTTACCCGGGCTATATAAAACCCTCTAAGTACCACTTGGAAGTTCTTTTAACTACCCTGCAAAAAATGCTCGTCATTCCACGCCGTTGGACTAGTTACTATACATCATATGTTATGTTCTTAGTCATAATTGCATGGGCGTGGGTAAGTTTCGTGACCAGAATTTTTTGTAGGGTAATTACATCTAAATTTATACCTTGATGTTTGCTTCTTTTGCTGCGCCTCCAGCCGATGTTTCAGATGTTGGAGTCTTGGTTGTAATTGTGGTACTAATCCAATCATGCAAGTACCAAATTTTGTGATTATTATAAGATTTTTAGCGCTGGGATTTGGAATTTTAGCCACTTTGCGTATACAAGTACGATGGTGGCAGGGCGTTGAATCTCGTACACGTCGTCGCAAGCGTTGGGAAGACGAGGAGCAAGACGCTGCTGTTATTTCTTGTTTATGCCCGTGATACGCCACTTTGTTGCAATCTATAAAGACACTATTACGCTGAGCCAAGAAACCAGTGATGTACTATATAAGCGTAATGATATATGTATGATGATGATCCACCCAACTTGCTAGAACAGCAGGGCGCCGCGACCATTGTTTAACGCGATTCCGTATTGTTGGTTTATGACTAATTCTACGTTCAACAAATATGTGCATATGTAACACATGCAGTTTTAAGGTTTAGTTGATTTGCGTTGATCACCATAACTATTATAAGTAATTATTGGCGTAGTTGAATTATTTAAACTTTTCAATATATAGCAGCAATTCCACAAAATAGCTCCCGCTTTTATTGTGCATCAGCCTTCGCAGTATGTATTTGTGTATATTTTCTTTTGCTCTTCCAATCTTCCTTGCACCAGTAAAGGATTATTTCACTTTGGAAAATGTTCAAGTTCTACCCATTGAGTTTAAATTATTATCAAGATGCCTTACTAGAACTTTTCGCTGCCGGAACCTCGTGCTAAAAGCAAAGACCAGAATCTTTTTTTTTGCTGGTGTGTATCGGCCGGAAACACAATCTAAAAGGGAAGATTTTTTTCGTAGTGATGGCCGGTCTGTCTTTTTTCTTGTCTTCGATATTTTTTTATCGCCACTTTCGCCACATCGCTAGGTGTGTTCGCGTGAACACGATCCCAAGTGGATCGTAGCCGTAGACCGTAGCAGCAGACCGTAACATCAGATAATATTTAATTATAAATAATTCATATATACAATGTTTTTTTTACAATTTAAATTATTCCCTTATTACTCTAGTGAACTTTACATATGTGTATATTGATATGTACAAGCTAATTAGGTACAATAACGTCTATTTATAGCTGTGCCCTTTCTGAAACTTTCGAAGCTTGTCAGGTCGTGGGTCGTCCCCGCGTTGGGCTTCACTCACACCTTGGCCCGCTCGGATGTATAGAGCCTCATATGTTAGGGTGGAGTACGCTGTTAAAACAGCAATATTGAAATAAATTTTTTTTTGCTCGTTCAAAAGATGTGAACAAAAAAACCGAAAAGTTACCAGCGGGTCTCCATCCTAAACCGGGGGTGGTATCCACAGAATGGTTGCGCAGAACACCTTTCTACGTTAGCAGCCTTCGGCCGCGCTTATAAACAGTACCCTGGGTGGGTCCAACACCGGTTTGGAGACCAAAACTATATCCGCGCAAAGCACTTATGTTCACAGTTTTTTTTGTTGGGTATTGCACAACAGAACAACAATCACCTGAAAATCACCAACTTCCACTGCAAGTATCTCCGGACAGAGATACAATTTTTATTTTCCGCCTTCGGAGCTTTGTTCTCGAGATTAATACGCGTCGGGGGAAATATCTCTAGATATTTTTTTCTGGTAACACAGCAGTATTTTAATATAATAAAGTTTATAAAATTGTGTTTACCAAAAAGGTAAACACGAGAAACGTCAAATGAAAATGTCCCAAAAAAAACACCATGGTGAACTCACGTAAGTTCACAATGATGAAAAAAGCTTTAGGTTGAAGATTGCCAGATTGATGTGCATGATATGGTGAGAATAAGGACAGGGATAGATAGAGGGTGGTTATGATTGGAATAGACAAAAGAAAGACCGTGGGAAACGGCATAAGGAAACGGTTCTTTTCAGCGGTTCGGATGGTATAAAAGGGGGTAATTGAAGGAGAACAAAAATAAAGTAAAGTATAGCAGCATATCAAGCTGAAGTGCGCGCGCCGCTTTTTTGTAAGATATACTCGAAAAATTTGTGTGTGGTTTAAGTTTTTTTTAACATTCCCTGTGCGCGGAGACCCAGAAAGGGATCAGTGTAGTGCCGAGTATAATAATTTTTAAATTTTGATATGAGGCAAATTGCCTTCAATTAAAAAAAAAGCGGTCTCGTTCGATAATTTTAAAGAAAAAGGGCGACGCTGCATCCAACCCCCAGGACAGGATTTATTTGCGGCATAGAGATGTGGAATATTTAATAATCAGGTGAGTCCTTAAATGCTAAAGGATTTTTTTTTAATCATGTAGACTTTCGCGCCGTTTGGGGTTCACGCGACCTCAATTTCGACTTCGGTCACCAGCCTCCTCAATAAATCCGCAAGCACGGATTTTCCGGAGTGAAGATCCCACTCAATCATTGTTTTCTTGCGTAATCCCAAATTCTAAAAAGTTACTATCTCTTTGATTTTTCTTTTTGATTAAAATAAATTTTTTTGCGGATACATTCGTTTCATATTGCGTGTAGGTATGAGGGCAATATAATATTAATGTATGTGTGACATAAGGCGCGTGAACGCCAAATCGGTTTTGGGAGCATTAGTGAAAGAATTTAATTGGCGCTAATTGAGATTTCATTCTCGTAGTGGGAACCGGAGGTGGCCAGTGAAGCCTTTTTAAAGCGCCAGGGAATCACATTTTTTGCGAATCACATTTTTGCGAATCACAGTTTTTTGCGCACCACGAATTTTCTACAAATCACGAATTTTTTTGCAAATCACAACTCTGTGCGAATCACGTATCGTACAAAAATCCAATTTTACGAAGCTACGAATTTCCACGAATTCGGCATCAAAAATTTTTTAAAATACAACAATTCTTTGTGCAACTTCGACGTCAAAGTGTTGCGAGTATCAACCTTTTAAAAAAATTCAACACCATTTTTGATGCAAAGTCCCTATTCGTTCTACGTAGTCGACGTCATTTTTATACGTACTCGGCATTATTGCGGGCAAATCCGCTACACATTCGATCGCCGATTTATTCAAAACCCTACAACAAATCTTACATCTCGGAAAGCTGCATCCAATTGGATTTATTTGTTCGTCTCGCCATTCACCTTAACGTTGGAGCGACCTACCTCGTTATAGCACGCAGCATAAAAGTTCACCATAGCGTAATTTGTATAAAAGCTTTTTAGGTGAGATAGGAATTAATAAACAAGTCAGGGTAATCTTAAAATTGTTCTTTTTGTATCCCAAATTGTACTTGCTGTAAAAATCTGAATATCATCTGGATGTGCCTTGGCATGCGTCCGAGTCAATAGTCCGTTGTAGTCTTAAACATAATGTTCCTAGTATATCGGAAATTCTAGAAAATTGTAAGGTGTCTGTCAGTCACAATAGATACCGAAACGATTTAGACTGTTTTTTTTTGTTTTACCTTTTTTTTTATGGCAGAGGTTATGAACCCTGCATCAACAAGCCCCCCAATCCCCACATAAAAGAGCTCTTTTAGGTAGGCATTAGGGTGTGTTTTAAAACTATTCCTTTTTCTCGTAACTCCAGCTGTTTAGACAAGAGTTTGGTATTTTTTGGTGACGGAAAGACCCGGGAACATAGTCCCAAAAGGATATTGATCATAGATATTTTTATAATATACGGAATTTACATGTACATTGTGATTTTTTTTGGTTTATTATAAAATTGGTATACGTCAGGAATACAGTTTCCATACGTTATTTTTCTGCTCCTATAAATCTGTGTAAATTGATATATGTACGTTTTTTTTTTGCGAGATAAAGCAAAAAACCCAGATGTGGTAAATTCAAATTTGCATGTATGTATATGGAAGTTAAGTGTTTGAAGAAAAATATTGTTTAATTTAAACGAAGCTTGAGTCTTTGTGAGTAAGATTTTTTTTTCCTTCGTGTGTAGAGTTGAAGATCATGTTAATTATTAAAATACGTCATTGAACTGAAAAGAGCAGTAGTATGGATTGCTGATTTCTTTTTGGGCGGGGTGTGAGGATGGCAGGATGAAGAGGTAAGTAGAGGTGGGTGGAGCATGGCATTAGGGTGACCGCAAAAATGAGGCGAGCGGTCCAAGGTTGGGTGGGCTTCTTGGGGTTTGAAGGTGTGTGGGTAAAAATGAACGAAGAGGAGATATGAATATGTGTCCGTCTGGCTCTTTGGGGGGTAGGGTTAAGGACCACTACCCATTGTTATACTGAGCTAGTAAAGGGTACCCCAAAGAGCCGAAAGTAGGTGTACGTGACAAGCTCAGTGATGATCCCCAATTTTTCCTGCGCTGGTGGTGTTGTTCAACATCAGTTTACAGAGCCATGAGTTTTGTAAGATTTACAGATGATATTGGTCCTTCGGTCTTGACCCTTTCCCATAGTATGCTTGTTAGCGCCTTACCTGTGGTACAAAAAGGCGGGGGGATAGCTGTCGCAGTTTTCTTATAATTTGAGCAAATTTATGTTCTTCCTTCAGCCACAGCTGGAATATTTGGAATATTGCTATGCGCACATCTTCAAAATCAAATTACCTAGAATGAGAAGGAAACTAAAATCAGGGCAAATACATATATCGCTCGCAATCAAATTGGGAAAGAATTCCTGAAAATATCGTCCCAGACAAACAGTTCATGTGAATCACGTATACTCCTACAACAATGATATTGTAACGATTTTACTTGCAAATCCTCTTATTTGCAATCCTCTGCTAAGTTCGAATCACTAAACTGTTGAATAAATAACTCCAATATTGAATAATGGAAAAATGGCCTTTATTAAAGTACTTCACAATAACACTTATACTTTGCTACTCACTGGCTTAATAACCAAACTGATTGATAACTCAAATTAAACTCTACTATTGGCCGCCAGATCGCGTGCTTAATCAATAACTGATTGATTGCTCAACTCAAACTGAATTACTTCTTACTCGCTTGCCCCGCTTTTATAGTTTACGCTGCATACTTCTAGGCTCTTCGATTTCCAGAACTTACTAGTTGTTTCGGCTACAAAATCGCCAGCCACAACTACGTGCACAAATTATTGCTCTCTCTTGTGACAACTCAGATAAGATATATGCATGTGTTTGTGCATTGCCGCTCCGCTGCTCGTATACGTACATATGTGTAGACGCAATTATTTATTCGTTTATGTAGATACATAAAGATTGAATTATTGATGTGAATGTTTGTAGTTTACAGTCTCTCGCGCGCACATAGGCATATAAGTAAATGCATCTGTGTGTGACATCTCTCTGGGCTGCCTTATATATGTGTATACTTGATTTGATTATTAACGTAAATACTGCTTGGCATGGCCTTAGCATCGCCTTACTGATGGGATAATTTAGTGATGCTAATATCCGTGGCACTGCCCTCCACCTAAGTCTGATCGTCCCGATCAGACAAATCTCTCGATCTAAACGTTGCTAGCCTTTCCAAATGGACCACCTTCATTTTGGTTCGTGGTTTACCGATGGTTTGTATGCGGTACACTACATCGTTGATCCGTTTTACAACTTTGTATGGGCCTTCCCAGTTACAGTTGGCGGCCACCGTGGTGTGATGGTAGCGTGCTCCGCCTATCACACCGTATGCCCTGGGTTCAACTCCCGGGCAAAGCAACATCAAAATTTTAGAAATAAGATTTTTCAATTAGAAGAAAATTTTTCTAAGCGGGGTCGCCCCTCGGCAGTGTCTGGCAAGCGCTCCGATTGTATTTCTGCCATGAAAAGCTCTCAGTGAAAACTCATCTGCCTTGCAGATGCCGTTCGGAGTCGGCATAAAACATGTAGGTCCCGTCCGGCCAATTTGTAGGGAAAAATCAAGAGGAGCACGACGCAAATTGGAAGAGAAGCTTGGCCTTAGATCTCTTCGGAGGTTATCGCGCCTTACATTTATTTATTTATTCCCAGTTACACTGCAATTTCGGGGACAAACCTTTTTTACGTTGTGGGTTGTATAACAGCACCAAATCTCCTTCCTGAAAACCTTCTGAATTAATTGCTTTATCATATCTGGCTTTCATCTTGTCACTCATAATCTTTGTTCGTTGCCTTATCAGATCATGTATTTCTCTTAGCTCTTCTTCCAAATCACTAGTGGATTTCCTGACATTTCTCTCCGCATTGGCATCTATCCCAAACTTCAAATCAGCTGGCAGTCTAAGGTCATTGCCAAAAATTACTTTTGCAGGGGTTTGGCCCGTTGTCTCATGCACTGCTGATCGGTAAGCCATCAAGAATAATGGTATGCGGGTATCCCATTCTTTATGGTACTTGTCCACTACTTTCCTTAAGTGCTCCTCCAATGTTCTATTGAATCGTTCTACCATACCATCGGATTGAGGATGCAATGCAGTTGTCCGTGTTTTTCGAATGCCCAATGACTTACACATTTCCTGGAACACATAACACGTGACAGATCTGCATCTTCTAGCTGACACTTTCTTAGTTGTTCCTTGTCCCATTCATCTGTACATGTTATATTCATTAGCCGGACATCTATAATGTCTTCTTTAGCCTCGGCTTTTGAACAGTGCTTGCATTCCAGACTACATGGTCTTCCTGACATTGCATCAGCATTTCCATGGGTACTACCTTTTCGATGCTCAATGGAAAAGTCATAGCTTTGTAGTCGCTCGATCCACCGTGCCAATTGTCCTTCCGGATTACGGAACTGCAGAAGCCATTTCAACGCTGCGTGATCTGTCCTGACACGGAATCGATTGCCGTAGAGGTATTTGTGAAAATGTTTAATGCACTCTACCAATGCCAACAGCTCTCTCCGCGTAACACAGTAGTTCCTCTCTGGTTTTCCAATCGAACGGCTGTAATATGCAACTACCTTCTCCTGTCCATCGACCAGTTGTGATAAAACGCCTCCTATAGCATATCCACTCGCATCTGTATCTAGAATAAATGTTGCTCCTGGAATCGGATATGCTAACATTGGGGCAGTGCACAAACGCTCCTTCAATGTTTGGAAAGCCACTTCTTGCTCCTTCTTCCATTCAAAAGCTTTGTTTTTTCTTGTAAGCTCATGGAGGCTATGGGCTACGCTGGAAAAATTTGGTACAAATCGGCGGTAATATGTGCACAGCCCAAGAAAACTTCTCAATTCATGTAGGTTCTGTGGTCTTGGCCAATCCTTTACAGCCTCTATTTTTTCGTTCGCAGTGCAGATGCCCTCTGTCGTTACCTTGTGACCCAAATAATTGACTTCCTTTTTAAACGGCGCACACTTTTTGGGACTTAACTTCAGACCAGCGCCAGCTATTCTCTGGAAAACTTCCTCCAAGTTCTTAAGATGTTCATCAAAGTTCTTGCCAAAACGATGATGTCGTCCAGGTACACCAAGCATGTTTTCCAATGTAGTCCTTTCAGTACCTGGTCCATGAGTCTCTCAAAAGTAGCTGGTGCATTACAAAGTCCAAAAGGCATCACTGTAAATTGCCAAAGACCATCACCGACACTGAAGGCTGTTTTCTCTTTATCTTCCTCCTTCACCTCCACTTGCCAGTAGCCGCTTTTCAAGTCCAGCGTGGAAAACCATTTCGTACCAGATAGCGAGTCCAGAGTGTCGTCAATTCTTGGCAATGGGTAGCTATCCTTTTTCGTTACGTCATTCAACTTCCGGTAGTCCACGCAAAACCTCATTTTTCCATCCTTCTTTTTTACAAGTACTACCGGTGAGCTCCATGGACTAGCTGATGGTTCGATGACGCCGCTGTCGCTCATTTCTTGAATGATTTCACTCACAACTTCCCGCTTCGCCAGTGGAACACTACGTGGAGCTTGACGGATCGGCCTCGCATCTCCAGTGTCAATTTGATGTTTCACAACGTTGGTGCGGCCTGGTTTAGAATCATCCTGGTCAAATATGTTCGCGTACTTTAGGAGCAGTTGTTTTGCCTTACTCTGATATGCTTCCTCTAGCCCCTGCATCCATGCCGTGATGTCATTTGAAAGATCAGTATTACTAGCTCTCTTTGCATCTTCCCAAAATAGCTCCTTTAGTCAGTTTGAGCGGTGACTTGAACTCATTGAGTACTCTTACCGGAATACGTCCATCTTGTTTTGTCATAGCCAGGGTTTTTCCTACAAGTATGTTTAGTGCTGATTTGTTTGCTGCTTCGACAACCCACAATTTGTTTGTCCCACAATCTCCATTAACCTTTGCCCAGATGACAGTTTCGGATTTTGGTGGTATTTGCTGACTCTCTTCCACCAGCACTCGTTTACTGCTGTAGCCTCTCTCGTAGCCGAAATTAAGTGGTACATCCATGTTTTTATATCGCATCGTCTTGCTTTGCATGTCGATCTTGATGCCCTGGTCGATTAAGAAGTCCACTCCTATTATGATTTCATCAACAATTTCTGCCACTATAAAATTGTGTACTACCGTGACGTTCCCAATTGCGACTTCACATTCTACTTCTCCAATTACCTGGGTGTCTTCTCCCGTGGCTGTACGTAATCTTGCTCCAAGCAATGGTCTTATCTTTTTGTTGACTAAATCCGCTCGAATGATGGAATGAGATGCACCCGTATCTACAGTCAGTAACCGTTCCTTTCCGTCCACATGTCCTCCAACAGTAAGATTGCTCGATCTTCTTCCAATCTGCGAGATAGAGATTATGGGGCATTCAATTGCGGGAGCCAGCTGTCGCCCCTTGCGGCTGACTCGATTTAGTTTAACGATTGGGTGGTCTTGGATATTTGCTCATCACCTTCCGCTCTGCGTTTACGACCACCCACATTGTTGGAGCTATTGGGACCGCTGCTGCAATGTCGTGCAATATGACCTGGGTTGCCGCACTTGAAACATTTAATAACTCTGGCATTTTTCTGTTGTGATCCCTCCAGTGCTTCCAAAATACTGTCTACCCAATCTGGTCTTTCCACTTCTACACGATGACCTTTGTATGCTGGTTTACTCAATAGTGAGGCCGTTTCCTGAGTCAATGCATGTGCTACCGTTTCAGCAAATGTCAGCTTTGGGTTTGCGTATGTAGCTCGCTTCGTTTCCACGTCCCGTATGCCATTTATGAAACTCTGGATTTTTACCCTTTCAGTGTATTCCACGGGTGCGTCCGCATTTGCAAGATGAGCCAATCTTTCAATATCTGAAGCAAACTCCTGCAATGTCTCATTTGCTTTTTGGTAGCGGTTTTGCAACTCAATTTGGAATATCTGTTTTCTATATTCGCTTCCGTAACGTCTCTCTAAAGCGCTCATCAATGTTTCGTAATGGTTCCGCTCGTACTCTGGGATGGTCTGTAAGATTTCCGCGGCAGGCCCTTTCAGTGCCACGAACAGAGCTGCATCTTTATCTTCAGCATTCCATTGGTTCACTGCTGCGGTCTTCTCAAACTGTAGCTTAAAGACCTGAAAAGGAACAGAACCGTCAAAGTATGGTGTCTTTACCTTTGGATTACTCGCTGAAACAGCTGGGCGATTTAGTTGTAACTGCTCCATACGACCTTTTAAATCATTTACTTCTGCCTGAAATTGAGCCATTTTTGCATCCTGCACTTCCAGTTTTGATGATACCTGTTCCAAAATTTCTGCCGACATTTCAGATATACGTGCCTCTTGCGCTTCCAATTGAGATGCCATATATGTCTTTTGGTCTTCCAGTTGAGATGACACTTGCGACGTCATTTCTGAAATACGTGCCTCCTGTGATTCTAGTTGGGATGCCATATATTTCTTCTGTGACTCCAGTTGGGATCTTATATTTGTCTTTTGTTCTTCCAGTTGGGATGTTATATTTGTCTTTTGTTCTTCCAGTTGGGATGTTATATTTGTCTTTTTTTCTTCCAGTTGGGATGTTATATTTGTCTTTTGTTCTTCCAGTTGTGATGACATGTTGGTGGATATTTGTGATGAAATTTCGGACAATTGTGCCGATATTGCAGCCAATATCATGTTCAAGTCTGTGTTTGTAACTGTCTGCGATGTTTCGTTTTTCTCTTCAATTTTTGTTGTTGTTTCGTCCCCATCAGGATAAAAGACAAACTCGTCCACTTCAATTCCTTGCGACTCCATTACCTCTCGTAGCCGTGCTTGAAGTTCGATCTTATTGCCGGTTGTATTTAATCCACGGTTCTCCAACTCCTTTTTCAGTTGCTGGATCTTCAATTCACTGAACTTTGCCATGTCCAAGTTGTATTCCCAATCTTCGGAATTTATTCAACAATTCCTCTTCTGACACCAATTGTAACGATTTTACTTGCAAATCCTCTTATTTGCAATCCTCTGCTAAGTTCGAATCACTAAACTGTTGAATAAATAACTCCAATATTGAATAATGGAAAAATGGCCTTTATTAAAGTACTTCACAATAACACTTATACTTTGCTACCCGCTGGCTTAATAACCAAACTGATTGATAACTCAAATTAAACTCTACTATTGGCCGCCAGATCGCGTGCTTAATCAATAACTGATTGATTGCTCAACTCAAACTGAATTACTTCTTACTCGCTTGCCCAGCTTTTATAGTTTACGCTGCATACTTCTAGGCTCTTCGATTTCCAGAACTTACTAGTTGTTTCGGCTACAAAATCGCCAGCCACAACTACGTGCACAAATTATTGCTCTCTCTTGTGACAACTCAGATAAGATATATGCATGTGTTTGTGCATTGCCGCTCCGCTGCTCGTATACGTACATATGTGTAGACGCAATTATTTATTCGTTTATGTAGATACATAAAGATTGAATTATTGATGTGAATGTTTGTAGTTTACAGTCTCTCGCGCGCACATAGGCATATAAGTAAATGCATCTGTGTGTGACATCTCTCTGGGCTGCCTTATATATGTGTATACTTGATTTGATTATTAACGTAAATACTGCTTGGCATGGCCTTAGCATCGCCTTAGTGATGGGATAATTTAGTGATGCTAATATCCGTGACAATATATTATAATTAATTAAAAAGCTGGTACAGGGAGGATTGGAAACACGTCCTTTCCAACCGTCCGATAAGAGTGGCTCATTCTACTGAGCTGCTAGCTTTTGGGTTGACCGGAATCAAATGCATTCCGACAGCATACATAATAAAACTGTAATCATACGTCTTGGAGAAGGGCAGGATTGTGAACACGTCCTTCCAACCTCCCAATGAGATGACTCCAAGACTCGCCCGTTGGGACCACCAGTTCCCGTGCTGATCGGAATCTCATGCATTCCGACCCCCAAACGCTAGAAATTCTATTATAATTAAAATGTATTTATAATTTGTAATAATCTAAGTTTTAGGCTTAAAACGCCGTAATAATAAATAATAATAATAATAGATTAAAGTTTTTAATATATTTAACCCGAAAAGTGTTTTATAAATAAATAGGGCTCCACAATAACCTCTTTTCTGAGAGGCCAAATGCACAAGGAACTCAAAGAGATTTCAGATAACTATAATCAGGGGTACCCGAAGATACTTCGCTGTTGCATTCATTGAGAACACAACATTATAACAAGGGATAATTGATTGATGTTACGAAGAAAATTAGACGTGCTACAAAAACAAACAAATGCAGATGACTGTTTAATTCAACAACAACAACACCAAGAACAACAACAACTGTTTAATTCATTATCCGAAGTTCTTGTATGGACGTGCAGTATGAAAAGTGCAAAGTACTGCTAAAACTGATTTCCCCGAGTAGCCCGGGAACGAATTGATGTGACTACGCCTATCCTTCTTTAGCAGCAGGGTCTAGAACCAATTCTCTGTTGAACAGGAAAATAAACGTTTGGTTATCTCCAAGTTGATCATATGCTATTACAGAATATACCCGTTTGCTGCATCCGACCGGTATATCCAACTTTCTCAGATTTTCTGGGCTCAGCAAGGGTATCCTCCTGAATGGTGCATTTGTTGCACGCTGCTGCCTGGCCGCTCACACAACATCATTCTTTAAGAGCCGAGGCTCTGGCGACCCCATATTCCTTATGGATCTACATTTGAAGGCGCTTAGTTAGCTGACATCGCTTATTTAAACGGTTGATTCTGAAGTAAAAACCAAAACAAAATATAGGTTAGGTTGAACTGGCGGGTTCATGACGAGCTCACATAGACTGAATGAGTCCGTAGTGTTACCAGAAGTTTGTTTTAACGACCAAGCTAAAAATCCTATCAACAACCAGGACATGTTATAAAATAACTCCGTGCTCTTGACAAATACCTGAAGCTTCCTAGAACTTAAGCCACTTGCTGCTTCTAGATCTGACAGCCGTCAGCTGGAGTCTTAGCCTGACAAGCGCAGGGCACGAGCACAGAACGTAATCGATCGTTTCCTCCTCCAACCCGCACTTCCTACATCTGCTATCACTGACCAAGCCTAATTTAAAAGCATGTGACGCCAGAAGGCAGTGTCCAGTAAGAATACCCGTCATGAGTCTACAGTCTACAGTTTAATGATAATGAAAATATAAGAACCAGTGTTTATGAATAACATATTTTAATTAATCTCTTACAACAACGTGATCGGTGGCTACATCGCCATGTAGATAGTGTGGTGTTCCACCTTGTATAAACGTAGGTACTGTATGTGCTCAACCGTGCAAATGGACATAAGCAGTAACATTATTCACATAAACATAGCTTGGTATTTATGCAGGCATCAATATAGCATACATTGGTCCAGTTCGGTGTGCACCAGCCACTGGTACAAACACTTTTGAATCCATCGCTTTCATATAGATTGGATGTCCAGCAGTGCTCCGGTTGTGCCAAAATGTAATGGGCTGCTCCGTCTCTTGGTACGGCTGTATAGGTATGTGCGGGTGCAATGTATTACTAGTCTGCTCAAGATCGTATGGTACATAGATGGCTCGAAGACGCCAGAGAGGATTGGAGCCAGAGCCAAAATATCAGTAACTCTAAAAGCACATCCGAGCATTTTCAAGCGGAAGTATTCGCCATAAGTTAGTGCGCTAAGCTGAACTTTCAGCGCTGATACCCCAATGAAACAATTGCCATACTCAGTCAGGCAGTCAGGCCCCACTAAAGGCATTTGCGGCGTTCGAAATAAAGTCAGCACTGGTCCTTCAGTGCGTAGAAAAGCTAAATTATTTAGGAGCACACAACGTAGTACTGTTGCCCTGGGTCCTAGGCCACAGAGGAGTAGAGGGTAATGAGCAGGCGGACTCAGTGTTTAATTTATTGCATCCCTCCCACAAATTGTCATCCTCCCAGCAGATCCTTGCAGCGGGTCTGCGCCATACTCTCCTCTTCCGGGAAGGTATCGACCCCAATTCGGGTCCTTGTCCTGACCCCGTTCCTGAGAAATGAGTTTGCTGCGTTTGCCGGAAAAGAATCTTTTTAGGACGGTCATATATATAAGGGCTGTTATGGAATCGCATCTACAACGGAGCAGTAAGGAAGGCGGTCGGCATGATGTGTTGGTGCACAGTGGCTAGTCATTGTCGGCTGGGGCGGGTCCTTGCCAACCTTACTGTTCCTTCGCCATAAGCAGAAAAAAGTTCCTATCATGCCTATCAAAACGAGCAGCTGTCAAATTCAAAAAACCTGGCAGAAGCGCAGAGACCGACTCAAAACGCTTATCAATACAAAATAAAACAACATCCGGCTGAACCGGATGTCACGGACAGACCGTTACCATTCAAAAATTTAAATTCAAATTCAAAAAAAATAAAAAAAACTGACGCAAGAAAAATTTACCGAACCGGACATGACCGGTTACTACTCTGAAATCAAATATCAAAAAGCTGATAAGTAAAATAACAAAAGCTGAAAGGAAAATAAAAAGGCCGAATATACAGAGGGGCGCCGCGGGTGTTGTTGCGACGCCCGGTGCTTGTCCCACCCTCAAATAACCATGGCCACCGACGCACCTAAATTTCGGTGGCCCCTTACCTGTATACCCTACGTGCCTTCTAAAAGAATGAATATGCCAACATTCCCATTTTTAATTACAATTTTTATTTATAATCCATCATTTAAAAAAAATTAATATGTAGATGTATATACTGATCAATCCTGAGTTTTATCTAAATTTGCTTTCTTCAAAATAAGTTGTACGCATTAAGTTACAGAGGAAACGGTGAATAAAATGCTTGTTTAAGAAGTAAAAGAAATAATTTCGAACAAAGAAATTGTACATAAGTATCTAATTGACATAATTCATTACGATCCCGGTATTAAGAAACATGAATAGTAAATATTACTTTGTAAAGCCAAAGCAATAATTCCTTTTAGGGGCTTTAAACGTTTTTAGATGGTTCTAAAATAAGTTTGGTTGCAAGTTTATTGCAGCTTATCAAATAAATGATCCTTCTTTTACTAATAAAAGGTGTTTAATATCTTCGACTGCTATTCTTTTGTTCGCAGCTGTATGTACATATAACATTTTTTTTGTTGTAAAAAAAAATTATACAGGAAGTTGTATTCCTTCTTATTATAACTAAGTTTGATAACATTGTTGCGGTTGTTGCTCTGGTTTACAGGTCATTTGCTGAAAATAATGTGGAATTCATCTAAATGCTCTTTCGAATCTATTTCCATACTGCTGAATAGATTTTAATTTCATAGGTATGCTTGTACATAGCAAATAACGTGGAAACCAAGCGAAGCACACTGGAGTAAAAAAAAATACCTTAAGAAAAATGTAGTTATTTGGCTCAAAATTCCTATAGTAAATCGTAGACCGCCTTACAGAGTTTGCAGACTTCTTAACATTTACATTTTCTTATTTCTAACTTAGAATGTTCCTTTTGTTAGGATTTAATTAGATTTTCTTATTTCATATCTATTTTAAATTATAGTTTTCCAAACTTCAAATTTACTTTTGGATTGTATTTAGTAAAAATTTTTAATTTTTTTTTCTAAGTTCCAATTTATGATAATTGCATTCGATTGTATCCAATTACGTTAATTATACTTGTCTCATATCAGCAAGTTCAATTGTATTAAATTCATTTCATTTGTCTTATCTCGAGTCTATGGAAATCTGATTGCCACACCAATGGATATGGTCGGTAAAACTCTCGTAACAATTTAATAAGCTTTTATAGCTTTAGTCTTCGTTGACACATACTAACTTGTGCCGTGTGATCATATAGAGAAAAATTATTTATGAACTTTCAGGTGACGTTTCAGTCGCAACAGCATAGTGGAGCAGTAAAAAAAATATTTCAAAAAAAATTATAGAAAGAGTTTATTTGTTCCTGATCACCAAGACGTAGATCCTCTATTTCTTGTTGCGACTAGATTCTAATTTCTCGCGGAAAGGCATATGTCGCTAATGTGTAATGCATTACCCATCCGCATGGCTTTCGCATGTATGTATATAAAAAAAAATATGGTTCCGAGTGACACATTCAAAAATGTAAGGTACTATATGTACTAGTGACACTAATCTGTAACTTGACTGGAATAAAATTATTTGCAGAACTCAAACTTTTATAATTTAGGTTTTCTATTTCTTGGCTATGTTGACCTTTCACAAGCTTTACAGAACAATGTTTCTTACTCGCAAGATTACAGAACGGGTTTTACATTGCACTTATCCGACGGGTCAACAGAGTTAAGAGCACCAAAGTGTCCGAATTCATATACCGTATGTTCGAATCGAGTTACAGAAAGGGGTCTTTAGGTTCATTAAGCGTGCTTGGAATGAATTACAAAAATTTGAAACGATAATCTGTAAGTGACGAATTTTATCACTTCATATAGATACATAATATAATTTCACCGAGTTGGAACGGACTCACCCAGTTTCAAACGTTGTTGTTGTAGTTGGTGTTGGTACTGTTGGTGGTTGTTGCGTTCTGGTCCGAGGTGATCGAGTGAACCTGGTGGCAATAGACTTCGTGATGACCTTTACGAACTTGATGACTTGGTGCTAATTTTGACGTTCGTTGGGTTACGCTGCCGCGTGCTGCTGCCGTTTCTCAATTGTCCTTATGTTATTTGCTTCATATATGGGTGTTTTATGCTTGGTGGCGATAATATGATATTGTTACCGGAGACTGATCTTTTCCACTGCTTTCAACAATTCACCCGAGCGTGTGGGAATCGATGTATTACCCCAGTCCAAGAAAAGTGCTGTAACCTTTTTAAATTTTCTCCACACAATTGAGTGTTGTTAGATTCAGTCACACATAAATTAGCAGCATTTTTTTGTTTGTGCTTTTCGTTAAAACTTCATTTTCGGCCATCAGCGTATGAACTTAATTGATAAGCGACTTTCTTGTCGCTGTTCTACAAAATTTTTTTATAATAATCGAAGTGTATTATGTGCAATACAAATAGCGGGAAAACAATCGCTTATTGTTGTCCAATTTTGGGAGTTTTTCTTTTTTCCTTTTGCTCCAATCTAGCTGAACTTTCATGGCCGGAACCTCGTGCTAAAAGACCAAATTTTTCTTCCTTTTTCTTTTTCCTCGTGCCTATCTGCTGGCAAAAAAAACTCCATCCATTTTCTTGTGCTCGTGATGGCAGGTCTGTGTGTTCCCTTCTTTTTTGATATTTTCCATCGCAACCTTTGCCACATCGCTAGGTGTGTTCCCGTGAACACGCTCCCAAGGGGATCGCAGCCATATACCGTAGCAGCAGACCGTAACAAACCTGCTTCGCTTAGAAGGCCCGACGATGGAGCGAACAGGAAACCGGATCCGCTGTGGGAAGCCACTGCCAGGGGCCTCCAATGCCAATCAACGTGGGGCACGACTCACCCCTGAGATAAGAGTCTCAAAGCCCTACTACGAAGCTAGCCGGGCAACAGGTCCATCAAAAAAATTTAAGTCAAATTTGGGAATTAATTCTGTTTCCTAGTTTAAAAGGGCTTTGCGGCAATTAGACATTTGTTATGGAGAACTCGTCAAAACTCCGAAAGATGATTCCTAGTGGTTATCGCTCCCACCGGAATGCAAAAAAAAAAGGTGTAGACATTTTGATCTGGAGAACTCGTCCAAACTCCGAAAGGCTAGTGGTTATCGCCCCCACAGAAGGCCAAAACAAAAAAAAAAGTGTAGACATTTTGATATGGAGAACTCGTCCAAACTCCGAAAGGCTAGTGGTTATCGCCCCCACAGAAGGCCAAAAAAAAATATTTGGGTAGTCAATGGGAACACTGACATCCCATTCCCCGAAGGCACTCGGGCTCCTAAAAAAAATGAAAAAAAAACACAAACTCATTCATTCTTGTCCCTAGTGCTCCCAACCGCCACGCATAAGGGGGTCTTAAGGACCTGCCTCTGGGACTGGTTGGGGCCACTAGGGTCAATGTCCTACACACACAGGTTAGTCCCAACACACCCAGCCGCAACGCAGAGGCGGTCTCTGGGGACGCGCTAGTGGGACTGGCTGGGGGTGCTGAGGCCTCCCGTCCATTCACCCTGGACACCCCTCCTGCCTCCGCCGCTATGGGTGGAGCGGCTTCAAGGGCCACTCCCCAGACTGGTGGGACAGGGAAGGGTGTCACTTTGAATCCCAGCTCAACCCGTCACAATCCAGGTGGTATTCTATGGTACCACCTGAGACGTGGGATGAGCTGGGGTCCTCATAATACACACACCCACTCTCACACCGGACAACACAAATTCGGCAGATAAAAGAAAAAAATTTAACATTACAAAAAAAAATGAAACCCAATTAGCGGACATATATATACCAAAGCCGACTAACGGACAAAACATCCGGAAACATAAAAACCCAATTACAAAAAAAAATAAAGTGCGTGCAGCACTGCCTCAACGGGTGAAAAAAAATAAAAAAAAAATCCGGAGACTGACGTGAAGTCCCGTGACCCCTTTGGCCACTGCCCCCGATGACCAGCCCGGACAACCTGATCCGTCCAACCATCCCACCGCAACGTAGGTGGCAGCTCTGTGGCTGCTCACTCGGACTGGTGGGATGGTCAACTTCACGGGTTGACCCGACTGACCCCCGCGGCCAGCGCCTCAGTTGCCGCGTTGGGCGCCATCTGTTATGGCGCCCTCAGCAACTATCAACGATGATCACTCTGGACAACTTGATCCGTCCAACCATCCCACCGCAACGCAGGTGGCTGCTCCTGCGGCTGCTCACCTCGGACTGGTGGGATGGTCAACTTCACAAGTTGACCCAGAATGACCAGCGCGACAGCGCCTCGGGCACCAAATCACGTTGGGCGCCATCTGTTATGGAAACGCATCTACGATGGAAGCAGTAAGGAAGGCGGTCGGCATGATGTGTTGGTGCACAGTGGCTAGTCATTGTCGGCTGGGGCGGGTCCTTGCCAACCTTACTGTTCCTGCGCCATAAGCAGAAAAATGTTCCTATCATGCCTATCAAAACGAGCAGCTGTCAAATTCAAAAAACCTGGCAGAAGCGCAGAGACCGACTCAAAACGCTTATCAATACAAAATAAAACAACATCCGGCTGAACCGGATGTCACGGACAGACCGTTACCATTCAAAAATTTAAATTCAAATTCAAAAAAAATAAAAAAAACTGACGCAAGAAAAATTTACCGAACCGGACATGACCGGTTACTACTCTGAAATCAAATATCAAAAAGCTGATAAGTAAAATAACAAAAACTGAAAGGAAAATAAAAAGGCCGAATATACAGAGGGGCGCCGCGGGTGTTGTTGCGACGCCCGGTGCTTGTCCCACCCTCAAATAACCATGGCCACCGACGCACCTAAATTTCGGTGGCCCCTTACCTGTATACCCTACGTGCCTTCTAAAAGAATGAATATGCCAACATTCCCATTTTTAATTACAATTTTTATTTATAATCCATCATTTAAAAAAAATTAATATGTAGATGTATATACTGATCAATCCTGAGTTTTATCTAAATTTGCTTTCTTCAAAATAAGTTGTACGCATTAAGTTACAGAGGAAACGGTGAATAAAATGCTTGTTTAAGAAGTAAAAGAAATAATTTCGAACAAAGAAATTGTACATAAGTATCTAATTGACATAATTCATTACGATCCCGGTATTAAGAAACATGAATAGTAAATATTACTTTGTAAAGCCAAAGCAATAATTCCTTTTAGGGGCTTTAAACGTTTTTAGATGGTTCTAAAATAAGTTTGGTTGCAAGTTTATTGCAGCTTATCAAATAAATGATCCTTCTTTTACTAATAAAAGGTGTTTAATATCTTCGACTGCTATTCTTTTGTTCGCAGCTGTATGTACATATAACATTTTTTTTGTTGTAAAAAAAAATTATACAGGAAGTTGTATTCCTTCTTATTATAACTAAGTTTGATAACATTGTTGCGGTTGTTGCTCTGGTTTACAGGTCATTTGCTGAAAATAATGTGGAATTCATCTAAATGCTCTTTCGAATCTATTTCCATACTGCTGAATAGATTTTAATTTAATAGGTATGCTTGTACATAGCAAATAACGTGGAAACCAAGCGAAGCACACTGGAGTAAAAAAAAATACCTTAAGAAAAATGTAGTTATTTGGCTCAAAATTCCTATAGTAAATCGTAGACCGCCTTACAGAGTTTGCAGACTTCTTAACATTTACATTTTCTTATTTCTAACTTAGAATGTTCCTTTTGTTAGGATTTAATTAGATTTTCTTATTTCATATCTATTTTAAATTATAGTTTTCCAAACTTCAAATTTACTTTTGGATTGTATTTAGTAAAAATTTTTAATTTTTTTTTCTAAGTTCCAATTTATGATAATTGCATTCGATTGTATCCAATTACGTTAATTATACTTGTCTCATATCAGCAAGTTCAATTGTATTAAATTCATTTCATTTGTCTTATCTCGAGTCTATGGAAATCTGATTGCCACACCAATGGATATGGTCGGTAAAACTCTCGTAACAATTTAATAAGCTTTTATAGCTTTAGTCTTCGTTGACACATACTAACTTGTGCCGTGTGATCATATAGAGAAAAATTATTTATGAACTTTCAGGTGACGTTTCAGTCGCAACAGCATAGTGGAGCAGTAAAAAAAATATTTCAAAAAAAATTATAGAAAGAGTTTATTTGTTCCTGATCACCAAGACGTAGATCCTCTATTTCTTGTTGCGACTAGATTCTAATTTCTCGCGGAAAGGCATATGTCGCTAATGTGTAATGCATTACCCATCCGCATGGCTTTCGCATGTATGTATATAAAAAAAAATATGGTTCCGAGTGACACATTCAAAAATGTAAGGTACTATATGTACTAGTGACACTAATCTGTAACTTGACTGGAATAAAATTATTTGCAGAACTCAAACTTTTATAATTTAGGTTTTCTATTTCTTGGCTATGTTGACCTTTCACAAGCTTTACAGAACAATGTTTCTTACTCGCAAGATTACAGAACGGGTTTTACATTGCACTTATCCGACGGGTCAACAGAGTTAAGAGCACCAAAGTGTCCGAATTCATATACCGTATGTTCGAATCGAGTTACAGAAAGGGGTCTTTAGGTTCATTAAGCGTGCTTGGAATGAATTACAAAAATTTGAAACGATAATCTGTAAGTGACGAATTTTATCACTTCATATAGATACATAATATAATTTCACCGAGTTGGAACGGACTCACCCAGTTTCAAACGTTGTTGTTGTAGTTGGTGTTGGTACTGTTGGTGGTTGTTGCGTTCTGGTCCGAGGTGATCGAGTGAACCTGGTGGCAATAGACTTCGTGATGACCTTTACGAACTTGATGACTTGGTGCTAATTTTGACGTTCGTTGGGTTACGCTGCCGCGTGCTGCTGCCGTTTCTCAATTGTCCTTATGTTATTTGCTTCATATATGGGTGTTTTATGCTTGGTGGCGATAATATGATATTGTTACCGGAGACTGATCTTTTCCACTGCTTTCAACAATTCACCCGAGCGTGTGGGAATCGATGTATTACCCCAGTCCAAGAAAAGTGCTGTAACCTTTTTAAATTTTCTCCACACAATTGAGTGTTGTTAGATTCAGTCACACATAAATTAGCAGCATTTTTTTGTTTGTGCTTTTCGTTAAAACTTCATTTTCGGCCATCAGCGTATGAACTTAATTGATAAGCGACTTTCTTGTCGCTGTTCTACAAAATTTTTTTATAATAATCGAAGTGTATTATGTGCAATACAAATAGCGGGAAAACAATCGCTTATTGTTGTCCAATTTTGGGAGTTTTTCTTTTTTCCTTTTGCTCCAATCTAGCTGAACTTTCATGGCCGGAACCTCGTGCTAAAAGACCAAATTTTTCTTCCTTTTTCTTTTTCCTCGTGCCTATCTGCTGGCAAAAAAAACTCCATCCATTTTCTTGTGCTCGTGATGGCAGGTCTGTGTGTTCCCTTCTTTTTTGATATTTTCCATCGCAACCTTTGCCACATCGCTAGGTGTGTTCCCGTGAACACGCTCCCAAGGGGATCGCAGCCATATACCGTAGCAGCAGACCGTAACAGGGCCTGAAATATTTCAATGAACTTCCTAATCACATAAAAAGTAGTAGTAACTTCAATACTTTTAAAAAAAGTTTATTGGGGCATTGTAAAACCCTTCCAATAAGATAAAGTTTTTCTCCTCTTATTTTTTACATGATATATCCGATACTGGAGCGCGAAAAGGGAATGGTAATTTTGGAAGCAGCAAAATACAATGCATCCGGCCCTAAGGAAAAGAAAAGCGGTCGCCACCTGTAACTCCAGACAGTTCCAACAACTAATTTCGCTGGAATTCGGTATTTCCAGCCGATATTTACTATTAAAGTCGCATAATCATTATTCTTTTTAATTCTATTACAATAATCTTTGCTTTTTACTTGCCACAATGATGGCAAAGATTTATACATTTCAATAAATTCACTCAGAAATTTTTTATTGTCCATTTTACTTTTCCGCGCACGTCTGTTCCGTTCAGAAATTACTACGATTATGAGCTATTTCGCCATACACGCCCGAACAGTTCGCGCAAATGTTCGCCAAAAATTAAAATATTGCGCGAACTGGCAAACACCACCATATACGATAGAAAAGGTCGCAGAAACATGACATAACGGGAATGATCGCGGAAATGTTCGTGTCGTGTATTTGGCGCTTTAGAGGCACCAATAATCGATTGCATTGATTCTCATAAGGTTGGTCGAATCAGCTGTTAAAAGGTTACCGATAAAGCACCAATAGGGCCGTTCCATTGGTTTATCGAGCTCTGGCTCTGGCTCAAATCTCATTGGAACGATCTGGATCAACTTTATGAGAGCTGGCAGCACTAATATAAAAGATCTGTTTTGTAGAAAATAAGAAGAACCGTACACAAAATTTTAAGATACTGGTAGAATTATTAACATTTAAATAGTTTCGCACGTAAGCAAACTATTTATTTTCCTTACATCGTCTTCAAGTTGTTTACTCTTTCAGTGTTTTTGCTTTTAAATATGGCGAGATCTTTTATGTATACACAAATGTACGCGTACTTAGTTCAGTGCTACAACGGCTCAACTATCCCTACAAGAATACTGACTATCATATGACTATCATCTGATTGTCAGCAATGTCAACCTAACTATCAGCGCCTCATACAAACTTTCTATCACAAACTTAAGGGGACTTGCGCAAATGTGATGTAAACAACTGTGTACGTGTGAGTTTTTGTCTCCTTCTTATACACCAACATCGCCTACTGATTAAGTATATAGCCGTACTGCTCACTCTCATTCCGTTTCCTGGATCAGTGCTGACACTCTAACTATCAAAATGTGTCATAAATGATAGTTTACTGTAGATATCAGGTTTGACTGTTATACTATCATAAATGACCATTGTTATATTCCGCCAAAAATGAAACAATGCTTTTTGCTTTTTATTTTCTTTATTTCATTACGTTTTTAAATTTGTACATGATAAAAGCATACGTGTTTCTTATTTGTTTAAAATAAATAGTTTTATAAGAATTCGAGTTCAGAATGTTCAATTTAAATTCAGAAAATAAGAAAACAATAGAGAAGCGCTTTCCTCATGCGGAAACACATTTAAAAATGAATCACCACTAACCACTATTATTTTCCGCGTATCAATTTTTTTAGTGCGCCCCATACATTCAGACAGCTTTTGGTATTTTTTAATATTATTTTCTTTTAGCATGAAGCTTTGAAATGCTCTCCTTTTCATTTTTTAAACTTATTTTTTATATGGTTTTCGTCGGTTGAAAATGGCGGAATTTAAAAAATAACAAAACAACCGTGATAATCATTTGATTGCCATATGACAGTCAGTAGTGACACCATGATTAAATCGGATAAACTGTTCTCGCATACATAAAATTCCGTTGAGAATTATGTATCTGTCCCACATGCATAATGGTATCTACTGTATGTTCTTTTGTTCTCTACCAGGTGTCCGAAGCTTTCCCAGTTTGAGTCCTTTTTCATGATTATAGGCTGTCGTTGGGAACATGGGGACATGCGTGAGCGATCAAAGGAACATACATAAATTTGAGTATCAATGTTTACGTCATCGCAGGATCAGCATTGTCAATTACAAGTGTGAGTGTATTAGTAAAACTATCAGCTTTTCTTGTAGGGTATATGGTAGGCTCATCTCACCAGCTGATTTCATTTTTTTCATTTCACTGGAGTAGGGATTGTCAGAAGGAGATGGCAAACTTAAAAAGAAACCAACGAATTTTCAACATTTTCTTACTACTTACAAATGCTACTAAGTTTTATGTTTTCATTCTATTCCATTCGTCTAACACCAACACGCTAATTTTGGCAATGTGAACAAAGGTATGTTATTGCTGTAGAGATGAGCCAACCATATAGTTGAGCCATGAGTGCTACCAACTCAAAATTGGTTAGCTGTCAAAAAATCTAATACAGAAAACGAAACGAACAGAACTGCTATACGGATCAGAAATTGAACCAGATAAATATCAAGATCACAACGTTGTTGTTGCATTTGCATGTTAAATTTCTGTCCGTATCTCGCTCAAGTCTCAATGGAACGTAACTAATGTCTCCAGCTTTAAGCTGCCAAACTATATACTAAACAATGGTGCTAATTTTCACTGTAATTAATAAACAGCTGATCACCCTGAATCTTTTCATTCGTCCATGTCAACTTATCAACAATTGTTTACTATATAGTTTGGCAGCTTAAATAGAGGTTATGTTGCGAATAGAGTGGAAGGCAGTGGTCTAGGCAGTCGAATGTCATATAATGAAGGAATGGTTTCCGGAGTTTTTTCAAAGTTAAAAAAATGATAAAAGCTTTAATATAAATAAAACTATTGTTTTAATTACAACAGAAACGCCTTATATATTCTATATATATAAATTCATAAGGTTTATCTCGCTTTAAAATGTGAGTTAAATAATCTAAAGTTTTTTTTCTGAAACTGAGTCGAGTACTGTGCTTGTGAATGTGCTAATTTTCACCCATCAGATGTTAGTTGCGCCACTTGGTAAAATTTACAATGTTATCAATCATTGTGAATGAAACTACGTGTGATATCTTATCTGTTAACTGCCTGACAGCATGTTCGATATGGCTACTTCTGAGCGTTTTGACAGGGTGTTCAATATGACGGCGCCTATCTTTAGCGGGTGATAGAAAGATATATAGAATGAGACAGCGATAGTCAATTACAAACCAGGTGATCCAATTACTTTGGAATTTTGACGTCTATGCAGAAGATATCACACTTAGGAAACTATGGAAGCATGATGGAATTATAGAAGGTGGCGCATTGCGCATGTAAACTTTATTTTAAAAGCAATTTTTACGTCATTTTCCTTTAGCTCTTGTTTTTTGTCTCTTTCTTTCATTCGCTGAAGAAGTCAAGAGTAGATGCGCAGAATGAAACAATTTTTCGTGAATGCACAATCTTATGCGTGTGAATTGTGCTATGGAAGATAGGCGCCACCATATTGAACACCCTGTCAAAACGCTAAAAAGTAGCCATATTGAATATCCTGTCCATAGTGTACAAGCATGGTTCAATTATATAGGTTGGCTCATCTCATCAGCTGATTTTATTTATGTCATTGCATGGTCGAAGGGATTGTCAAAAGGAGATGGCAAACTCAAAATGAAACCAACACATTGGCAACATTTTACTTACACATACAAAAACTGCTAAGTTTTATGTTTCCATTCCATACCATTCGCACCAACACCAATACACAGATTTTGACAATTTGAACAGACGTATTTTGTTGCTTTACAGATGAGCCAACCATGTATAGTTGAACCATGGTGTACAAGTACAAGTGTGTTGACTTCTTTCTGACAGACACTCCCCTGCAAAAACGCTCCACGTCATTTTACTAGTCATTTTACGGTCATTGTGACTTTCTGCAGCGGTTATATTCATAGTCACGTTTGCATGGGCGTGATGAACTTTTGTGACCAAATTTTCCGTTTCGTTCCTATTAATGTGATCGTGCATTCCGCTCCCACTTATAGGATGTGAGCATAGCACTGTGCTGCTCACACACGTCACAATGCTCGTCAAATGGCGGTTATTTTTCCGTCATTTCACTCTACATTTTCGAGTCATTTGACAATCAATTTTACTGCGGTTTTACCATTTATATAACCGCCATATAACGTGAATTTTACCTGCAGATTTACTTTACCTGGAGCAGCCATATGAATAAAATATGAACCAAAAAAATTTAATTTTCAATATTTATTATTTTCAATATTATTATATATGTACATGAACTTGGAACTTATATTAATCCAGTTCATATAAAACAGAAGAACTTTAATAATAAATAAACTCGCTTAATTGGTTTTTGTTTTCCAATTGAAATCTCTTCTAAGCGAGCAAAAAATAATTTTAAGCTTCAGAAAAACTCCAATTATTTAAATAATCTACAACTTAAAGCTTAGTAGAAATTCAGATCAAGAATATTCAAAGGTGTCGTGGATCCGATTGCTGTCGTAATTGAAGAACTTAAAAATGTACGACTATTAATTGAGTCAGACTTATTATTGTTCTAAATGTAATCATTCAAGCAATAATTCTGCAACCCAAAGCAGGAGTATTGATTGGTTTCAAATCTAAATCCGAAAGCAATCGTATCACATCCCTTATTATATATGTACGTGATATTGCAACTTAAATTAATACAATTGATATAAAGAAAAGTAAGTACTTTAATAATAACATAAACTCTCTTAATTGGTTTTTGTTTTCCAATTGAAATCTTTTCTAAGCGAGCAGAAAATAATTTTAAGCTTCAGAAAAAACTTCAATTATTTGAATAATCTACAACTTAAAGCTTAGTAGAAATTCAGATTACGTTTACTCTTTTTTCAAATCAAGAATATTCAAAGGTGTCGTGGAATCCGATTGCTGTCGTAATTGATGAACTTAAAAATGTACGACTTGTAATAAAGTCAGATTTATTATTGTTCTAAATCTAATTATTCAAGCAATAATTCTACAACCCTTAGCAGGAGTATTGGTTTCAAATCTAATTCCGACAGCAATCGTATCACATCCCTTATTATATATGTACGTGATATTGCAACTTAAATTAATACTGTTGATATAAAGAAAAGAAAATACTTTAACAATAAATAAACTCTCTTAATTGGTTTTTGTTTTCCAATTGAAATCTTTTCCTGTGCAAGCACATCGCTAACCTGTGTTGGCAAAAGATATGATTATACTGTCTTCGATAGATAGTCGGACGAGCCGCTACTCGGCGAAGTAGAGATTACCGTTGTGTCGGTGGCAGCTGTTACAACAGCAGTTTCTAACTTTACACCATCCGTACAGTGTTATGAATGCTTCACTGCCTTTTCCAATTGCTTGGCGCCAGCAATTTTTGCTGTTTGTAAAGCTTTAGCTGTAATGCAAATATATAGATGGGTTAAAGTGGTTTTCGTATGTTATTCAACAACTCACCCTATACCATCATCACAGCCTCCTCATCGATTTTGAATATGTGTACTGTTTCAGTATTCAGACCCAGTTCGTGCAACCGATTCATTCATATAATGTGGGTATTTGAGCCGTAGACGCAATGGAAGATATTTTGATTCTTTTTGAAGTGTAACATTTGTAAACAGTTGGGTTTCTCTGCTGTCACCATCACCACTAGAGAGCTATTGAAGAAACGCTCGACCAAGATAATATGTGAGATTTACACGCATAGATTTCTTCCACCTTTTGTTGGAGAAAATGCAAAAGCCATATTTACCATCCAATACCGAAATAGAACTGTAGAGGAAGAAACATTTTATAAAATTTAATAAAATCAAAAAATGATAGTTGTGCTAAAATGGGGTAACGTATTGTATGTTAAAGTATAGCGAAGTCTCAGCGGCTTTGTCCTGGTGAAAATTGAGTTTGAATAGGTTTTATTCTTCATTCTTAGAAACATGTACGAAGGTACCTGGTAAGATATTAAAAATCCTCAACGCTTTTTTTGCTATAACTTAAAAAAACTCATATTCAAACTTCTGCTTAACTTCTACATATCAATAGCTACCTTTACCACCAGGAGTCACTATTGCTTCTACGCCTATGCTATTGTTTCCTACATCGATGAACTTTGTAATAAAATAAACAGCTATCTCCCCAATCTCTCCAGTTTTGTCGCCTCGCGAAACCTGATATTTTCATCAACCAAATCATCGGTGACCTTATTTAAAACATGCCAAATGTCGACCATATGGCATTACCCTACCGATTGTCTTACACCCTAAAATTTTGGGTGTGACTTTCGATCAGGATCTACATATTGGAGAGCATGCACTAGCAATTGTAACGAAAATCGTCGTTGGTGTGAGGGCTTAGCCGATCTCCATAGCGCCCGACTATGAGGAGGAGCTGTTTAGGACTGGCATCTGCGCCGTTTCGCCTCATAGGAGGGCGGCGGGATGTCGGTGACCAAGAACTGCCAACCCCCTAATCCAGGGTGTTATACGGACCGTGCCTATTGGACGATTTGTAGCCAGGGGATAAATTCGACTGTATTCGAATGGAGCCTTCCCGATACCGGACCACCTCGGGAAGTATTGATGGCCTTACCACAGTAAGGGGCGCTGCTGTGGCTGACGGTTCTTTCCCCGTATATAATACTGGACCGCTGAGCCCGCCTTGTCGGGCTGGTGGTCGTACGACCAAGGTGAACGACTCATTACCTAATTTTCATAAGGACGATGATAAGAAAAGGACTGAGCCGCAAGCCAAGGACGACAAATACGCATTAAGCATTAAGCGATGCGTCGGACTAGGGGAGCGAGAGTAGTGCTAATTCAATGAACTCCGTGTTGGAGAAGCACACAAATAAAAAGGAGTAGAAGAGTGGAGAAGGGTACGGAGCAAAGAGCTCTCTCGAAGTACCGCGCAGTACTAAGAATTGTACAACGCTTGGGAGCAGTGGTGGACCCAACAGAAGAGGAGATCGAGCGCTTGGCATGGGCTCATGAGGCGGTAGAAGTAGGTCGAAGGCAGTTCAAAAGGTTTGATGCGAGAAACCCTCGGTTCTGCAACCGGTATGAGGAGGAAGAAGCGTGGAATGGCAGAAAGGGTCCAGTTCCAGAGCCGCGACGCAGGGCAGTCCCATAGACAAGACAAGTAGGCCCAAAGCTGTAAGACAGATGGGCCCCAATAGCGAGGTAGCAACTACCTCGAAGGCTGCGAGTCAGAGGGAAGTTCCAGCTATGGAAGTAGGAGATAAGCCAAAGGGAGATAACGCTAAGACTCCGACTTTCTCGGAGGTGCTAGAGGGAGCTAAGACTCCGGCTTTCTCGGAGGTGCCAAAGGGAAATAACACTAAGACGCCGGCTTTTCCCGAGAAAATGAGTGATGTGGCAAAGCAGTCACTGACTGTGGCGCTGGTTGATCGTAGCAGTCCTTTCGAACAGATGACTAGTGAAAGGTGGAGATCTGTAGAAAAGGAGCTTAAGATGATGCGGGAATAACCAAGTAAGCTCCTTCCAACCTTTGTTTCGGGGGATGGTATAATGGTATGAAGATGATAGCGTGCGACAACATCGCGAGCTTGCGGTGGCTGGAGGAAGTGGTTCCAAACCCCTAAAGGCAGGGCTCGAACGCGCGTTTTGAGATGGTGGATAAAGCGCAAATCCCCAAGGTACCAAAAGTTAAGGTATGGATACCATGCGTGATGAAGTCGGAGGATACAATGCGACTTTTTCAGAATCAGAATTCGAACATACCGACACAGGATTGGAAGGTACTTACTGTATCTCGGCCTACGGAGGAAGGTCAGTTATACATCTTCCAAATAAACAAGCAGGCGGAGGATATATTGTACGCGCAGCTTGGAAAAATGTCCTTAGGTACAGGCAAAATTTATATGCGACTCAGGAAAAGAAGTCGCGGGTATTAAAGTCCTAACACGCTGGACGTGGGCGAAGTCGAAAGGACCTCAAAAGCCTAAGGGAAAAAAGACAGGTGGAGGTAGCCCACGTCACTCCGAATGTGTTAGAAGGGGACCAACAGCCAGATGGTGCTGTGAGTCGCACAGAGGAACACCCGGCACAACAGGTACAAGAGTCTGAAGGGGGCTTCGAACACTCTAAACCAAAAGGGCTAGGGGAGGACGACGACGTCCCGATGAAGGCGCTGGAGGGGGACAAGCAGCCCATTGGTGCTGCGAGTCCTACAGATAAACCTCCAACACAGTAAAGTGGCGTCGAGCGAACTCCTCCTCCTAACGCGCTGATCCAGGAGCCGTGGCTTCCATCGGGAGGAAAGGTTTCTGGAATTAGCGCGCGCGGATTTGGCGTTTACTATGCGCAAACGGAAGGCCGGGTGCGAGCTGTAGTAATGGTAAGGAAACAGCTGCATTCATATATGCTGCCTAATTACACTACTGAGGACCTCGTAGTGGTGGCGAAATCGCCGGGCTCAGATGGTACATGTCCGGCCATGCTACAAGTTTCAAGTAGGGCGGTCGTGGGATGGCTTAAAATAATATTCGATGGGTGCATAAACTGAATCACGTACCGCACTCTTGGAGAACTGCTCGTGTAGCTTTCCTACCAAAGGCGGGGAAGATCGGTCACGTGTATCCCAAAGATTATAGACCCAATAGCTTACCATCATTTCTGCTCAAAACCTTTGAGAGGCTGCTAGATGTGTACATAAAGTCCAACGTGGATGAAAAGCTGCTCTCCACAACACAACAGGCGTACACCAAAGGCAAGTCAGTAGACACCGCATTGCATAGGGTGGTAATAGGCATAGAAAAAGCCCTGGAATATAAGGAATATGCTCTAGAAGTCTTCTTAAGCATTGCCGGGGCTTTCTAAATGAGCGATTATTGATGGTCTTCATTACGTTAAAGTACATCCAGCCTTACCCAGATGGATCGACTGCATGTTAAACTGCAGTAAGATTACATCGCAATGGGGATTGTACGCGGCCACGAAATTAGTGGACAGGGGCACTCCGCAGGGAGGGGTGCTATCAGCTCTGCTGTGGACGCTGGTCATTAACCAGCTGCTTAGGGGATTCTACGAGGGACCAGAAAACTTACGGTTTACGCAGATGACGTTGCATATGGTCTTGTTTACAAAGAGGTACAAGGTCCCTAATTGGACCAGGCCTAAGTTAGGAGGGGCGACCCTACGGGAGAAACCTTGCACAAATTATCTAGGAATGATCCTAGACAGTAAGCTGTCATGGAAGCTCAACGTGGAGGAGAGGGTGAGGAAGGCTTCAACGGCACTTTATGCATGTAAAAGAATGCAAAAGAACCGGCATATACGATCAGAAGGAACTCGATGACGATGCCTCAAAACTAACAACCAAAAGCAATAATTATCATTTCACTGACACAAATTTTATAGTTTTTTTTTCGGGATTTGGACACAATGTTGTTGTTGTTTTTGTAGCGATAAGGTTGCTCCCCGAAGGCTTTGGGGAGTGTTATCGATGTGATGGTCCTTTAGCCGGATACAGATCCGGTACGCTCCAGTAACACAGCACCATTAAAGTGCTAGCCCGACTATCTCGGGAACGATTTATGTGGCCACATTAAACCTTCAGGCCATCCCTCCCTATCCACCCCCCCCCCCCCCCCCCCCCAGATCCTTGTCTGTTAGTGAAACAGGATTCGCCGCGGATAAGTGAGGTTTACAATTGGGTTTGGAGAAGCTATATATTGCGCTGGCAACCTGAAGGGTTGCGCTACACAGCCCCTTGAATCTGGTATTTTAGTCGCCTCTTACGACAGGCATACCTACCGCAGATAAATTCTGACCCCTAACCCGCTGGGGGTATTTGGACACAATCTTTTCATTATATTACTTAACAATTTAAAGGCTTCATTCTGTATTGCGAACGATAGCTCAGACGAACGATTCGCCTCCAAACGATATCGTCTAGCAATGGTATTCTCTATCATTTTCGTTCGGTCTTTACCTTTCTAACTAACAGGAAGGCAAAAGTAATTGTCAAGTGATAAGTTGCCATTGTTTAACATAGTGCAAATACACTAGCGATTCGTCTCTGATCCGCATCGAAAGTTCGTTTCGTAATAGAGAATGATGCCCTAAGATTAGACATTTTTTTCAATTTGTATTTTGACTTACCAGCAACAACAGAATCATGTTTAATTGTACAAGCAATTTAGCATCATGTAACGAAGCTCAGTTTCTTCCAAAAATTGTTCAACACTGCCACGTAAAATCAATGTACTTGTTTTAGCATTAACGCAACCTTTAAATAATTATAAACTATAAAAATGAAATTAATGTCAAACCTTGGAAAATGTTGAAACGTTCACCACCAACCTGACGTTCTTCAAAGTAATCACATTGACCCAAAACACTTGAATTAGTATCATTAGCTGTAGTCATAACAGCACCACCACAAGCTTTCATTCTACGTTTCCAATCTTCTTCTGGTACATGAACAGCACAGAACATATCACGATCTGCAAAATACTGTGTATCAACATCACCAATTGGCAATTTAGAAAACACAACATTGGCGCCTTACTTAGCTAGTTTATTCTACAGAATACGCCATTTAGCATCAACAATTTTCTGATACTCTTGGACATTAGAGGACATTGCTGTGGCGGATCATTTTTCCAATAACACTTTGTTGCTCCTTTGATTGGCGCTTCGACATGTACAGCCATGTCAAATTTTAGCATGCATAATTGTAATGCTTTACGTATAGCTTTAATGATGATACGTGCATGCACGTCTTTTTTTTTTTTTTTTTTTTTTTTTTAATGGACGTTGTGGCAGCGCGCTGCCCTCAAGTGGCCCAATGAAACCAGGCTAATCCTGTTCACGCGATCGATTTATACATATATATAATAACTTTTTTTTTTTTTTTTTTATTTTGCCGAGTCTTTGATGGGCAGCGGTTTGTCAAGCGTCACGATCTGAGACTGCTCAGCTACAGAAGAAATTTCATCAGCCAAGCGTAATACTTAAAGAGAACAGAAGCAAACGTATTATACATTAATTTAGAGAGGTGAGAACAATCTTTTTTATAGAAAAAAGGGAGTCCGAGCTATCAAATGTGTTTGAGTGAGAGTTATAATCTTGGCATAAACGCCGAAAAGGTGCATTTTGTTCGAAATTCGTTCTACATTGTTTCAGCAGAAGAGGTCTGAAGTGTCTCGATGTCCGAGAGGGAACGCAAAAGTTCACTTCATTCAGAAGGAATGGGCTCGAAATTGATCCATTTAAAAGTTTTGTCATAAATATCACACCAAGCATTTCCCTTCGACTAGCAAGAGTTGGAAGATTGATAAGCTTTAATCGATTAATATAAGGTGGAAGATTAGTTAAAGAGTCCCATTGGAAATTTCTTAAGGCAAATAGTAAAAATTGTTTTTGTATTGATTCGAGACTGTCTGCATGGACTTGATAACGCGGATTCCAAATTATCGAGCCGTATTCTAATATTGGCCTAACTAATGTTGTAAAAAGTGCTTTAGTTATGTAAGGGTCGTTAAATTCTTTTGACCACCGTTTAACAAATGCAAAAACACCTTTACCTTTATTCACTGTAGCATTAATATGAAGATTGAAACTAAGTTTGGAATCCATCATGACTCCCAAGTCAATAAAATTATTTACAGTTTCTAGACTATAGTTGTTAATTGTATATGAAGCTGGTGGCGAAACTCTCCGAGAAAAACACATGAATTTACATTTTTTGAGATTGAGCGGCATATAATTTACATTGCACCAGGTAACCAAGTGATTTAAATCCATTTGAAGCAAGGAATGTTCCTCAGCCGAGGCACATGATTTGAAAAGTTTTACATCGTCTGCGTACATCAAGATTTTTGAGTATTTAATTGTACCAGATATATCGTTTATGAACAACAAGAACAGAATCAGACCAAGATGGCTGCCCTGAGGAACACCAGAAGAAACATTGATGACCCCAGAAAGTGTATTTTTAAAGATTACTTTTTGCGTACGATAACCAAGATACGAAGAAATCCAACATATAAGACGGGGTTGAAAACCGAGTTGACTGAGCTTATGAATAAGTAATGGGTGTGATACTTTGTCGAAAGCTTTACTGAAATCGGTGTAAATTACATCAGTGTGAAGGCCTTTTCTAAATCCATTAGAAACGTGGGTGGTAAATTCTAGTAAATTGGTGATAGGTGATTTGCCCTTACAGAACCCATGCTGCGAGCTTGCAATTATGGGGGAAATAGGGAATGTTAGGTGGTAGGTAACAATAGCCTCAAATAACTTTGGGATAGCGGATAACTTTGCTATGCCCCGGTAGTTTTCTATTGAAGACCTGCTTCCATTTTTATGAAGCGGAATAAGAAAAGATTCCTTCCATATTGTTGGGAAAACGCCATAAATTAAAGATAAATTAAATAAATCTGTTAGCGGCTGATAGATGTTTGCGGCACATTTTTTAAGAAAGTGTGTCGGGATCCTGTCGGGGCCGTATGAATATGATACTTTTAAAGTTTTTAAATAAGATAATACATCTTCTGAAGATATAAATGGAGCTCTGATTGAATAACATGAATCAATATGGTATGGGTATTCATTAGGTGGAACGTTGGTCTCAATAGAGTAATTTGATTTGAAAAATTCCGCAAAGAAGTCGGCGATCTCTTGATCATCGCTGGAAATATTATCTTGGAATTTCATGGATGATGGAAACCCTTTCACCCTGCGTTTAGAGTTTACGAATCCGTAAAATGCCTTCGGGTTGCAAGTTATATTTCTTTTCATTTTACAAAGATAAGCTTTGTAACACTTTTTGTTCAATTGAAAATACTTGCAGCGTAGAATCGAGTACTGTAAGTAATGGTTATGTAAACCCGTCTTTTTGAACAACTTGAAAGATCGAGACTTTTTATTCTTTAAAATTTTCAGCTCTTTAGTGAACCATACTTGGCTTGTATCGGAATGTACACAAATCCGCTTAGGTACGTATTTTTCAAAAAGACAGTAAATGGTATTGTAAAAGTGAGAAACGCTTTGCTCCACATCAGCATTAAATGTTGGCCACACTATTCGAGATAGATCACGATTTAATTTTTTAAAATTGGCCTTCGCAAAGTCGAAGCGATAACTGGAGTCGTATCGTTTATTTCCGCTGTTACAAGCATAATTTACAACTTCGTAAACTATTTTGAGGGAAGGGTGGTAAGCATCTTCAGGTTCAATAATGGGTTCGCATCGACTAATGGAATATTTAGATTCATCATCCACAAAGGCTAAATCCAACACTCTTCCGAATTTATTCGATTGGATGTTGATTTGTTGAAGGCACAGCTCAGACATTCCGTCTAGAAATTCATTGTTGGAAGACTTTGACGAAACTGGTACGATATTAAAGTCAGAGATGCACCATGATATGTGTGGCATATTGAAGTCACCCAAGACAATAATGGAATCGGAAGGCTTTAGCATCGAATTAACAGTTCTTAGCAAGGAAATGTGATTCATATAAACGGACAGTTCAGAAGATGGCGGGATATAACAGATGGCCAAATAAATGTGGATATTTGCTAGTTGTGTGCGTATGCACAAGAACTCAGTTGTATCGGTGGCGGTTACGCAAATCTCTTCAGATGGTATTGAAGAGTGTACAGCAAGCAGAACCCCACCTCCAACCCTGTTCAGGCGGTCATTTCGATATATCTGGTAGTCATTACAGAGGATCTCTGAGTTAAAAACATGAGGTTTCAGCCAGGTTTCGGTTAAAGCAATTATATCGTAGCTTGAGTTAAATGATTTTAAAAACAGTTCTGTTAACTTGGTGTTTAAGCCTCTAACATTTTGGTAAAGTATATCTAAAGCAGATTTTTCGTTCAGTTTTTTGACTCAGTGTTATTAACAGGGATCTTTGCCAAGTTTGGAACACTCTTATTCCGCCTATATTCAAATTCCCGCACAAGTGCCCCAGAGGGCCAAAAATCGTTACTCAAGATAGTGTCAAAATGGTCAATAGGTACATCTAATCTAAAGGAAGATACGTTTCTTTCATAACTAAAATTAAATTTCCGAATTGTTACGTCATGGGTTTTCCTTTTTGAGAAGATATACGATTTCAGATCCTCCTCAGTAGTATCCCTGTCGAATCTTGACACGAATATCGATTTTTTAGGAGGGACTACAACCAACTTCCTAGTTCCAGGCTCAGTCGCCTGAGAACGGTTTGCAGGTTCAATATTTTTTCTAGCTGCTAGTTTTGTTGGAGGTGCCTTTGATGTTGAAGGCTCTACTGTAAGAGGACTTGGAGATGCTAAGTTTATTAATTCTATCGTGCTAGGTGTAGGAACGATTGGGTTCTGGATGTTTTGAACGGGGTCTAGGGTCAATACGCCAGCCGAGACATCAGTTCGTTTTCGTTTGCTGTCACGACTGTCGCTGTTAGCATTAGCAGCTGAATCGGTAATACATTTGAAAGTTTTAAACAAGTTTTCATAATACTTGAATTTATCCCCTAATGTAGAAAGTTCCTTACCGATTTCGGAGAATGCGTTTCGGGTATGTTTGAAAAGCTTAAAAAGATCCACTTCGGTGGATCTGCATTTCAAGCACGACCAACGCACACCCTTGTTATCGTTGATCGCATCACACACCCTTGCTGTCAAACTAGCGCACTTCATATGAGCAAGCTCATCACAAAGCCAGCACGACACGAAACGCTCGGTATCACCTTTCAATTGGCAGTTAACAAAATTGCAAGACATTATAAGTTAAAGTAAAATTGATTAAACAGACGGAGGCAGTGAAAATAGTTTGAAGATCACAGTAAGAAAATCACTGTTTGAGCAGTTTGAAGATCACTGTATGTGCAGTTTAAGATCGCTATTAACTGACGCTTAACAACACACAATGCAAACAGCTGTGGCAGTGAAAAGAAAATGAAGTAAATGTGCACGAGCAAATAACAATTGAAAACTGAAAATATGTAAATGCCAATCAAATGCAACAACAAATATGCAAAGTGACTCGGCAAATATGTATGTATGTATGGATATACACACTTTATCAATTATTTTTAAGATACAATTTATTTTAGTAAAGAAAGCAGAACTTTAAATTGCGAATGCAGTACACAACGTGTTTACACTTATTTTTAGCACAATAATTATTTAAACAAACAAATTTATTTATTTAAGACAAAATAAGGCACAGTAGAAATCAAAACACAACTTCACAGCTTGACGTTCGCACTTACATCTTCCTCAACATCTGGCTTAACTTGTTTTAAGATTTCACATGCTTAAAATACTACTGAAGTGGTGCCATCGCCGACCTGATAAGAGAAACATTTTTATTCTACACATTCTAATATAACAAAAAACTTACCTCAGCATTTTGAGATTTGGCGATGTCTACTAGAGTTTTACGGCTGGATTCACAATATCCAATGGTTTCATAATGGTTTCCCCATCATTTGAAATTGTGGCCTTACCACTGGAATCAACAATATGCTTGTCAATACTACGTGAACCCAATGTAGTGCGTACAGTGCCACAATTGAATGCGAGGCATTGATGTTGGATATAAGTTGAGGTTTACCATGGGAGCTATCGGTACCCAAGCATTTTTTACACAAATACTCATGTAACCAATACAAGTTCAAGACATTCATATTTATTGACACGCTGTCCGGTATGGCCCAAATGTTGGAAATATGCAGTTGGCACTGTTGAGAAAAAATATGGATCAATGAACACAAGTAAAAGTGAAAGATTTTTTTTACCATCTCTTGTTACTTTACACATTAGACATTGGAAACGACGACCAGCATCTACAAGTTGCTATTGAGCCTTGGAACGATTGCATCTAATTGCACCCAATTCACCAAAATTTACAATGGGTGGCTCATATTCACCCTCAACCGTGCGTGCCATTGGTGAGACGGTAATTGTAATGGACAAAGCTGTTGTTTTTAATAAATCAGCTGTTGCAGGTATGCAATACAAAGACGACCTGCAAAGAAGAAAGATCAAGGTAATTGCCAAGCAAAACATTAATTTCGATTATCGATACCTAACGTAACGTGGCGAGGAGTTACCCTGATCTTCTACCACATATTTTGTGGTCTCAAATGGTGGTAATAAACCCTGTTCATTAGTAATAAAAGCACCACCAGCGCTATTTTGATTTTCAATGATAACGCTTATCGGATTTGGCATCTGATCGGGATCTAAACGGCGTTGGGCTTGATCATACTGTTGCGGCTGTTGATATTTACTAGTAACAGGTGCAGGTGGTTGCTAAAGAAAATAACACAAAAATAATCATCAGCAAATTTGTAAATTATTAGTTGTATTAACATACATTATAACCAGGACGTCCGGACGTGTCCGGGTATTGGAGGTTGACCGGGCTTGGGTGGTTGACTGAGCATTGGCGTCTGTCCAGGTTGTGTTGGTGGCATCATAAAAGCCATCAATAACAAGTGCCAAGAATATATCCGCGGCATACCTGCCGACCAAAATGATTAAGGGGGTTGTGATTGCCAACCTCACCTACCCGTGGCGAAACCTGTACCTAACAATTTGGTGTAATTTGGCAAAATGCAAAAGCTTTTCATCCTTCTCCCATGACCATTCTGTCTTCTTTGTGCTAGGATCAAGCCATTCGTACCAGCGTGCCTTACATTGCTTGGCAGATTTGCGGTGCAGCAGTTATGCAATACGTGACCACTGGTTTTTACCATATTTCATTACAGCTGCTTTGAGGATTTCATCCTGAAAGTTATCAATTTAGTTAATAAACGGCCAAGAGTAACCAGTCGCGTCAAATGCTTACCTCAGTGTTTCTCCACACACCATCTTTTATCATAATTCGCGGCATGGTGCTACATAATTGTGATGTCTTTCGATGAGCACAAAAATCAAATAAAAAATTGTTGTCGAAATAAACAGCAAAAATCATTGTATATTAAAGACTTTGGGAAAATTTTAGAATAGCACCCCCCGAGTTAGGGGTAAAACTTGGTATCAAATGAAAGAGGGAGTTCTCCCGATCACAAATATATATATTTTAAAGTGTGCAAACTTATAATTTAAAAGTTATTTGTTGTTAAAGTTTGCAAATTTAGCAAATTTCTATAGCACTTTAAAATACAATTTACACATCTTTCAAAACCTTAATCCACATACATATCGATATAAATTGGCAACGATAAACTTAAATTGCATTTTTGTATATTTCACATTTCATTTTTGCATTGTTTTCACTTATTATAAATTTTTTATTGAATCAATCGCGCTTTTGCAGCAACATGCACATATATACATATATACATATATTTTATTGATGACATTACAAAGCTGTGCTGCCACATATTTATTTATTTATTTATTTATTTATTTAAAGTCGACGCAAACACAAAGCGGTCGACTAATTATTGTAATAGACAGATATATATGTAAAATACAGAGCCATTCTTAAAATTAAAAAATTCAAAAAAGGTACATAGAAAATTTGTATGTTATAAACATTTGACATCGCATTGTATAAGAAAAAATAAAATTAAAATATCAGGCTAAACATAAGAGTATAGCAGTATGTAAAGCAGCAAACGAACATTCAAAGCCAATGCAGTTATACAAATCATTGTACCGCGAGCACCAATGGCGCAGGGGACTGTTTCTAGCAAAATTTTGCCGGCATAGAGGTAAATGAAAAGGCACAAAATGCCTGGACGCCCTAGCAGGAACCGCAAAATTTAGTTGACTGATTAGGTCAGGGGAGTCAATCACACCAATGATGAGCTTGTGAATGAACATAACGCCAAGTAATACTCTACGATTCTCTAGAGATGGCAAATTAATTAGAAGAAGTCTATTCCTGTATGGTGGAAGATAAGTACTTGATTCCCAGTTGAGACCTCGTAATGCAAAAATTAAAAACCGTCTCTGGACCGACTCAATCCGATCAACATGGATTTGATAGATCGGAGACCAGACACATGAACAGTACTCGAGAATAGGACGTACCAGCGAGGTATAAAGGATCTTTGTGAAATAAGGGTCATCAAACTCTTTAGCCCAACGTTTGATAAAACCTAATACACCAGTTGCTTTGTTTATAGCGGTTGAAATATGTGTGGTAAAACTTAATTTCGGATCAAAAATAACTCCTAGATCAGTAACAATAGATATCCGCTCCAAGGGGTCGCCGTTAAGTGTATAAGATGATAGGACCGGCTTCACACGGTGAAAAGTCATTTGCTTACATTTAGAGTAATTCAAAAAAAGTAAATTTGCAGTACACCAGCTTTGAAATGAGTCCAGATCGGCCTGAAGCTGATTAAAACAGAACAAGTTCGAAGGCAGATATGTGTAACAAAGTTTTACATCATCTGCATACATAAAAACTCTAGAATGTAATATAACCTTTGGTAAGTCGTTAATGAACAGGTTAAAGAGTAATGGACCCAAATGGCTACCCTGGGGCACGCCAGAAGTTACATCAAACGACTTTGAAAGATTGTTGTTAAAGAAAACTCGCTGAGTCCTATTTTCAAGATAACTTGAAATCCAACTTAATAAAGGCGCTGGAAAACCCAGAAGATCAAGTTTGGTAACTAAGAGCTCGTGATTAACAGAGTCAAATGCTTTACTAAAGTCGGTGTAAATTACATCTGTTTGTTTGCAAACTAAAAAACCATTCATAACAAAAGACGTAAATTCAAGCAAGTTGGTAGTAGTTGATCTCCGATGAACAAAACCATGTTGACAAGGTGATATTAAAGAGCTACACAAGTATTGAAGCTGGTATGTAATTATCTGCTCAAAAGTTTTAGGGATAGCTGAGAGCTTAGCTATGCCTCTGTAGTTCTCAATATTAGACCTACTACCTTTTTTATGCAAAGGTATAATAAACGATTGTTTCCAAATAGATGGGAATGATGCGGATTCCAGAGACAGTTTAAATAATTTAAAGATAGGCTCTGATAAGCTGACAGCACAGTACTTAAGTACACAACTAGGAACACCATCCGGACCCGGCGAAGATATCGGTTTCAATGCAAGAAGTTTATTAAGAACAGTATCTTTATCAATAAATGGGTTTAAAATATTATTAGAACTTTCCAAGCAATATGGGTAAAGATTAGACTGGACACATTGGGATGAATAGGTTGATTTAAAGAATTCAGCAAATAAATCAGCGATTTCGTGATCAGAATTTGCGTTTTTGCACCCATAAATAAAAGTAGATGGGAAACCAGAAATTTTCCTTTTGGAATTAACAAATCTGTAGAAACGTTTCGGATTATTAGTAAATTGGAATTTGCAACATGATAAGTAACCTTTATAACACTGCTGGTTAAGACGATGAAAATTGGAGCGCGCCACTAAATATTTAGATAAATCAATAGCTTTACCAGATCTTTTGAAACGCTTATAGAGTCTAGATTTAATATTATCAAGTCTTAATAGTTGCTTTGAGAACCAAGGTGGTTTACCCGTGGTGGTACTGGAATAACGAAGGGGGACACAGCTTTCAAACAAAGCATCAAGAGAACTATAAAACAAGGAAGTCGCTGTTTCAACGTCTGTACACGCATAAAGACTCGACCAGTCATGGGCAGAGATCAAATTATTGAGCTCACTAAAATTCGTCTTTGAAAAACATCTCGACCGGGGTCGGGAATTGGGCTTAGAAACATCGAGCATCACAGGTTGAACAACATCCAGTACTATCTCAAGCGTAGGATGAAGAGGGTCTTCAGGAAGGGATAATGGGGGAGTTCGGGTTAGAGTAATACCCGCAGAGTCATCTGTAAAAACTAAGTCTAAGATTTTCCTTTTGGAATTTAAAACATTATTAATTTGGAGAAGAGATGTATCTAGCAGGCTGTTTAAAAACTCGTGCTGAGTAGTGGGAGTCATGAAATTTGAGTCGATGGTATTGATCCAATTTACTGATGATAAATTGAAATCACCAAGAACTACTAGGCGGTCTTTGTCTCGCAATTGCGAGTACAAACTGCAAATAACAGTGCTATGACATGTATAAACGTGTATATCCGATCGTGGCGGTATATACGAGCAGCAGATAAACAAACTAAAATTGTGCAAGGCAAGCTTTACTGCTATAAATTCAATGTCATTTGTGGTGTCCAATAGCAGCAACTCAGATGGAAGCGTCGAGTCAACAGCAATAAGGACACCACCTGCTCTAGATTCACGATCACGCCGATAAACTACATATTTACGTGAAAAGAGTTCAGAGTTAAAATTGTCAGCTTTTAACCAGGTTTCAGTAAAAGCTATAACTTGAGAAGTAAAAATAAAACTATTCAGATAAAAGGTACTTAATTTCGATCTTAGGCCACGAACATTTTGGTACGTGATGGTTATTTTTTCACTGTTTCCGCAGGGATTTTTGAGTTTTTTGAAGCTCCTGCGGCGTTAGGTTTTTTTGTAAACAAATGCACAACTGAATGTTCCGGCCAGAATGTATGTTCAAGAACTCTATCAAAATAAGCGTCTGGCACTGATATTTTAAATGATGAAATATCCCTATCATATCTAAAATTAAATTTATAAACGCCTATTTTAATAGGTTGTGAAAGGTCTAGCTTATCTTCTATATACTTAATAATATCATTTTCCATAAGCGAAGAATGAAGACGAGATACAAAAATTGTCCTGCGAGGCGGCACGGCAGTCACCTGCCTCGGTTGCGCATTGTCAACATTTGGCAAACGCACAGCGGCGGAGGTAGAATCACCACCAGTGTAGGTGGAGCTGGAAGCAGCATTGTCATTATTAATGGTTGTTATATCATTAACAGCAGTAATTTGAACTTGAGCCAAGGGTGTAGGTTTAGCATTCGTGTTTACCTTATCAGCGGCTATGTGTTCAGCAGCAGCGTGGGCATGTGCAGTTTTTGCAGTTTTATTGGTAACGTCTTTAGCATTAAGGTTAACAGAAATGTTATTAGCAGTCGAAGGCTTAACATTGGTATTTACAGCATAAGAGGTACTTGAGGTGTCGACGGCATCATTATTAGTCTGTGGGACGACAGTATGTACTTTATCGGCGGCGGTGAAATTGTTTGAATTAGCGGCGCCAGAATTTTCAACAGTAGACAGCCTGGCGTCACTGCAGACAGCGGACGGTGACAAAACAATTGACGAAAACGAAGGTGGGATAGGCACAGAGAGGGGTGTAGGTGTGAGCATAGCCGATGCATTATCAGCTATATGTAGCTGTGAACCTTCTAGAGGAGTGTTTAGAGGGGGACCCGTACACTGCGAATGCGAGCCAGAAGGCACCGGCGAGAAAGTGCATAGATCCATTGCATATGTAACCATAGCATCGTTGTTGTGTTTTGGGGGCAAAGTACACGAACTCACTGCAGCTTTGAGCGCACCGATTTCGGCAGCCAACACACCAATGCTATCACGATTGTTCTTATTGTTTTTATTCTTATTTTTAGCACTGCGCTTATTTGAACTTGCTTTTTCCTTCGCTTTGTCTTTGTTGCTGCTTTTTTCATCCTCCATGTTAACAGCTTGGTTACAACAAATTAAGTTTTTTATGCCATCTATTTGGGTAGACAAATCCCTGAATTTTACTTCAAAAGCAGTCATTATGGCTTCTAGCCCCAGTTTTTGAGAGGCTAGGACGGAGTCAAATGCCTTCGAAACTTTAATAGGCGCATTTACACACTCCGCACACATGTAGCGTATATGATAATTTGATTTTATTAGTCTAACGTCATATTCAGTGATGGCGCCCTCACAGCACGCGCGATGGAAGCGCTTTTTACAAAAGCCATTACACGGCACACATGTATTGTCAGTACGACCAAAACCCTTATCACATTTTCCGCAAAAGTCATCCATAATTAAGTTGAGATCAAAAACTCGAGAACAAAATACCATAACAAAAACGAAAACAAAGCGAGCAAGTAGATTCAATAATGAACGTCTGGTCACCTTTATATAAACTGATGGTCAGATGTCTTCACACACAGGTGGCGCAGTTGACCACTTGGCAAGTGTCAGGTTAGTTAGTAATAGCGCAAAGTGTATTTACTTGTTCTATGCACTAATTGTTGTTGCATGCAATTAAATTTATAAGTGCATTAGTTATTGTTGTTGCACTGCAATTTAATTTTAGATTCACAACTATCCACTTTTACAAGAAATACGCCAGAGAGCAAAAAAACGTCCATTAACTTTCAATCAATAGAAAGGATATAACCATGTATTTAGCAATTCTCACAATTGTTTGACACTTTAAACCAATTAATTAAATTTTCAAAAGGACGAGCAAAGAAACTTTCGACTTGCTTAGCCAGAGTTGCCAGATGATTGTATATACGTATACACATATAAAATTTGTATAGAAATTTGCAAACTTTAACACCAAATAACTTTTAAATTATAAGTTTGCGCACTTTAAAATATATATATATGTGATCTGGAGAACTCCCTCTTAATTTTAAATCTTTCCGGAGATATTCCATTTAAAACTCTCAAAATTGAAAAAATTTTCGACCACCAAATGTTTTGCTGTCTCTGCTGAATTAGAAATGGCGGATTTTTTTGCACGCAAAAATGACGTATTTTGCTATCCCTATAAAAATAATAGGTGCGAGAGAGCACGATACATTGTGGGAAAGCTAAATTTGTCAACATGCTATTTCATTTGGAGAATTTTTCATTCCAAATCGTCACCCCTGTCAAAATTTCGTGTCTGTGTGCGTTTTTGGTCACACGATTTTTGCAGGGTCGCTTAAGTGAGCATAACGGGAAAATCTGGGTTGCCATTGTTGTTTCGGTTGAAAACGGTCAATTAGGGTTCTGTGCAGAGACGTAAAAGATTGAAACAGGGTTTATGTAGTCACAAAAGTGTTGCTCCTGTTCCACAGCATTTTAATTTTATATCATGGCGAAAAGTGTTCAGTTCAGAGTTATTGATTTTCATTTAAAGTTTAATTTATTGTGGAGGTTTAGTCCTTTAAGTGTAAAAAGCAGAGAAAACATAGTTTTTCAAATTATTGTGAACAACTTTTTAATTTGAATTTCTGTACCTAAGTTCACTATATTTGTGTAACACAAGAATCTGGAGGTCAATTCCTTAACTATGAAAAACTGAAAAATGTACACTTATTGAAAACTCATTTGCACACACAATTAACACTTTGAATTTAGTTATATTTTTAAGCACAAAATTTTGAAACTAAAAACAAAATTTTCATTTGTCAGAAAAAATAAATAAAAACAGCCTAATGTCAAAAAACGCTATCGAAATAAAAACTGGCTTGTTTGTTTTTAATGAACTACGTTGCATTTTTCTTGTATTTCGTTAGTTTTTTTTAAATAAGGAAATTTGTTCTTTTAAGAAAGAACACTTTTTTGTACAAATTTGCGCTAAAATATGTATGTACATTCTACCACAATATTCTCACTGTTAATACAACAACAACAACAACCGAAAATTCCCTGCCAAACAGAGCTGACGGAAACTCCAACACATTAACATAATTTTTGACAACACTAAAACACTCGCATAAATTTTTCCTTTTATTCGTATGGAAAACCATGGTGTGTATGTGTATGCATATACGTATACACAATGTTTACATCAGATTTGTCATGTCGCATCTAAAAACCTGATAGAAACTTTGCTTTACGCTGTGATGTAAATTTCCATCAGCCATATCTGTCAATTGATGCCTCAAACGACTGAAAGCTGTCTAGCAGGGTTCTTTATTTTAAGTAGAAAAGTATATCATAAGCAACAGAAGAGCTCTTGGTATATTTTGATGCAGCCATATTTGATGCGCAAGGATTTTTTAAGAAGGCTTAAATAGATTTTGGCATATGGCAAAAGGCGAACTTAACTCGACTTGGTCACCAGAAAATTGCTTTGCTAATATATATATGACACTACTTTATTTTCGTGTATTTTTTCTTGAATTTTATCTTCAATTTTTTGTCGCACTCCCTCCCAATTCGGCTTCAGTACTTGTGTGTGTAAACTCTATGTCAAAAAACTAACGAAATACAAGGAAAATACAATCTAGTTCATTAAAAACAAACGAGCCAGTTTGTATTTCGATAGGTTTTTTAACATTCGGCCGTTTTTTCTTTATTTTTTTCTGACACATGAAAATTTTAGTTTGAAAATTTGGTGCATAAAAACACAATTAAGATCAGCTTTCTTGTGAAAAAGGTGAACAATTAGAGACCGAAATAATTTTCGCGTGTTATTTGCATTGTTTTTATTGTTAAAAATGTTAATGTAAAAATAAAATGTAAAACATAAACAAAAACATGTCAAACTCATTAATTTTGAGGGAATAGTGGTCTCGCTTTTTCATGATAGAAATTGTTTTTGTGTTTTGAAGTTCTGATAAAGTTTCGTCAGTTTTTTTAGCTTGGAATCCATGCAAAAATAAAGTAGTGTCATATATGCTTGAATTAAAGCAGGCAACTCCAGCGGTTTTGTGTTATCCCGCCGTCTTCTTCTTCTTGTGCTCCTCTGTTGATGTTGCTGTGGCACAAATTCATTACTCATTTCAGTGAGTACCACACGAAATGCAATAATGTGCATTGTTTAATAGCGGTACGCAGATCACAATTGCTCAAGAAAAATTTAGCCTTTTTTCTTGCGTGAAAAATAGTAGTATGGAACTAATTTTGACATTTAAAAATCCACGGTGAATAGTGAAACAAGCAAGAAGAAGAGGGTGTTGCCGTTTGCAAATTTGATGGAAAAATAGTAGTAAATTAGCGTACTAAATTCTTGTAAATTGCGTACCACCTCAAGAAAATTTATTACAATGAATTTTCTTGAGTACTTCTTGAGCGTTTTTTATATGGAATTTTTACTTCTTGTGATCTGCGTACCGCTCTTTATAGTTTATTTCTTAATTTCAAACAAATTTGCAACAATAATTAAACTTTTCAATTTTTTAAACGAAATAAGAAATGCGCAAATTTCAATACACAAAACAGCTGACTTCGAAAATTCGAAATTCCTATTCCCAAATTATTCTTCTCCCTAGGAGAAAAGAATTGGATGAATTTTTCCACGGGAATAAAAAAATCCGCGAGAACAAAATTCCGCGAGAATATTTAGAATTGGTCTCTATTACATGTGGGTTAATGAAAGTGTGCCAAATGGTGTTGGCAGAGTTGTGAATTTTAACCTCATTGAAAAAGGGAGAAAAGTACCAAAATCGTGGCTACTGCCGAAAAAGGACCAAAATTGAAAAAAGGGACCAGCGGACCAAATGGATTTGGAAAGAATCATTTTTGGTCCAAATGGACCAAAAGTGGCAACCGTGCCAAACCTGTAAACCTGTACAATGGACAGATACACACATATTAATTAACCAGAAGACTTTTATCAAGGCAATAAATACTAAATAAGAGTGACTATTCGCCATTGTAAACTTTACCTATTCGCGTTTTAAATCTTTTGAGCTAGCCATCAAGAATTCAAATCACAAAGGAAAAAACCGTGATACTAATCTACTACTAAAATAAATCTTCAAACCCTATTGAAAACTTAAAGAAGTTGAAATAAAAACAAGGAATGGCTGATCGAAACATAACTCCATTAGAAGCTATTGGTGTCGTCGCTGGTGCTGGACTGGGTAAAAGTCTAGTTGAGGGGTTCGACTGCTAATACGCTACCAAAAATATCGAGAGATGTGTCAAAAGACGCGTATTACCCGCGTGGTAATTCTTTACTTTAGCTCACAACTGCTAAAACTCGGTCAAAAATATCGGGAGGTGTCCAAAGACGCGCTTTTGGACCCAGGATCACGAATCCGAAAGCGGAAATTGAAAATTTTATTTCCTTCCAGAGATATTTGCGGTAATTCTTTACGACAGCATGACACTGCTAATGTGCGTCCAAAAATATCGAGAGAGGTGACAAAAGACGCGTATTAATCTGGACAACAATAATCCGAAGCCGGAAAAATGAAAGTTTTATCTCTGTCCGGAGATATTTGCAGTTGAAGTTGGCGATTTTCATATGGTTGTTGTAATGTGGTACCCACAAAAAAAATTGTGAATAAAGTGTTTTGCGCGGATATAGTTTTGGTCTCCAAACCGGTGTTGGACCCACCCAGGGTAATTTTTTATAAGTGCGGCCAAAGGCCGCCAACGCAGAAAGGTGTTCCGCGCAAAAATATTATGGATACCACCCCCGGCTTCGAAGGGACCGCGGGTCATTTTTCTGTTTTTCGTTAGTATCTTTTGAACGAGCTAAATTTTTTATTTTCCGTCGGATTATTAATACTGATGTCAAGACTCGTCGTTTAACACCTCTCGATATTTTTGGACGCGTATTAGCAGTGTCATGCTGTCGTATTGAATTACCGAAGTTGGCGATTTTCATGTGGTTGTTGTAATGTTGTTGTACCCATAAAAAAATTGTGAACATAAGTTTCTCTAGATATTTTTGGTAGCGTATTAGCAGTCGACCCCTTAACTAGACTTTTACAGTCCATTAGAAGCTATTGGTGTCATCGCAGGTGCTGGACTGCTATATAGTTGGCTAAACAGTAGCGACCGTAAAACGGAAGTCGTTGATGATTATCAAAAAACTGTTCGCGCTGTAAAAATCATACGGAAGTGAGTATGAATAAAATATCATGTGATATGTTGGACCGACCCCAAAATCAATTAGTACAAACTTCCCTTTTTATTTTCAAGACACTGCCGCGAAAATCCAGTGCTTGGGTTCGACTGCGAATGGGTTCAGGAATCTAAAGTGGCACTTTTACAACTTTGTACTCATAAGGGCTATTGTGCACTCATTCGTTTGTGTTCATTGCAAACAATTGCTTCCTCACTTTATGACCTGTTGGCTGATCGAGATGTCGTAAAAGTGGGTGTCGGTGTAAAGAAAGACGCCCAATTACTGCAAAATAATGGACTGCAAACTGTTTCCACATTGGATTTGCGGTTTGTAGCTGTGCTTACGGGTCTTGCCAAACCCCAGAAATTATCTTCCATGTATGAAGAAGTGTTGGGTAAGAGCTTGAATAAGAAAAATTATTTAGCCTGGTCAAATTGGGAAGCACACACCCTGAAAAGTGATGAAATCGAATATGCTGCTAATGATGCTATTGCTGGTATAGAAGTGTATATGAAATTAGCTAAATCAGTGCCAAATGTAAAGAAATTTGAAAAGTATTTTGATATGCACTTTGATCCACACCATCACAATGGATTAAAACCTGAAGCAACGAATGAATGTAATTTGCAATAAGTTTACGTTATGCATATACATACATATAATAAAAATATTTGTAGAAATTTTCTAACTGAAAATATTGTAACGAATTTGCTGCAAATCCCCTTATTTGCAATCCTCTGCTAAGTTCGAATCACTAAACTGTTGAATAAATAACTCCAATTTGAAATAATGCAAAATGTCCTTTATTAAAGTACTAACAATAACACTCAAACTGTGCAACGAATAGCTTGCTTAATAACCACACTGATTGATAGTTAAATGAAACTACTATTCAAAATAATACTGCTATTGCTCGCTAGATATCTTCTTAATCGAAACTGCTTGACAACTCAAATCAAACTGAATTCCAGCGCCTCTACATCTGTCGCCTTTTATACTCTTTGGTTTCCTCGTTCGCATCTTCTAGACGCTTCCAGAATCTACTAGTCCAGTAGCTCTCAAACTTCTCAGCTGTAACTACAATTGCACAATTTTATAGTTTTTCTCATTGCATACTTATAGGAGTATCTCAGATATATGCATGTATTTGTGCATTTACTCTCTGCTGCTGTACATGGTACATATATGTAGACGCAGTTATTGTTTCTTTTATGTAGATACATGATGATTGAATTATTGATGTGCATTCACGTCACTGCTTAGCATCGGCTTAGAGCTGGCAGCACTCCTTAGTTTTGCTAATATTTGTAACACTGCCCTCCACTAAGTCTGATCGTCCCGATCAGACAAATCTCTCGATCTAAACGCTGCTAGCATCGCCAAATGTACCACTCTTCTACTCCGTGGTTTCTCAATGCTTTGCATGCGGTAGATGGTATCACTGATCTTCTTCACAACCTTGTACGGGGCTTCCCAACTGCACCGAAATTTGGATGGAACACCTTTCCGCCGGTGAGGGTTGTATAACAGTACCAAATTTCCCTCCCGGAAACCTTCCGAATTATTTTCCTTGCCGTACCTGTGTTTCATCTTACTCCTCATTATCCTGGATCGTTCCCTCGCACTCTGTTGCTCGGCCAATGAAGAACTACTTCGCAGAGCTAGCGCTGGACGGATTTGCTTTGCATAATCAGTATCGTTCCGACGCTTCACAACAGTAGTGTGCCTTGGCTTGAAACCACCCTTGCATTCTTTCTTCGTTTTAGTACGTCCGTTAGGGCTTTTCAATGCCAGTGTTTCTCTCACAGGTACCTTCGGTTTTGATTTGTTTGGCCCATTTGTTCCATCAACCTTTACCTTTCAATTTCGTGGCCTTCGTCAAGTCTTCTCCACCAGTACCCGATTACTGCTGAACCCTTTTTCAAAACTAGAGTTAAGTGGCACATCTTGGTTCTCATAACGCATCACCCTTCTCTGCATATCGATCTTGATGTCATGGTCTACCAAGAAATCCACTCCCAATATAACTTCATCAACAATCTCCGCCACAACAAATTTGTGTAGAACCATGACGTTCCCAATCAATACTTCACATATCACTTCTCCCTGAACTTGGTTATACTCGCCAGTGACCGTACGCAACTTTGCTCTAGGTAACGGTTTTACTCTCCTGTTGACCAAGTCAGATCGGATCAAGGAATGAGATGCGCCCGTATCTACAGTCAGTACTCGTTCTTTGCCATCTACATTCCCTCTGACGGTAAGACTGCTCGATTTTCTACCAATTTGCGACACAGATATCACAGGGCATTCAATAGCTGGATCTAGCTCTCTACCTCTCACACGCTCTTGCTCATCTCCTCCAGCTTTGCGTTTACGCACACCCACATTGTTGGAACTATTAAGGCCAAGATCGCAATGACGTGCAATGTGACCGGACTTCCCGCATTTGATAACTTTTTCACTCCGCTTTTGCGATCCTTTCAGCGCCTCCAATATTGCGTCTACCCACTATGGCCTTTCTACTTCCACACGGCGTGCTTTGAAAACTGGCTTACTCAATAGCGACGCTGTTTCTTGAGTCAGTGCATAGGATACCGTTTCTGCGAATGTGGGTTTTGGGTTTGCATATGTGTGCTTCGTTTCTACGTCCCGTATGCCATTTATAAAACTCTGGATTTTTACCCTTTCAGTGTATTCCACGGGTGCGTCCGCATTTGCAAGATGAGCCAATCTTTCAATATCTGAAGCAAACTCCTGCAATGTCTCATTTGCTTTTTGGTAGCGGTTTTGCAACTCAATTTAGAATATCTGTTTTCTATGCTCGCTTCCATAACGTCGTTCTACAGCAGTCATCAATGCTTCATAATTGTCCCGCTCGCCTTCGGGAATCGTCTGTAGGATTTCCGCTGCTGGCCCCTTCAATGCCACGAACAGTGCAGCAACTTTATCTTCCGCATTCCAGTTGTTCACTGCTGCGGTCTTCTCAAACTGTAGCTTGAAGACATGGAAAGGAACAGAACCGTCAAATGATGGTGTTTTTACCTTTGGATTTCTTGCTGAAACAGCTGGGCGGTTTAGTTGTAACTGCTCCATACGACCTTTTAACGCTTCTATTTCGGCATCAATTTTGTCCTCGAGTTGTTAAATTTTTGCATCCTGCTCTTCCAGTTTCACAAAGAACTGCGATGATACCTGTTCCGAAATTTGTGCCGACATTTCAGATATACGTGCCCCTTGCGCTTCCAGTTGAGATGCCAAATATGTCTTCTGTTCTTCCAATTGTGATGTTATACGGGTTTCCTGCGATTCCAGTTGTGAAGAAATTTGTGTTTCCTGTGCTTCAATCTTCGCTGTTATACGGTTCTCCTGTGATTCTAGTTGTTTTTCCATCTTGCATGTTATTTGTGTCGACATTTCTGAAATACGTGTTTCTTGTGCTTAAATTTTCGATGTTACTGTCGACGTTTGTGCAGATATTGCAGCCAATATCACGTTCAAGTCTGTGCTGGTAACTGTCTGCGATGTTTCATTTTTCTCTTCAATTTTTGTTTTCTCCTCGCCATCAAGAGGAAAGACATACTGTTACGGTCTGCTGTTATGGTCCACGGTCATGGTACAGGTCTACAAGTAGGATATGTAGCAGCGCGCACATACACAGCCACGCTCACCTCATAAAATGCTTGTTCTTGTTCGTTTTTTGTGTGGATGCTATTTGGCACTGTTGTACTTCTTAGGTCCAAGAAAAGTGTAGTAGCTGCTAACGAGAACTGTGGAAAATTTTTATTGCAAAATTACAAAGAAATATTCTTATTTACTTTCAAATGAGCACTTAATTACATCTCTCTTTAAAATCCATATGTTTTGGACTAGTTTAATTAACAAATTGTGATACTTTATTACCGGGGACGATTGCTAAAACACGATCAAAACCGTCGGGGGAGGTATTAATATGACTCAAGCAATATCGTTCGAACAACCAGAAGCAAATAATATACGTGCATATAATACATAGCGCTATGCAAATTTAATCTTTGTTGCTTTTTTAACAAGTTTTCTTGGTACATATTACATGTTAGTGTCATTATACTATGCGTTATACCAAATTGATATTTTGTTAAACTCAAAAATAAGTTCTATTACAACAACATAATAATTTTGTAAGAGAGCCCCAATTATCGGAATTTGTATCCCAACTTTATAGTCCTAAAATATGTTTTGTGAAGGGAAAACAGAAAAGGGGTACTCGACCAAATTCTTGCGTTGTATGTAGTATAATTACTATACATAAGTACATTTAATTACATATTTTTCTCACACATAGCCTTTATAACGATTATAAAAAAAAGGGGGAGACGTAAACAATTGTATAATTTAAAATATTACGAGCAAAAGTAAGAGAAAAGAAAAGAACCCCCAACAGAACAAGCTTAGTCAGACTTAAGTATTCATATTAGATTTCGTTTCGATTTCGGCCCAATAAAGTGTGATCTGTTGGATCATTTTTTTCTCTCACTTATGCACTACACACACTTACCTACATTTTCATAGTGTAATTAGCTATTCGTAGTTCAACAATGCTGTAGCCCTGGTTAAGAAACCTGCATTATCTTATTTTTTTTTTGTTGTTTACATACGTTAATAGAAATGAATTGTAAATAAATTAGTATTTAAAATGGGAATGCTGGCGTCGCCATTTATTTAGAAGGCACGTAGGGTCTACAGGTAAGGGGCCACCGAAATATAGGTGCGTCGGTGGCCATGGATTTTGAGTGTGGGAAATGCACCGGGCGTCGCAACAACACCCGCGGCGCCCCCAAGATATATTCGGCCCTTTTCTTTTTTTATTTTAATTTTCAGTTTTTTTTTTGTAATTTTATTTTTCAGCAGTTTTTTTTGAATTTTGATTTTAGAGTTAGTAACCGGTCATGTCCGAGTTGTTCCATGTGGAAATTTTAAGCCGAATTTCAAAAGCAACGAATATTGATAATGATTTTTTACCTGGTTCCTCGAACAGTGAGGAGACAATAAAAACATCAAACAAAAATTTATGTTTACATGAATCCGAAATCGTAAAGTTTTCGTGGTAACACTGATGAAGGTTCATCTTCAAAAAGCCTTCCAACAATACCACCAACTCTGTATCAAAGTCTAGATTATTTAAACGACTTCGATATGGGTACCGTGAATAATGAGTTTTGGCGATCTGAAGAAGTCAACGAAATAATTCGTCGAGGTCATCAAAAGTGCCCTGTTATTTTTCCACGTGATTGTCATGACGAGGCATTTCCTACCTCGTTGTTAAACAGAATCTTGCCAAATGGAGAGAAAGTGGAGCGTCACTGGTTGGTGTGGAGTGCCAGTAGCAATGCTTTTTATTGCTTACCATGTCGTCTGTTAAGCACCAATACTTTAAATCGACCTAAAATTTGTTGTCCTGGCCAATATTCGAAATTCCAGGTATGGAAGAAGCTATACGCTAAACTGCCATCACACGAAAATACTGAAGATCACATTAAATGTTATATTCAATGGCGATTTTTAAAAAACCTAATTCGAAAGGAGGCTACAATTGATACACTTATCAATGAACAGCTAATCACCGAAACTCAAAAGTGGAAAGAAATTTTATATAGAATTTTGGACACTATTTTTTTTTCAAAAAGCGAAAGGATGGACATTTTTTGGGCATCTAAGATCTCATAAGCCATTATGATCCGATACTTAGAGATCATTTGGAGAAAGTTAGGATTTCACAATAGCAGCACAAACGTTACAAGTTCACTATCTTTCCCGAGACATTCAGAACGAGTTTATAGAAATTTGTGCAAAGCATGTGAGGGAAACTATATTAGATCAAGGCAAGAAAGCTAAGTATTTTTCTATTATCGTTGATGCTAGGCTTGATGCTAGTCACATTGACTACGTTCATTTTGCGCTCACTCCATTTCAATTCGAAAGCAACAAATTTACAATTCCAGAACAGATTTTGGCTTTCGTGAATTGTAACCAAAAAACTGCTCAGAAAATCGCTGATCTAATTTGCCATACATGATTGAAGATTGTCGTGCACAAGGGTACGATAACGGCGCCAATATGAAAGGAGCACTACGTCACATTCTCGACAAAAACTCGAATGCTGATTACTCGCCTTGTGCAACCCGCAGCTATGATAGCGTTTTCTTTTCTGGATAAAGTGTTACGCAAGCGTTGTTGTTCTATTCTAAAAAACAGGCAACGCCTTTACGGGGTATTTCGTTCTTTTGTGAAAATTCTTGCCTGCTCGCAATGCAAAAGCGTTACACTTTTACCCTGTATAAAATGGCGGCACTGCTACAACAAGAGCAGGCGGACAACCCGGAAAGAGAGGCAGGAACTGCATGACCCATCGATCCCGAGCCGTTCCTGTCAGTTGGCTCACAGGGGCATTTATTAGGAGAAGGGGGGGGGGGGGGGGGGGGGGAGAGAGAAGAACACTGGAGCAATACGCCAGGTTTGAGACAATCTAAGTTACTGTTAGGAAGTTATTGCACAAGTCGCTACAGGGCAATAATAGACCTATCGAAAGATAACCGAAGAATCCCAAGAGCTATTCTTACAGGGCATTATAGACTGAGCAGCCGTATGCAGAAAGTGGGCATACTATCGAATAACACATGCCGATTTTGTGATCGATCAGCAGACGGCGGACCATATCCTCCAAGAATACGAAGCAATCTCAAAACGTAGGGCTAAGTTTATGGGCTCACCATGGCCAGTGCATTCCCACATTTAATCCCTCAAGCCAAGAACTCTGCTAGGGTTCATCAAAGAAGTCGGCTACGATGAGGTGCTGTGAAGGAGATGTGCAAGTCACTGTGCAATCCTCAATAAATTATCTATGTTCCGGTAACAAGCACCATTGAGGTACTAACCCGACCATCTCCGGACCTATTGATATGACTACATTGAGCCTTCTAGTGATTGAATGTTAATAATGACCGCAATGCGAAAGTCTGCTAAAATTTACCATTCTCCATGGAATGCTACATATATAACTTCCCACGTTTTGGATCAGTAATGAAAAGAGCAAAATTTACTAAAATTTTAACTGGTTGTGGGTAAGGTGTTGATGTCCTCTCTTAACGCAATGTAATGGCAACGGCGACGCAGGGAAAATAATAAAAATCCTATAAATCTACTGATCATAATTAATTAATCCCTCCCTTTCTATGCAGTTGTATGCATACATACATATGGGGTTTGTTCTCCAAACGCTATTTAAAGAAATCAATTGGTATTTACATGAACTTCGAACTCTTTGGGTTTGCCTTCTTCAGTGGATTATCAACAAAAGCATGACAAATTATCACTAACAAATTCATACATGTTGTTTATATATTTAATATGGTAGGCAATTTACTTACCCTTTCTGGTGCGATGATCCTGGACAATCGGGCCTGACTAGACGAGATTTATTTAGCTTTAACATAGCGTGCTTAACGCGAACCATATCATGTTAGGGCACAATTTCGATTATGCAACCAATCAAAGAAATGTCGGGCTTGTAACAAAGTTGAAAATTTTCATGTGGCTGTTGTAATTTTGATAGTGTTGTGTACCCACAAAAAAAACTGGGTAAAAGTGTTTTGCGCGGATATAGATTTGGTCTCCCATGGTAATTTTTTATAAGCGCGGCCGAAGGCCGCCAACGCAGAAAGGTGTTCTGCGCAAAATTACCATGGATCCCACCCCCGGTTTCGGAGGTACCCGCGGGTCTTTTTTCGGTTTTTCGTTAATATCTTTTGAACGAATTAAAATTTTTAATTTCCGCCTTCGGAATATTAATACTGATGTCAAGACGCGTCGTTTGACACCTCTCTCGATATTTGGTAGCGTATTAGCAGTCGACCCCTCAACTAGACTATTACCTGCGGAAAAATACTATGGATTCCACCCCCGTTTTCGGAGCGCTTCGGTGCTATTTTTCAGTTTTTTGGGAATATTTTTTGACAGAAATAAAATTTTTAATTTTCGGTTTCGGATTCGTCGTCCTGAGTCCAAAACACATTTTTTTGACACCTCTCCCGATATTTTTGCATGATTTTTTGCAGTTGTGAGCTAAAGTAAAGAATTACCCCGCAAGATCAAGGAAGAGGAAAAATTGGGAAAAAGCTTGTGGCGTTAGCTTCCCTAAAATGGCTTAATTTTTTCGCTCCATTTTCAGGCCTGTGACTATTGTGGGAGCTCATTTTATGCCCAACTCCACTCCATCGCTATATTTACCGTCTTTGATGTAAATATTGTTTCCCGAATGTTGTAAGATAAAAAATATAATATAATTTTATGTATGACTTAGCAGTGCTAATCAAGAGTTTGTAAAAAACGGAAGTTGTCTCATCGTCCCCAACGGTCATTCCTACAGTTATCTACCAAAATACCGGACAATACTCTCGCCGCTACAACGTGAAGGAAGGACGAAGGATAAATAACAAAATCCCTTCTACATGTTCGCTTTTTTTAAGTGACACCGTTGGAGCGAAAGGTCAATACTTCGCACGGAACAGCTGCAGCACACAAACGGATATGTATGATGTACCACGAATAAGCCATGAGGGCCACCATTAGTTTACAAAGAGCGAAAATATGCTATACAAATATATACAAGTATATAATACTAGTCAACAAAGAGAAAAAAAAGGTTAACAATTATACCTATTAAAAGCGGCCCTTGTCAGGGCCACAAACAGTTTGCGAAGAGAAAATATTGCTAGAAAATTATGTTTTACATGCTATAGATTTACTTTTGAATTATTTATATCATCCATATGATGACAAGAAAACAACTGGAGTATAACCGATACTGGAGTTGAAAACGGAAATATTGCAAGCCGAACTTTTACCGTAGCAGGTACCGATACCAGATCCAACCTAAAGCCGAAATTGCTACAAAAGCCTCCTGGATAGAGCCAGAAGGAAAACCCGGAACCGTAATTGAAGTCAGTACTACAACCGAACTAGTATCCAAAAATTAAACCGAAAGCAAAATCGGTTCCGAACAGAGGACCCAAAAGAAAAATTGGATCAAAACAACCATGCAATGGCGCTGAACCCGAAAGTTCTGTGGCATAGCGACTCATTTGAAATTTTCAACACACCCGTGCTTTTTTTAATTAAAAAAGATTGCATCTAAAGACATGGAGTACATATCCTTCAAAGAAATCTGCACCTCGAATACCGACACGAGGAGTTTCCAACGTTAAACGTTATTATGTATATATGTATCTTCGATATTTATTAGGTTACTAAATTACTTAATTTTTACTTTACAAAATTCATGAAATTTGAAAATAAATCAGTACTTATTCATGAACATACTATTAACTCAGCATTTTATATACAATCTCATCCCAAATGTTCAACATCTCTTGGAGACAGTAACGTTAGCATTCATACATACATGTATTGAAAATAAGGTCCACTACAAAAAACATTTAGCAATAGCATTTCCCAATATAATTTTAATACTAAAAAATAACGACCTTAGGCAGATAAAGTAGGAACAATATAATTCCTAAAAAGTTGTATCTCACTTTACATTAAACTGCTCTGGAATATAAATACATACACTAAAAGATACATACAATACAAAACGGTCCCTTATTTATATATCATAAACAAAATTAATGTTGCGACCATTGGATATTTTTCAAATCAATTGGTTCTAGCACCATCTTCCATAATGGAGACATTTCACGTAAACGTTCGACATGTTTGATGCAGGTATCGGTAATATAATCAACCTCTTCAATGGTGGTAAAACAACCAATACCAAATCTATAAAAATTTAACAATAAATTACTTTCAAATTAACTAAACAATTCAGTACGGTAAACTCGTATACCTTATTGATCTATCTGCCAAATCCCCAGTAGTTCCAATCGCACGTAGGTTCCAGTGATGCAGAAGTACATGCTGAGGCACTAGACAACGCCACATCTTTTAAGGCCATAAGTAATGATACATTTAATAAACCACTATTCCTTTGCTCTGGATCACCATTAGATATACCATGTGATAATCTTGAAGTGATGCGATCATATAAACGTTTCGACAGAAAATCTATAAATTTCTTATCATATTCCATTTCTTTGAGTGCAAGATAACATGCAGCTCGAAATCCAATAACAATAATCCGAAGGCGGAAAAGAAAAATTTTAGCTCGTTCAAAAGATATTCCCAAAAAACCGAAAAATGTCCCCGGAGTGCTTCGATACCGGGGTGGGACTTAAAGAATTTTTGGGCTGGCGGCCTTCGGCCGCGCTTATAAAAAATTAACCTGGGTGGGTCAAACACCGGTTTGGAGACCAAAACTTTATCTGCGCAAAACACTTATGTCGACAATTTTTTTTGTGGGTACAAATATCATCAACATTACAACGCGCACCTGAAAATTTTCAACTTCTTTTGCAAATATTTCTTGTCCAACACAAAATAATTTACCTCCGCCTTCTGATTATTGTTGTCGACGTCAATGCGCGTCTTTTAACACCTCTCTCGATGTGGAAGATTAAATGCTGTTTAATGTCATTATCAATGCTGTGTATTTGCCTTAAAATGTTATACCACCTTGTACTATGTCATCCCTATGATAACTTGTAATCGATGTTTGTAAAAATAAATCGTTAATACCCTGGGGTTTTTTGCCATCGCTTTGTTCAAGTTGATATAAATACGTGCAACGGCAAAAAAGTCACGTTAGGTCACGCGAACAAATCGACACGTAAAAAACACCAGGAAATAAACTTGCTAAGTCTAAAAGCCTGTTCATCCTGTGTGTCGATAGCGTGATACGCTTTATTTCCTGGCTTTATTTCCTGTTTTTACAAGTTTTCGTGGTTTGCAAACGTTTTTCATGTTTGCGAGTTTCACGGTTTGCAAACAAAAATTATATTTGCAAGTATCATTCGCCGGCAATAGCGTGTCATTAAATTTGCCATTTGAGGTTATGGTGAAATGCCTGCCACCACTTTACATACAAAGTGGCAGTATTGAATTTCAACAAGTGTCTGCAAAATATGATACCACGATCGCCTCCACGCCGGAGTAAACGTAATCAAGCAAATAATTCTGTGCCCACCACTTTTCCATCATCCAGCTTAGCGAAGATCACCGCCAAGTCCGCTAAAGCCACATCGAGTGCTCCTTCATTGAGTGTGTCATCAAAAAGCGAAACAGCAAAGGCCGACAAAGGTACACCAATAGCCAGAACTCTGTCGTTAGAAGCAATGCCATTTGTTACACAAGAGTCTAGTGTTCCGCCGTCCACTGGCCAGCCAGCTATCAGTCAGGCCACCGGCACCATACAGTTAACTACTGCGCCACCATGTAGTCAAGCGCCAGCTATTATGTCATTTTCGCCGTTGCAAGAAATCAGTACTCCACCAATTACTGCCACAACTATTGGTACTTTACTGACAACTGCTTCATCATCTGGTGTGCCATTCAACATTCCAATGACCAGTGCCGCATCTTCTAGCGCTCCGCCATCTGTCATCATGCCACTCGCCATTGGAACGACAACATCCTCATCGTCTAGCGCTCCGCCGTTTGGTGACCTACTGCACAGTACGCCAGCATCATATGCTTTACCATTGAATACTACATCAGCCAACGTTCAGCAGTACACAACCATGCCAATGAATGTTCCACCAGCCACTAACCTACAAGTGAATACATACAACCGAACCCACCAGGTAAGCGAGTTTATATCAAACCCTTTACATGCCAATTTAATTTCTAGCAGCGCCGCCTCAGTCGGGCTCACCTCTGCTAACGTCGACCTCGCCAGCTTAGAACATGGCATTTCCAATGCTACAGCCACAACTTCAACCAACTATTCAGTTTCGTCACAGTTGAACGTACTTCACCAGATGCAACAACAAATAAGCAAACTGGAGATGCAACTGCAAAGTGCACATGCCAGAATATACGAAAATGAACGCCAACGTTTTGCATTGGTAACGACACCGTCAAGGCCGCCATTATCATCGATCACCCTACCCACGTATATTTATTCCCATGCAAATGGTATCAAGCCAGCCGTACCGCAGCTTCAAGTTAACGCAGTCGGCGATACCGAACGCGCCTGTGTAAATAATTTTGTCTGCTCAGTCAATGAATATTCAGCATTAGGTATGCCACATAGTAGTCAGGCTACAACCATTGATAGACAACCATAAGTAAATACTTCTGCCAGCCTTCGTAACGTGCAGGCCGCAGCCTACGTGCCGCACAGTTATAATGCCCCTACAACCAATATTCAGTTGATTCCCCAAACTAATTTCGAAAGTAACTTATTTACTATGCCACAACACGGCGCATCGACGCATACATCAACAGCGACGTCGGGAATTAACCCTTCCCCTACGAACGGTGCAGTTCTACCTAGGAAGTTGCTTGACCTACCACAATTCTCGGGGCTGCCAGAAGACTGGCCTGTATTCTACGCATCTTATGTCGAGTCTACTTCTGTATACAATTATACTAACTTTGAAAATAATCAAAGATTAAATAAATGCTTGAAAGGTGAGGCGAAAGACACGGTTAAATCTTTGTTAATTCACCCTAGTAATGTAGGCGCGGTAATTGAACAACTACGGTTCAGATACGGCCGTCCGGAACAGTTAGTACGTAGCCAAATCAAAGAAGTGCGTGACATGCCAAGCATTTCTGAGACTGCCATCCACAAGTTAATACCCTTTGCAACAGCCACTAGGAATCTTACCGTGTTTTTACAATCAATCGGTGAAGAAAAACATTTAGCAAATCCGACATTACTAGAAGAATTGACTAATAAATTGCCCCTTAGCAAACGTTTAGAATGGGCTAGGTATTCAGCGGTGATTCAACCATATCCTACAATCGTTAATTTCAGCGAATGGCTTTCTGAAATCGCAAAGTTTGTCCAAATGATCCAGGACCATGATAGTCGTGAACCGAAACGTCGTCCGGTTTTGCATGCAACTAAAGATCAGGTGTCATTTAAATGTTTAATATATCAGGGTCAACACCGTCATGTCGAGTGTCGTCGCTTCCTGGATGCCGAAGTGTCGGAAAGGTGGAAGACAGTCAAACGTCTACGTTTATGTTTTAGTTGCCTATCACCAGGGCACCGCACTGGTGCATGCCGCCGTCGTAAAATATGCACCACTGGTGGATGCCAAAAATATCATAATATAATGTTACATGATGGTGCTACAAGTCGCCAGGTTGACACCATTGACTCGTCCAAGCCGTCAAGCACCAATAACGCTGTCCTCAGTTGCTCTGCGCATGCTTCAAGTAATTTGTTGTTTCGAGTAGTGCCCGTCACCCTGTATGGACAAAATAAGAGCGTGAATTTTTACGCACTCCTGGATGAAGGATCGTCAATTACAATGATGGACTCGTCACTAGTGCAAGAACTTGGACTTAAATGTCAGAAGCGTCAAGTGGACATTACATGGTTCGGAGGTAGAGCAGCAAATGAGGAAGTGGCTGTCACCAACGTTTCTATTAGCGGATTAGGAATGAGAAAGCGTCACACTCTTAGGAATGTCCATGGTATCGACAATTTGAGTCTACCAATGCAAACCCTCAGTCAGAGGGACATCTGCGATGCCGTCAGATATCAGGGAAAGATGCCAGTCCAGCCATACGAAAATGTAACCCCCAGAGTTTTAATAGGGTTAGACCACTGCCACTTGGGTCTACCTACCAAACCTGTAATAATTGATAAGAGGGAGGGTCGCAATGGGCCTTTCGCGACCATGACGGAACTAGGTGTCTGCATTTTCGGACCATCGAAGAACGTTCCACAAATAAAGCCATCTTGCCTACATATAAATACTTCGGACCGTCAGATGAACGCAATGATAGAAGAATATTTCAATATAGAATCATTTGGGGTGAAGGCCGCGCCCTCAATCGTAAGTGCTGCCGACATACGAGCCAAAGACCTTCTCCGATCAACTACGATCAAAGTCAATGGGCGTTTCCAAACCGGATTGCTCTGGATGAACGACAACGTGGAGCTACCGGAGAGCTACTCCATGGCGTTCAGGCGCTTGGTGGGCATCGAGAGGAAGATCGCGCGTGATGGAGAGTTCGGGAAGGCATATAACGAAATCATTTCCAATTATGTGAAAAAGGGGTATGCGCGCAAACTGCAACCCTGCGAGCTAGTCGAAAGCAGCCCAAGGACATGGTATCTTCAACATTTCGCCGTGGTAAATCCTCACAAGCCGGGCAAACTTAGATTTGTATTCGACGCAGCAGCTACTTCTCATGGAGTATCGTTAAATTCAAAATTGATGAAAGGGCCCCAAGAGTATCGACCACTAGTCTCCGTTTTATTTCATTTTAGAGAAGGTGCCGTGGGTGTGTGTGCTGATATTCAAGAGATGTTCCACCAAGTGGTCATCCGTCCGGAAGACAGATGCGCGCAAAGGTTTTTGTGGCGCAGTGGCAACGACCAGCAGCCGCCAGACGTGTTTGAGATGACAGCAATGACATTTGGTGCAGCCTGCTCACCTTGCTCGGCCCATTACGTCAAGGTGATGAACGCAAAGGACCATACCAGCCATGACCCACGAGCCGTCCGAGCCATAACGGACTACCACTATGTGGATGACTACGTCGATAGTTTCTCCACCGCGTCGAGAGCCATAGAGATTTCCAAGCAGGTCTGCGACATTCATTCAGATGCGGGTTTTCGGTTGCGAAAGTTTAGGTCGAACTCTTTAGAAGTTGCAACGGCATTAGGTGGTGGAAGTTCAGCGTTGCCTATTACCTCAAAGGAAGCTATGGAGTCGGGCAAGGTGTTAGGAATGCTATGGCAGCCATCCAGTGACCACTTTACGTATCGTCTGGAATTCCATGGAGTCGATCAATCAGTCATGAATGGAACAGTGGTGCCTACAAAGAGAATGCTGCTAAGTATCGTCATGTCCATCTTCGATCCTTTGGGGTTCTTGTGCCACCTCACCATCACAGCCAAGTTGCTGATGCGCGAACTCTGGAAGCGGAATTTAGGATGGGATGAAGCCATACCCGGGGACGTAGGTGCCATGTGGCACAAGTTTAGAATACAACTCTCGAACGTCACGGAGTCCAAAGTTACCCGTCACTATTTCCGACTAGACAAACCAAAATCACTGCAACTGCACATATTTGTCGACGCCAGCGAAGACGAGTTTGGAGCTGTAGCTTTCTGGAGGTCGCAAAGCACAGATAACACAATCGAGGTTAGCCTCGTGTATGCCAAGACGAGAAGTGCACCACTCAGGACCCTTAGCATACCCAGATTGGAGCTTCAAGCTGCCGTTTTAGGGTCGCGAATGCTGACAACGATAACTGAGGAGCATACAGTGCCAGTCACCCAACGAATTCTATGGAGCGACTCGAAAACTGTACTTAAATGGATAGGCAGTGAACATTGTCGGTATAAGCCCTTTGTAGCCCACAGAATAGCAGAAATCCTTAACGTAACTACGCCATCGGATTGGAGATGGGTTCCAACGAAAGATAACGTAGCTGACGATGCCACTCGAGTGAAGAAAGATGTAAGCATGGACCCATCGTCACGTTGGTTCACGGGGCCGTCGTTCCTTTACCAGTCGGAGGAAACGTGGCCCATCAACGACGCACCCATGGAGAATACCGAAGAAAGCGAAGAGCTTCGCCCGAAATACGTTTTGTTAAGCGCAACAGAAAGCGCATTTGAATTCGCGAGATTTTCATCATTCTTAAAGCTGAAAAGGGTTGCCGCCTGGGTGCTACGCTTTGTGCGCAATTGCAGATCTCGGCAGAATAAGCTGGACGACGAATCTACATACGGACTGACTGCTACGGAACTCGACGAGGCCGAACGTCTATTGTGTCGCCATGCCCAGCGAGAGGCGTTTGCCGCCGAATTAGGTCGATTAAAGAAAGGGTTGAATGTGACGGTGGATAGCTCGTTGTACAAACTGTCACCGATTTTAGACTGTGACGAGCTCCTTCGAGTTTGCGGCCGTCTAGATGCAGTCAGTTGGCTTTCTTATGAAGCAAGGCGTCCCATCATTTTACCGCCTAATCATATATTAACGAAACTCGTAGTCACCCACGAGCACGGGAAAATGATGCACCAGAACACGGAGGCAGCTATCTGCATGATTCGTCAGAAGTATTGGGTGCCTAACTTAAGGAGGATCATTCGTGGAGTAATAGCCAGCTGTAACGTTTGTAAATTGAAAAGGGCCAAACCAATTGTGCCAATAATGGGTTTGCTGCCGGAGGATCGAGTGACGCCATACGTGCGCCCGTTCACTTACACGGGATTAGATTATTTTGGGCTGGTGAGTGTGACGGTCGGTCGAAGAACAGAGAAGCGATGGGTAGCTTTATTTACATGCTTGACTGTACGTGCTATTCATCTGGAAATTGCATATGATCTTTCAACTGACGCGTGCATATTGGCCATTAGAAACCTTATGAACCGGAGAGGAGTGCCCAGCAGAATAAGATCGGATAATGGCAAAAATTTCGTAGGAATTGCTGGTGAGGTTGAACGTTTCTCAGATGTGTTTGACTGTTGCGCGTTGCAGGGTGAGTTGACATCGAAAGGCGTTGAGTGGGTCCTTAATTGCCCGGAGAATCCCTCCGAGGGCGGCGTATGGGAACGCATGGTACAATGCGTGAAGAAGGTGTTACGACACACAATGAAAGAGGTGAAGCCTAAAGAGCACACATTCCATAGTCTGTTGGTGGAAGCTGAAAACGTGGTAAATTCACGTCCACTTACACATTTTCCAGTAGAGCCTGAACAAGAAGAGCCTTTAACACCGAATCATTTTTTACTGGGGAGTGCAAACACAGCACAAACACGGAGTGCTGTCGAACCAGATCAGAAGCTTTGCTCACTTCGTAAACAATGGCGAGTTACTAGACAATTACGGGATAGGTTCTGGAAAAGGTGGGTGGAAGAATATTTGCCGACGCTGGTTCGGCGTGTTAAGTGGTGTGCGCCAACAGAGCCGCTGCGAGAGGGCGATCTCGTGTTCATCTGTGATGTAAAGACACCACGGAAAGAGTGGCGTCGCGGTCGTGTGGAAAGAGTTTACCCTGGGAAGGACGGCCAAGTCCGACGAGCTGATGTGTCAACTTCTTCAGGAACAGTTCAACGTCCTGCCTCCAAACTGGCTAAGCTTGATGTAGATAGTGGTGAATCGGCTTCGATCCACGGGGGTGGGGGTGTGGAAGATTAAATGCTGTTTAATGTCATTATCAATGCTGTGTATTTGCCTTAAAATGTTATACCACCTTGTACTATGTCATCCCTATGATAACTTGTAATCGATGTTTGTAAAAATAAATCGTTAATATCCTGGGGTTTTTTGCCATCGCTTTGTTCAAGTTGATATAAATACGTGCAACGGCAAAAAAGTCACGTTAGGTCACGCGAACAAATCGACACGTAAAAAACACCAGGAAATAAACTTGCTAAGTCTAAAAGCCTGTTCATCCTGTGTGTCGATAGCGTGATACTCGATATTTATGGACGCATATTATCAGTGTAATGCTGTCGTATAGAATTACCAAGAGTTGATGCGCTGGAAACGTTGAAGAAGTGATTCAGCTGCTATATGTAAATAAATAATAACAATAAATTAAATATATATCATTTAAAAATCAGCTAATTACCTTTATTTTCCATTAAAAATGCCTTTTTCCTCCAGCTTCATCAGCAAACCAACTTTTTTCTTTTTTTGTTTTGGCTTTGTTGCCGAAAATTACATGTGACATTTTTCTTCTTCCATCACTTTTGACAGAAGAAACTGAAAGAACGATTGACAGTTTATGTACAATCGGCAACAACAAAATACACGGGAGGGTTGCATTTTCGCTAATGCTTCTACCTGGTAATTGTACCATCGTCACCATTAATTTGCCCTTAAAGTCCGTGCAGACTAGGCGACGCGACACGTACCGACAAAATATTCTTTGCATGTATTCTAACAGCCGTTCCATTGGTTTATCGAGCTCTGGCTCTGGCTCAAATCTCATTGGAACGATCTGGATCAACTTTATGAGAGCTGGCAGCACTAATAAAAAACATCTGTTTTGTTGAAAATAAGTAGAAACGTACACAAAATTTTAAAATACTGATAGAATTATTAACATTTAAATAGTTTTGCACGTAAGCAAACTATTTATTTTCCTTACATCATCTTCAAGTTGTTTACTCTGTCATTGTTTATGCTTTTAAATATGGCGAAATCTTGTATGTATACACAAATGTACACATATTTAGTTCAGGCTACAATGGCTCAACTATATGGTTCGCTCATCTCACCAGCTGATTTTATTTTTTTCATTTCACTGGAGTAGGGATTGTCAGAAGGAGATGGCAAACTTAAAATGAAACCAACGAATTTACAACATTTTCTTACTACATACAAATGCTGCTAAGTTTTATGTTTTCACTCCATTCCATTCGTCTAACACCTACATGCTGATTTTGGCAATGTGAACAAAGGTGTGTTGTTGCTGTAGAGATGAGCCAACCATATAGTTGAGCCATGAGTGCTACCAACTCAAAAGTGGTTAGCTGTCAAAAAATCTACTACAGAAAACGAAACGAACAGAACTGCTATACGGATCAGAAATTGAACCAGATAAATATGAGGATCACAACGTTGTTGTTGCATTTGCATGTTAAATTTCTATCCGTATCTCGCTCAAGTCTCAAGGAAACGTAACTCTTATGAAACCAGGCACACTTAGCGACAGTCGGGCGACACGACACGACCACGTTGTCCAATTAGGCAAAAATTCCGCGAATATTTTGTGGAACGTATCGATATGTGTCGCGTCGCCAAGTGTGCACGGAATTTTAGCAGTCGAACCAAAGAGGACCCTGCAAAAATCGTGTGACCAAAAACGCACACAGCCACACGAATTTTTGAGAGGGGTGACGATTTGGAATGAAAAATTCTCCAAATGAAATAGCATGTTGACAAATTTAGCTTTCCCACAATGTATCGTGCTCTCTCGCACCTATTATTTTTATAGGGATAGCAAAATACGTCATTTTTGCGTGCAAAAAAATCCGCCATTTCTAATTCAGCAGAGACAGCAAAACATTTGGTGGTGGAAAATTTTTTCAATTTTGAGAGTTTTAAGTGGAATATCTCCGGAAAGATTTAAAATTAAGAGGGAGTTCTCCAAATCACAAATATATATATTTTAAAGTGCGCAAACTTATAATTTAAAAGTTATTTGGTGTTAAAGTTTGCAAATTTCTATACAAATTGTATATGTGTATACGTATATATGTGGCAGCACAGCTTTGTAATGTCATCAATAAAAAATATATATATATATATATATATATATATATATATATATATATATGTGCATGTTGCTACAAAAGCGCGATTGATTTAAGCAAACATTTATAATAAGTAAAAACAATGCAAAAATTAAACGTGAAATATACAAAAATGCAATTTAAGTTTATCGTTACCAATTTATATAGATATGTATGTGGATTAAGGTTTTGAAAGATGTGTAAATTGTAATTTAAAGTGCTATAGAAATTTGCTAAATTTCCAAACTTTAACAACAAATAACTTTTAAATTATAAGTTTGCGCACTTTAAAATATATATATTTGTGATCGGGAGAACTCCCTCTTTCATTTGATACCAAGTTTTACCCCGAACTCGGGGGTGATATTCTAAAATTTTCCCAAAGTCTTTAATATACAATGATTTTTGCTGTTTATTTCGACAAAAATTTTTGATTTGATTTTTGTGCTCATCGAAAGAATTCACAATTATATAGCACCATGCCGCGAATTATGATAAAAGGTGGTGTGTGGAGAAACACTGAGGTAAGCATTTGACGCGACTGGTTACTCTTGGCCATTTATTAACTAAATTGATAACTTTCAGGATGAAATCCTCAAAGCAGCTGTAAAGAAATATGGTAAAAACCAGTGGTCACGTATTGCATCACTGCTGTACCGCAAATTGCCAAACAATGTAAGGCACGCTGGTACGAATGGCTTGATCCTAGCATAAAGAAGACAGAATGGTCACGGGAGGAGGATGAAAAGTTTTTGCATTTTGCCAAATTAATGCCAATACAATGGCGTACAATTGCGCCGATTATTTCAGAGGGTTAACTGGCACCAATTGTCACACCAAATTGTTAGGTACAGGATTCGCCACGGGTAGGTGAGGTTGGCAATCACAACCCCTTGAATCATTTTGGTCGGCAGGTATGCCGCGGATATATTCTTGGCACTTGTTATTGATGGGAGGGATGGCCTGAAGGTTTAATGTGGCCACATAAATCGTTCCCGAGATGGTCGGGCTAGCACTTTAATGGTGCTGTGTTACCGGAGCGTACCGGATCTGTATCCGGCTAAAGGAACATCACATCGATAACACTCCCCAAAGCCTTCGGGGAGCAACCTTATCGCTACAAAAACAACAACAACATTGTGTCCAAATCCCAAAAAAAAAAAACTATAAAATTTGTGTCAGTGAAATGATAATTATTGCTTTTGGTTGTTAGTTTTGAGGCATCGTCATCGAGTGCCTTCTGATCGTATATGCCGGTTCTTTTGCATTCTTTTACATGCATAAAGTGCCGTTGAAGCCTTCCTCACCCTCTCCTCCACGTTGAGCTTCCATGACAACTTACTGTCTAGGATCATTCCTAGATATTTTGTGCAAGGTTTCTCCCGTAGGGTCGCCCCTCCTAACTTAGGCCTGGTCCAATTAGGGACCTTGTACCTCTTTGTAAACAAGACCATATGCAACGTCATCTGCGTAAACCGTAAGTTTTTCTGGTCCCTCGTAGAATCCCCTAAGCAGTTGGTTAATGACCAGCGTCCACAGCAGAGGTGATAGCACCCCTCCCTGCGGAGTGCCCCTGTCCACTAATTTCGTGGCCGCGTACAATCCCCATTGCGATGTAATCTTACTGCAGTTTAACATGTAGTCGATCCATCTGGGTAAGGCTGGATGTACTTTAACGTAATTAAGACCATCAATAATCGCCCATTTAGAAAGCCCCGGCAATGCTTAAGAAGACTTCTAGAGCATATTCCTTATATTCCAGGGCTTTTTCTATGCTTATTACCACCCTATGCAATGCGGTGTCTACTGACTTGCCTTTGGTGTATGCCTGTTGTGTTGTGGAGAGCAGCTTTTCATCCACGTTGGACTTTATGTACACATCTATCAGCCTCTCAAAGGTTTTGAGCAGAAATTATGGTAAGCTATTGGGTCTATAATCTTTGGGATACACGTGACCGATCTTCCCCGCCTTTGGTAGGAAAGCTACACGAGCAGTTCTCCAAGAGCGCGGTACATGATTCAGTTTATGCACCCATCGAATATTATTTTAAGCCATCCCACGACCGCCCTACTTGAAACTTGTAGCATGGCCGGACATGTACCATCTGAGCCCGGCGATTTCACCACCACTACGAGGTCCTCAGTAGTGTAATTAGGCAGCATATATGAATGCAGCTGTTTCCTTACCATTACTACAGCTCGCACCCGTCCTTCCGTTTGCGCATAGTAAACGCCAAATCCGCGCGCGCTAAGTCCAGAAACCTTTCCTCCCGATGGAAGCCACGGCTCCTGGATCAGCGCGTTAGGAGGACGAGTTCGATCGACGCCACTTTACTGTGTTGGAGGTTTATCTGTAGGACTCGCAGCACCAATGAGCTGCTTGTCCCCCACCAGCACCTTCATCGTGACGTCGTCGTCCTCCCCTATCCCTTTTGGTTTAGAGTGTTCGAAGCTCCCTTCAGCCTCTTGTACCTGTTGTGCCGGGTGTTCCTCTGTGCGACTCACAGCACTATCTGGCTGTTGGTCCCCTTCTAACACATTCGGAGTGACGTGGGCTACCTCCACCTGTCTTTTTTCCCTTAGGCTTTTGAGGTCCTTTTCGACTTCGCCCACGTCCAGCATGTTAGGACTTTAATACCCGCGACTTCTTTTTCTGAGTCGCATATAAATTTTGCCTGTACCTAAGGACATTTTTCCAAGCTGCGCGTACAATATATCCTACGCCTGCTTGTTTATTTGGAAGATGTATACTGACCTTCCTCCGTAGGCCGAGATACAGCCTTCCAATCCTGTGTCGGTATGTTCGGATTCTGATTCTGCAAAAGTCGCAGTGTGTCCTCCGACTTCATCACGCATGGTATCCATACCTTAACTTTTGGTACCTTGGGGATTTGCGCTTTATCCACCATCTCAAAAAGCGCGTTCGTGCCCTGCCTTTGGAGGTTTGGAACCACTTCCTCCAGCCACCGCAAGCTCGCGATGTTGTCGCACGCTATCATCTTCATACCATTATACCATCCCCCGAATCAAAGGTTGGAAGGAGCTTACTTGGTTATTCCCGCATCATCTTAAGCATTAAGCTAATAAGCTCCTTTTCTACAGATCTCCACCTTTCACTAGTCATCTGTTCGAAAGGACTGCTACGATCAACCAGCGCCACAGTCAGTGACTGCTTTGCCACATCACTCATCTTCTCGGGAAAAGCCGGCGTCTTAGTGTTATTTCCCTTTGGCACCTCCGAGAAAGCCGGAGTCTTAGCTCCCTTTAGCACCTCCGAGAAAGTCGGAGTCTTAGCGTTATCTCCCTTTGGCTTATCTCCTACTTCCATAGTTGGAACTTCCCTCTGACTCGCAGCCTTCGAGGTAGTTGCTACCTCGCTATTGGGGCCCATCTGTCTTACAGCTTTGGGCCTACTTGTCTTGTCTATGGGACTGCCCTGCGTCGCGGCTCTGGGACTGGGCCCTTTCTGCTTCTTGAAAGCAGGCTTGTCGCCTTCCGCCGAACGTTGCCTTTTCATTCTGCCATTCGACGCTTCTTCCTCCTCATACCGGTTGCAGAACCGAGGATTTCCCGCAGCAAACCTTTTGAACTGCCTTCGACCTACTTCTACCGCCTCATGAGCCCATGCCAAACGCTCGATCTCCTCTTCTGTTGGGTCCACCACTGCTCCCAAGCGTTGTACAATTCTTAGTTGTGCACGGTACTTTGAGAGTGCTCTTTGCTCCGTACCCTTCTCCACTCTTCTCCTTTTTCATTTGTGTGCTTCTCCAACACGGAGTTCATTGAATCAGCACTACTCTCGCTCCCCGAGTCCGACGCATCGCTTAATACGTATTTGTCGTCCTTGGCTTGCGGCTCAGTCCTCTTCTTATCATCGTCCTTATGAAAATTAGGTAATGAGTCGTTCATCTTGGTCGTACGACCACCAGCCCGACAAGGCGGGCTCAGCGGTCCAGTATTATATACGTTATATACGGGGAAAGAACCGTCAGCCATAGCAGCGCCCCTTACTGTGGCAAGGCCATCAATACTTCCCGAGGTGGTCCGGTATCGGGAAGGCTCCGTTCAAATACAGCCGAATTTATCCCCTGGCTACAAATCGTCCAATAGGCACGGTCCGCATAACACCCTGGATTAGGGGGTTGGCAGTTCTTGGTCACCGACATCCCGCCGCCCTCCTATGAGGCGAAACGGCGTAGATACCAGTCCTAAACAGCTCCTCCTCATAGTCAGGCGCTATGGAGATCGGCTAAGCCCTCACTCCAACGACGATTTTCGTTACAATTGCTAGTGCATGTTCTCCAAGATGTAGATCCTGATCGAAAGTCACACCCAAAATTTTAGGGTGTAAGACAGTCGGTAGGGTAATGCCATATGGTCGACATTTGGCGCGGTCATGTTTTAAATAAGGTCACCGATGATTTGGTTGGTGACAATATCAGGTTTCGCGAGGCGACAAAACTGGAGAGATTGGGGAGATAGCTGTTTATTTTATTACAAAGCTCATCGATGTAGGAAACAATAGCATAGGCGTAGAAGCAATAGTGACTCCTGGTGGTAAAGGTAGCTATTGATATGTAGAAGTTAAGCAGAAGTTTGAATCTGAGTTTTTTTAAGTTATAGCAAAAAAAGCGTTTTTTTTTTTTTTGATTTTATTAAATTTTATAAAATGTTTCTTCCTCTACAGTTCTATTTCGGTATTGGATGGTAAATATGGCTTTCGCATTTTCTCCATCAATAACTGTGAAAAGGTGGAAGAAATCTATGCGTGTAAATCTCACATATTATCTTGGTCGAGCGTTTCTTCAAAAGCTCTCTAGTGGTGATGGTGACAGCAGAGAAACCCAACTGTTTACAAATGTTACACTTCAAAAAGAATCAAAATATCTGCCATTGCGTCTACGGCTCAAATACCCACAGTATATGAATGAATCGATTGCACCTAATTGTCTGCCTAACGGATAGTATACATATTCATCAAATCGAAAATATTGCACCAAACGAACTGGGTCTGAATACTGAAACAGTACACATATTCAAAATCGATGAGGAGGCTGTGATGATGGTATAGGGTGAGTTGTTGAATAACATACGAAAACCAATTTAACCCATCTATATATTTGCATTACAGCTAAAGCTTTACAAACAGCAAAAATTGCTGGCACCAAGCAATTGGAAAAGGCAGTGAAGCATTCATCACACTGTACGGATGGTGTAAAGTTAGAAACTGCTGTTGTAACAGCTGCCACCGACACAACGGTCATCTCTACTTCGCCGAGTAGCGGCTCGTCCGACTATCTATCGAAGACAGTATAATCATATATTTTGCCAACACAGGTTAGCGATGTGCTTGCACAGGAAAACATTTCAATTGGAAAACAAAAACCAATTAAGAGAGTTTATTTATTATTAAAGTATTTACTTTTCTTTATATGAACTGTATTAATTTAAGTTACAATTTCATGTGCATATATAATAAGGGATGTCGTGATACGATTGCTGTCGGAATTAGATTTGAAACCAATCAATACTCCTGCTAAGGGTTGCAGAATTATTGCTTGAATGATTAGATTTAGAACAATAATAAGTCTGACTCAATTAATAGTCGTACATTTTTAAGTTCTTCAATTACGACAGCAATCGGATCCACGACACCTTTGAATATTCTTGATCTGAATTTCTACTAAGCTTTAAGTTGTAGATTATTCAAATAATTGGGTTTTTTCTAAAGCTTAATATTATTTTTTTGCTCGCTTAGAAGAGATTTCAATTGGAAAACAAAAACCAATTAAGCGAGTTTATTTATTATTAAAGTTCTTCTGTTTTATATGAACTGGATTAATATAAGTTCCAATTTCATGTACATATATAATAATATTGAAAATAATAAATATTGAAAATTCAATTTTTTTGGTTCATATTTTATTCATATGGCTGCTCCAGGTAAAGTAAATCTACAGGTAAAATTCACGTTATATGGCGGTTATATAAATGGTAAAACCGCAGTAAAATTGATTGTCAAATGACTCGAAAATGTAGAGTGAAATGACGGAAAAATGACCGCCATTTGACGAGCATTGTGACGTGTGTGAGCAGCACAGTACTATGCTCACATCCTATAGGTGGGAGCGGAATGCACGATCACATTAATAGGAACGAAACGGAAAATTTGGTCACAAAACCTAATCCGCCCATGCAAAAATGACTATGAATATAACCGCTGCAGAAAGTCACAATGACCGTAAAATGACTAGTAAAATGACGTGGAGCGTTTTTGCAGGGTGGCCTATCGGTTACCCGTATCGGTTACCTTCTGTCAAGTCGCTTTTTCCATGAATGAAACGCGTCCTTTATGTTCAGTATTATGGTTACGCATTTACAGTGGAATCAGTAAGGAAGGCGGTCGGCATGATGTTGTGGTGCACAGTGACTAGTCATTGTTGGCTGGGGCGGGTCCTTGCCAACCTTACTGTTCCTGCGCCATAAACAGAAAAAAAGGTCATATAATGCCTTTAAAAAAAACTGACAAAAGCGCAGAACTAATTCAAAACGCTCAAATGGACTAAAACAACATCCGGTCGAACCGGATGTCACGGACAGACCGTTAAAACATTCAAAATTTAACTTCAAAAAAAACTGACGCAAAAAAACTACCGAACCGGACATGGCCGGTTACTAACGCTGAAAATCAAATTCAAAAAAAAACTGCTGAAAAATAAAATTGCAAAAAAAAAAGCTGAAAATTAAAATACAACAAAAGGGGGAAAAACAAAAAGGGCCGAATATATCTTGGGGGCGCCGCGGGTGTTGTTGCGACGCCCGGTGCTTATACCCACCCTCAAAATACATGGCCACCGACGCACCTAAAATTTCGGTGGCCTCTTACCTGTATGCCTACCTAGTGCCTTCTAAATAAAACCGAACGCCAGCATTCCCATTTATATTACAATTTATTGTTTACTCATTTCTAATATTTTAAGCTTGTCTTAGAAAATTTATCGGATTATTAGCTAAGTTCCACATATAAACTATGCTCTCTAACAACACAGGTATTTAAAGTAATTTGCGTATGTTCGATTAACAAATAATATATATAAAGTGCTATAGTAGACTCATTTGTGAGTATAACCTACTATCGAACCGGTATAAGCTAATGCGCTTAGTACTTATAACGATAATAATATCTAATATGTACAAAACAAGTATTTACCAAAAGCAATGAAGATAAACTTGCGATAGCACTATGTATTACGAGCACGTAAATCACTTTCGTCTTGTGGTTCGAAAGATATTGTTCGCAATAGGGATTCATATGCACATATATATATATATATATATATTGCATTTGAAAGATAAAAAAAATTTTGAATTCAAAATCCTTTCACCAATTCGTGCATACTCAACAATCGACGAATGGCTGCTGTCGCAAAAAAAAAAAATTCATTAAATCTACGGTTAAGCTTCCAAAAATGAAGCGCTGAAATGTTTCACGTGATTGCGTGAGCTAACTTCAAACATTTTAAAGCGCCAAAATATATTCTTAAAATGATAAAGACAAGTGTATGCCTTTTAAATTTTTTTTTGTAAATCTAATGCTTAGGTAGGTATTAGATAAATGGAATTATGCTCGTGAATTGCTTAATACAATTTTAGTTATATCTACAGAGTTTTGTTCAATATAATGTGTCTAAGATGCATTCACAAATAAACGGCGTATGTTGGAATTAGGGTTAGCGTTCTAACAGGTAGGTGCTGCTTGACCTGGCTGAGACAAAACTGCCTGTTTATTTGTGAACAAACCTTTAAAATGTGTAAATATATTAACTGTGTTTACAACCTTTAATATCTTGTCAAGTGGCAAAACATACGCGTTCATGTGGTAATTCTTTTGGTTAGATAAATATTACAAGCTAAATTTACATAGTGGCAATCATTTATGTGTGACTTTTCTTCTATAAAACGTTAAACTACCTTTTTATCTTTTAGGTTGATAATTCGAAAGTAAAAATGTCGTAATTTTGACAAAAAAATCGATCCTTGTCGAATGGGTTACCCGGGCTATATAAAACCCTCTAAGTACCACTTGGAAGTTCTTTTAGCTACCCTGCAAAAAATGCTCTAGTCATTCCACGCCGTTGGACTAGTTACTATACATCATATGTTATGTTCTTAGTCATAATTGCATGGGCGTGGGTAAGTTTCGTGACCAGAAATTTTTGTAGGGTAATTACATCTAAATTTATACCTTGATGTTTGCTTCTTCTGCTGCGCCTCCAGCCGATGTGTCAGATGTTGGAGTCTTGGTTGTAATTGTGGTACTAATCCAATCATGCAAGTACCAAATTTTGTGATTATTATAAGATTTTTAGCGCTGGGATTTGGAATTTTAGCCACTTTGCGTATACAAGTACGATGGTGGCAGGGCGTTGAATCTCGTACACGTCGTCGCAAGCGTTGGGAAGACGAGGAGCAAGACGCTGCTGTTATTTCTTGTTTATGCCCGTGATACGCCACTTTGTTGCAATCTATAAAGACACTATTACGCTGAGCCAAGAAACCAGTGATGTACTATATAAGCGTAATGATATATGTATGATGATGATCCACCCAACTTGCTAGAACAGCAGGGCGCCGCGACCATTGCTTAACGCGATTCCGTATTGTTGGTTTATGACTAATTCTACGTTCAACAAATATGTGCTTATGTAACACATGCAGCTTTAAGGTTTAGTTGATTTGCGTTGATCACCGTAACTTTTATAAGTAATTATTGGCGTAGTTGAATTATTTAAACTTTTCAATATATAGCAGCAATTCCACAAAATAGTTCCCGCTTTTATTGTGCATCAGCCTTCGCAGTATGTATTTGTGTATATTTTCTTTTGCTCTTCCAATCTTCCTTGCACCAGTAAAGGATTATTTCACTTTGGAAAATGTTCAAATTCTACCCATTGAATTTAAATTATTATCAAGATGCCTTACTAGAACTTTTCGCTGCCGGAACCTCGTGCTAAAAGCAAAGACCAGAATCTTTTTTTTTTGCTGGTGTGTATCGGCCGGAAACTCAATCTAAAAGGGAAGATTTTTTTCTTAGTGATGGCCGGTCTGTCTTTTTTCTTGTCTTCGATATTTTTTTATCGCCACTTTCGCCACATCGCTAGGTGTGTTCGCGTGAACACGCTCCCAAGTGGATCGTAGCCGTAGACCGTAGCAGCAGACCGTAACAAACCTGCTTCGCTTTGAAGACCTGACGATGAAGCGAACAGGAAACCGGATCATCTGTGGGAAGCTATTGCCAGGGATCTCCGACGACAAGCAACGTGGGGCACGACTCACCCCTGAGATAAGAGTCTCAAAGTCCTACTACGAAGCTAGCCGGGCAACATAGGTCTATCAAAAAAAAATTAAGTCAAGTTGGGAATATTTCTCTTTCCTAGTTAAAAGGCTTTGCGGCGATTAGACATTTGTTATGGAGAACTCGTCAAAACTCCGAAAGATGGTTTCTAGTGGGTATCGCTCCCACAGGAAGGCAAAGCAAAAAAAAAAGGTGTAGACATTTTGATCTGGAGAACTCGTCCAAACTCCGAAAGGCTAGTGGTTATCGCCCCCACAGAAGGCCAAAACAAAAAAAAAGTGTAGACATTTTGATATGGAGAACTCGTCCAAACTCCGAAAGGCTAGTGGTTATCGCCCCCACAGAAGGCCAAAAAAAAATATTTGGGTAGTCAATGGGAACACTGACATCCCATTCCCCGAAGGCACTCGGGCTCCAAAAAAAAAAATGAAAAAAAAAACACAAACTCATTCATTCTTGTCCCTAGTGCTCCCAACCGCAACGCATAAGGGGGTCTTAAGGACCTGCCTCTGGACTGGTTGGGACCACTAGGGTCAATTTCCTACACACACAGGTTGGTCCCAACACACCCAGCCGCAACGCAGAGGCGGTCTCTGAGGACGCGCTAGTGGGACTGGCTGGGGGTGCTGAGGCCTCCCGTCCATTCTCGCTGGGCACCCCTCCTGCCTCCGCCGCAATGGGTGGGGCGGTTTCGGAACCGCTCCCCAGTCTGGTGGGACAGGAAGGGGTGTCACTCTGAATCTCAGCTCACCCCGTCACAATCCAGGTGGCACTATGGGTTGCCACCTGAGACGTGGGATGAGCTGGGGTCCTGGCAATTCACACACACACTCACTCTAACAACACAAATTCGGCATAGAAAAAAAATAAAAAAACTATTAACTTAAAAAAAAAATTAAAAAACCCAGTTAGCGGACAAACATTTTTCCAATGCCGACTAACGGACAACATTCCGGGAAAATAAAAAACCCCAACTACAAAAAAAATAAAGTGCGTGCAGCACTGCCTCATCGGGTGAATACAAAATCCCGATAACTGACGTTAAGTCACGTGGCTCCGTCAGCCACTGCCCCCGATGACCAGCCCGGACAACCTGATCCGACTACCCACCTGATCCCACCGCAACGTAGGTGGCAGCTGCTGTGGGTGCTCACTCGGACTGGTGGGATGGTCAACCTCACAGGTTGACCCGACTGACCCTCGCGGCCAGCGCCTCAGGCGCCACGTTGGGCGCCATCTGTTATGGCGCCCTCAGAAACTGTCAACGATGATCACTCTGGACAACTTGATCCGTCCAACCATCCCACCGCAACGCAGGTGGCTGCTCCTGCGGCTGCACACCTCGGACTGATGGGATGGTCAACTTCACAAGTTGACCAAAATGACCAGCGCGACAGCGCCTCTGGCACCAAATCCCGTTGGGCGCCATCTGTTATGGTTACGCATTTACAGTGGAAGCAGTAACGAAGGCGGTCGGCATGATGTTGTGGTGCAGAGCGGCTAGTCATTGTCGGCTGGGGCGGGTCCTTGCCAACCTTACTGTTCCTGCGCCATAAACAGAAAAAAAGGTCATATCATGCCTTTAAAAAAAACTGACAAAAGCGCAGAACTAATTCAAAACGCTCAAATGGACTAAAACAACATCCGGTCGAACCGGATGTCACGGACAGACCGTTAAAACATTCAAAATTTAACTTCAAAAAAAAATCAAAAAAAACTGACGCAAAAAAACTACCGAACCGGACATGGCCGGTTACTAACGCTGAAAATCAAATTCAAAAAAAAACTGCTGAAAAATAAAATTGCAAAAAAAAAGCTGAAAATTAAAATACAACAAAAGGGGGAAAAACAAAAAGGGCCGAATATATCTTGGGGGCGCCGCGGGTGTTGTTGCGACGCCCGGTGCTTATACCCACCCTCAAAATCCATGGCCACCGACGCACCTAAAATTTCGGTGGCCCCTTACCTGTATGCCTACCTAGTGCCTTCTAAATAAAACGGAACGCCAGCATTCCCATTTATATTACAATTTATTGTTTACTCATTTCTAATATTTTAAGCTTGTCTTAGAAAATTTATCGGATTATTAGCTAAGTTCCACATATAAACTATGCTCTCTAACAACACAGGTATTTAAAGTAATTTGCGTATGTTCGATTAACAAATAATATATATAAAGTGCTATAGTAGACTCATTTGTGAGTATAACCTACTATCGAACCGGTATAAGCTAATGCGCTTAGTACTTATAACGATAATAATATCTAATATGTACAAAACAAGTATTTACCATAAGCAATGAAGATAAACTTGCGATAGCACTATGTATTACGAGCACGTAAATCACTTTCGTCTTGTGGTTCGAAAGATATTGCTCGCAATAGGGATTCATATACATATATATATATATCTATATATTGCATTTGAAAGATAAAAAAAAAAATTTTGAATTCAAAATCCTTTCGCCAATTCGTGCATACTCGACAATCGACGAATGGCTGCTGTCGCAAAAAAAAAAAAATTCATTAAATCTACGTTTAAGCTTCCAAAAATTAAGCGCTGAAATGTTTCACGTGATTGCGTGAGCTAACTTCAAACATTTTAAAGCGCCAAAATATATTCTTAAAATGATAAAGACAAGTGTATGCCTTTTAAATTTTTTTTTTGTAAATCTAATGCTTAGGTAGGTATTAGATAAATGGAATTATGCTCGTGAATTGCTGAATACAATTTTAGTTATATCTACAGAGTTTTGTTCAATATAATGTGTCTAAGATGCATTCACAAATAAACGGCGTATGTTGGAATTAGGGTTAGCGTTCTAACAGTTAGGTGCTGCTTGACCTGGCTGAGACAAAACTGCCTGTTTATTTGTGAACAAACCTTTAAAATGTGTAAATATAGTAACTGTGTTTACAACCTTTAATATCTTGTCAAGTGGCAAAACATACGCGTTCATGTGGTAATTCTTTTGGTTAGATAAATATTACAAGCTAAATTTACATAGTGGCAATCATTTATGTGTGACTTTTCTTCTATAAAACGTTAAACTACCTTTTTATCTTTTAGGTTGATAATTCGAAAGTAAAAATGTCGTAATTTTGACAAAAAAATCGATCCTTGTCGAATGGGTTACCCGGGCTATATAAAACCCTCTAAGTACCACTTGGAAGTTCTTTTAACTACCCTGCAAAAAATGCTCTAGTCATTCTACGCCGTTGGACTAGTTACTATACATCATATGTTATGTTCTTAGTCATAATTGCATGGGCGTGGGTAAGTTTCGTGACCAGAATTTTTTGTAGGGTAATTACATCTAAATTTATACCTTGATGTTTGCTTCTTTTGCTGCGCCTCCAGCCGATGTTTCAGATGTTGGAGTCTTGGTTGTAATTGTGGTACTAATCCAATCATGCAAGTACCAAATTTTGTGATTATTATAAGATTTTTAGCGCTGGGATTTGGAATTTTAGCCACTTTGCGTATACAAGTACGATGGTGGCAGGGCGTTGAATCTCGTACACGTCGTCGCAAGCGTTGGGAAGACGAGGAGCAAGACGCTGCTGTTATTTCTTGTTTACGCCCGTGATACGCCACTTTGTTGCAATCTATAAAGACACTATTACGCTGAGCCAAGAAACCAGTGATGTACTATATAAGCGTAATGATATATGTATGATGATGATCCACCCAACTTGCTAGAACAGCAGGGCGCCGCGACCATTGTTTAACGCGATTCCGTATTGTTGGTTTATGACTAATTCTACGTTCAACAAATATGTGCATATGTAACACATGCAGTTTTAAGGTTTAGTTGATTTGCGTTGATCACCATAACTATTATAAGTAATTATTGGCGTAGTTGAATTATTTAAACTTTTCAATATATAGCAGCAATTCCACAAAATAGCTCCCGCTTTTATTGTGCATCAGCCTTCGCAGTATGTATTTGTGTATATTTTCTTTTGCTCTTCCAATCTTCCTTGCACCAGTAAAGGATTATTTCACTTTGGAAAATGTTCAAGTTCTACCCATTGAGTTTAAATTATTATCAAGATGCCTTACTAGAACTTTTCGCTGCCGGAACCTCGTGCTAAAAGCAAAGACCAGAATCTTTTTTTTTGCTGGTGTGTATCGGCCGGAAACACAATCTAAAAGGGAAGATTTTTTTCGTAGTGATGGCCGGTCTGTCTTTTTTCTTGTCTTCGATATTTTTTTATCGCCACTTTCGCCACATCGCTAAGTGTGTTCGCGTGAACACGATCCCAAGTGGATCGTAGCCGTAGACCGTAGCAGCAGACCGTAACATCAGATAATATTTAATTATAAATAATTCATATATACAATGTTTTTTTACAATTTAAATTATTCCCTTATGACTCTAGTGAACTTTACATATGTGTATATTGATATGTACAAGCTAATTAGGTACAATAACGTCTATTTATAGCTGTGCCCTTTCTGAAACTTTCGAAGCTCAGTGATGATCCCCAATTTTTCCTGCGCTGGTGGTGTTGTTCAACATCAGTTTACAGAGCCATGAGTTTTGTAAGATTTACAGATGATATTGATCCTTCGGTCTTGACCCTTTCCCATAGTATGCTTGTTAGCGCCTTACCTGTGGTACAAAAAGGCGGGGGGATAGCTGTCGCAGTTTTCTTATAATTTGAGCAAATTTATGTTCTTCCTTCAGCCACAGCTGGAATATTTGGAATATTGCTATGCGCACATCTTCAAAATCAAATTACCTAGAATGAGAAGGAAACTAATATCAGGGCAAATACATATATCGCTCGCAATCAAATTGGGAAAGAATTCCTGAAAATATCGTCCCAGACAAACAGTTCATGTGAATCACGTATACTCCTACAACAATGATATTGTAACGATTTTACTTGCAAATCCTCTTATTTGCAATCCTCTGCTAAGTTCGAATCACTAAACTGTTGAATAAATAACTCCAATATTGAATAATGGAAAAATGGCCTTTATTAAAGTACTTCACAATAACACTTATACTTTGCTACTCACTGGCTTAATAACCAAACTGATTGATAACTCAAATTAAACTCTACTATTGGCCGCCAGATCGCGTGCTTAATCAATAACTGATTGATTGCTCAACTCAAACTGAATTACTTCTTACTCGCTTGCCCCGCTTTTATAGTTTACGCTGCATACTTCTAGGCTCTTCGATTTCCAGAACTTACTAGTTGTTTCGGCTACAAAATCGCCAGCCACAACTACGTGCACAAATTATTGCTCTCTCTTGTGACAACTCAGATAAGATATATGCATGTGTTTGTGCATTGCCGCTCCGCTGCTCGTATACGTACATATGTGTAGACGCAATTATTTATTCGTTTATGTAGATACATAAAGATTGAATTATTGATGTGAATGTTTGTAGTTTACAGTCTCTCGCGCGCACATAGGCATATAAGTAAATGCATCTGTGTGTGACATCTCTCTGGGCTGCCTTATATATGTGTATACTTGATTTGATTATTAACGTAAATACTGCTTGGCATGGCCTTAGCATCGCCTTACTGATGGGATAATTTAGTGATGCTAATATCCGTGGCACTGCCCTCCACCTAAGTCTGATCGTCCCGATCAGACAAATCTCTCGATCTAAACGTTGCTAGCCTTTCCAAATGGACCACCTTCATTTTGGTTCGTGGTTTACCGATGGTTTGTATGCGGTACACTACATCGTTGATCCGTTTTACAACTTTGTATGGGCCTTCCCAGTTACAGTTGGCGGCCACCGTGGTGTGATGGTAGCGTGCTCCGCCTATCACACCGTATGCCCTGGGTTCAACTCCCGGGCAAAGCAACATCAAAATTTTAGAAATAAGATTTTTCAATTAGAAGAAAATTTTTCTAAGCGGGGTCGCCCCTCGGCAGTGTCTGGCAAGCGCTCCGATTGTATTTCTGCCATGAAAAGCTCTCAGTGAAAACTCATCTGCCTTGCAGATGCCGTTCGGAGTCGGCATAAAACATGTAGGTCCCGTCCGGCCAATTTGTAGGGAAAAATCAAGAGGAGCACGACGCAAATTGGAAGAGAAGCTTGGCCTTAGATCTCTTCGGAGGTTATCGCGCCTTACATTTATTTATTTATTCCCAGTTACACTGCAATTTCGGGGACAAACCTTTTTTACGTTGTGGGTTGTATAACAGCACCAAATCTCCTTCCTGAAAACCTTCTGAATTAATTGCTTTATCATATCTGGCTTTCATCTTGTCACTCATAATCTTTGTTCGTTGCCTTATCAGATCATGTATTTCTCTTAGCTCTTCTTCCAAATCACTAGTGGATTTCCTGACATTTCTCTCCGCATTGGCATCTATCCCAAACTTCAAATCAGCTGGCAGTCTAAGGTCATTGCCAAAAATTACTTTTGCAGGGGTTTGGCCCGTTGTCTCATGCACTGCTGATCGGTAAGCCATCAAGAATAATGGTATGCGGGTATCCCATTCTTTATGGTACTTGTCCACTACTTTCCTTAAGTGCTCCTCCAATGTTCTATTGAATCGTTCTACCATACCATCGGATTGAGGATGCAATGCAGTTGTCCGTGTTTTTCGAATGCCCAATGACTTACACATTTCCTGGAACACATAACACGTGACAGATCTGCATCTTCTAGCTGACACTTTCTTAGTTGTTCCTTGTCCCATTCATCTGTACATGTTATATTCATTAGCCGGACATCTATAATGTCTTCTTTAGCCTCGGCTTTTGAACAGTGCTTGCATTCCAGACTACATGGTCTTCCTGACATTGCATCAGCATTTCCATGGGTACTACCTTTTCGATGCTCAATGGAAAAGTCATAGCTTTGTAGTCGCTCGATCCACCGTGCCAATTGTCCTTCCGGATTACGGAACTGCAGAAGCCATTTCAACGCTGCGTGATCTGTCCTGACACGGAATCGATTGCCGTAGAGGTATTTGTGAAAATGTTTAATGCACTCTACCAATGCCAACAGCTCTCTCCGCGTAACACAGTAGTTCCTCTCTGGTTTTCCAATCGAACGGCTGTAATATGCAACTACCTTCTCCTGTCCATCGACCAGTTGTGATAAAACGCCTCCTATAGCATATCCACTCGCATCTGTATCTAGAATAAATGTTGCTCCTGGAATCGGATATGCTAACATTGGGGCAGTGCACAAACGCTCCTTCAATGTTTGGAAAGCCACTTCTTGCTCCTTCTACCATTCAAAAGCTTTGTTTTTTCTTGTAAGCTCATGGAGGCTATGGGCTACGCTGGAAAAATTTGGTACAAATCGGCGGTAATATGTGCACAGCCCAAGAAAACTTCTCAATTCATGTAGGTTCTGTGGTCTTGGCCAATCCTTTACAGCCTCTATTTTTTCGTTCGCAGTGCAGATGCCCTCTGTCGTTACCTTGTGACCCAAATAATTGACTTCCTTTTTAAACGGCGCACACTTTTTGGGACTTAACTTCAGACCAGCGCCAGCTATTCTCTGGAAAACTTCCTCCAAGTTCTTAAGATGTTCATCAAAGTTCTTGCCCAAAACGATGATGTCGTCCAGGTACACCAAGCATGTTTTCCAATGTAGTCCTTTCAGTACCTGGTCCATGAGTCTCTCAAAAGTAGCTGGTGCATTACAAAGTCCAAAAGGCATCACTGTAAATTGCCAAAGACCATCACCGACACTGAAGGCTGTTTTCTCTTTATCTTCCTCCTTCACCTCCACTTGCCAGTAGCCGCTTTTCAAGTCCAGCGTGGAAAACCATTTCGTACCAGATAGCGAGTCCAGAGTGTCGTCAATTCTTGGCAATGGGTAGCTATCCTTTTTCGTTACGTCATTCAACTTCCGGTAGTCCACGCAAAACCTCATTTTTCCATCGTTCTTTTTTACAAGTACTACCGGTGAGCTCCATGGACTAGCTGATGGTTCGATGACGCCGCTGTCGCTCATTTCTTGAATGATTTCACTCACAACTTCCCGCTTCGCCAGTGGAACACTACGTGGAGCTTGACGGATCGGCCTCGCATCTCCAGTGTCAATTTGATGTTTCACAACGTTGGTGCGGCCTGGTTTAGAATCATCCTGGTCAAATATGTTCGCGTACTTTAGGAGCAGTTGTTTTGCCTTACTCTGATATGCTTCCTCTAGCCCCTGCATCCATGCCGTGATGTCATTTGAAAGATCAGTATTACTAGCTGAAACGTGTTCCTGGAGCTGTTCACAGTTAATAACTACTTCAGCCTCTTGGCATCTTCCCAAAATAGCTCCTTTAGTCAGTTTGAGCGGTGACTTGAACTCATTGAGTACTCTTACCGGAATACGTCCATCTTGTTTTGTCATAGCCAGGGTTTTTCCTACAAGTATGTTTAGTGCTGATTTGTTTGCTGCTTCGACAACCCACAATTTGTTTGTCCCACAATCTCCATTAACCTTTGCCCAGATGACAGTTTCGGATTTTGGTGGTATTTGCTGACTCTCTTCCACCAGCACTCGTTTACTGCTGTAGCCTCTCTCGTAGCCGAAATTAAGTGGTACATCCATGTTTTTATATCGCATCGTCTTGCTTTGCATGTCGATCTTGATGCCCTGGTCGATTAAGAAGTCCACTCCTATTATGATTTCATCAACAATTTCTGCCACTATAAAATTGTGTACTACCGTGACGTTCCCAATTGCGACTTCACATTCTACTTCTCCAATTACCTGGGTGTCTTCTCCCGTGGCTGTACGTAATCTTGCTCCAAGCAATGGTCTTATCTTTTTGTTGACTAAATCCGCTCGAATGATGGAATGAGATGCACCCGTATCTACAGTCAGTAACCGTTCCTTTCCGTCCACATGTCCTCCAACAGTAAGATTGCTCGATCTTCTTCCAATCTGCGAGATAGAGATTATGGGGCAATCAATTGCGGGAGCCAGCTGTCGCCCCTTGCGGCTGACTCGATTTAGTTTAACGATTGAGTGGTCTTGGATATTTGCTCATCACCTTCCGCTCTGCGTTTACGACCACCCACATTGTTGGAGCTATTGGGACCGCTGCTGCAATGTCGTGCAATATGACCTGGGTTGCCGCACTTGAAACATTTAATAACTCCGGCATTTTTCTGTTGTGATCCCTCCAGTGCTTCCAAAATAGTGTCTACCCAATCTGGTCTTTCCACTTCTACACGATGAGCTTTGTATGCTGGTTTACTCAATAGTGAGGCCGTTTCCTGAGTCAATGCATGTGATACCGTTTCAGCAAATGTCAGCTTTGGGTTTGCGTATGTAGCTCGCTTCGTTTCCACGTCCCGTATGCCATTTATGAAACTCTGGATTTTTACCCTTTCAGTGTATTCCACGGGTGCGTCCGCATTTGCAAGATGAGCCAATCTTTCAATATCTGAAGCAAACTCCTGCAATGTCTCATTTGCTTTTTGGTAGCGGTTTTGCAACTCAATTTGGAATATCTGTTTTCTATATTCGCTTCCGTAACGTCTCTCTAAAGCGCTCATCAATGTTTCGTAATGGTTCCGCTCGTACTCTGGGATGGTCTGTAAGATTTCCGCGGCAGGCCCTTTCAGTGCCACGAACAGAGCTGCATCTTTATCTTCAGCATTCCATTGGTTCACTGCTGCGGTCTTCTCAAACTGTAGCTTAAAGACCTGAAAAGGAACAGAACCGTCAAAGTATGGTGTCTTTACCTTTGGATTACTCGCTGAAACAGCTGGGCGATTTAGTTGTAACTGCTCCATACGACCTTTTAAATCATTTACTTCTGCCTGAAATTGAGCCATTTTTGCATCCTGCACTTCCAGTTTTGATGATACCTGTTCCAAAATTTCTGCCGACATTTCAGATATACGTGCCTCTTGCGCTTCCAATTGAGATGCCATATATGTCTTTTGGTCTTCCAGTTGAGATGACACTTGCGACGTCATTTCTGAAATACGTGCCTCCTGTGATTCCAGTTGGGATGCCATATATTTCTTCTGTGACTCCAGTTGGGATGTTATATTTGTCTTTTGTTCTTCCAGTTGGGGTGTTATATTTGTCTTTTGTTCTTCCAGTTGGGATGTTATATTTGTCTTTTTTTCTTCCAGTTGGGATGTTATATTTGTCTTTTGTTCTTCCAGTTGTGATGACATGTTGGTGGATATTTGTGATGAAATTTCGGACAATTGTGCCGATATTGCAGCCAATATCATGTTCAAGTCTGTGTTTGTAACTGTCTGCGATGTTTCGTTTTTCTCTTCAATTTTTGTTGTTGTTTCGTCCCCATCAGGATAAAAGACAAACCCGTCCACTTCAATTCCTTGCGACTCCATTACCTCTCGTAGCCGTGCTTGAAGTTCGATCTTATTGCCGGTTGTATTTAATCCACGGTTCTCCAACTCCTTTTTCAGTTGCTGGATCTTCAATTCACTGAACTTTGCCATGTCCAAGTTGTATTCCCAATCTTCGGAATTTATTCAACAATTCCTCTTCTGACACCAATTGTAACGATTTTACTTGCAAATCCTCTTATTTGCAATCCTCTGCTAAGTTCGAATCACTAAACTGTTGAATAAATAACTCCAATATTGAATAATGGAAAAATGGCCTTTATTAAAGTACTTCACAATAACACTTATACTTTGCTACCCGCTGGCTTAATAACCAAACTGATTGATAACTCAAATTAAACTCTACTATTGGCCGCCAGATCGCGTGCTTAATCAATAACTGATTGATTGCTCAACTCAAACTGAATTACTTCTTACTCGCTTGCCCAGCTTTTATAGTTTACGCTGCATACTTCTAGGCTCTTCGATTTCCAGAACTTACTAGTTGTTTCGGCTACAAAATCGCCAGCCACAACTACGTGCACAAATTATTGCTCTCTCTTGTGACAACTCAGATAAGATATATGCATGTGTTTGTGCATTGCCGCTCCGCTGCTCGTATACGTACATATGTGTAGACGCAATTATTTATTCGTTTATGTAGATACATAAAGATTGAATTATTGATGTGAATGTTTGTAGTTTACAGTCTCTCGCGCGCACATATGCATATAAGTAAATGCATCTGTGTGTGACATCTCTCTAGGCTGCCTTATATATGTGTATACTTGATTTGATTATTAACGTAAATACTGCTTGGCATGGCCTTAGCATCGCCTTAGTGATGGGATAATTTAGTGATGCTAATATCTGTGACAATATATTATAATTAATTAAAAAGCTGGTACAGGGAGGATTGGAAACACGTCCTTTCCAACCGTCCGATAAGAGTGGCTCATTCTACTGAGCTGCTAGCTTTTGGGTTGACCGGAATCAAATGTATTCCGACAGCATACATAATAAAACTGTAATCATACGTCTTGGAGAAGGGCAGGATTGTGAACACGTCCTTCCAACCTCCCAATGAGATGACTCCAAGACTCGCCCGTTGGGACCACCAGTTCCCGTGCTGATCGGAATCTCATGCATTCCGACCCCCAAACGCTAGAAATTCTATTATAATTAAAATGTATTTATAATTTGTAATAATCTAAGTTTTAGGCTTAAAACGCCGCAATAATAAATAATAATAATAATAGATTAAAGTTTTTAATATATTTAACCCGAAAAGTGTTTTATAAATAAATAGGGCTCCACAATAAGCTCTTTTCTTAGAGGCCAAATGCACAAGGAACTCAAAGAGATTTCAGATAACTATAATCAGGGGTACCCGAAGATACTTCGCTGTTGCATTCATTGAGAACACAACATTATAACAAGGGATAATTGATTGATGTTACGAAGAAAATTAGACGTGCTACAAAAACAAACAAATGCAGATGACTGTTTAATTCAACAACAACAACACCAAGAACAACAACAACTGTTTAATTCATTATCCGAAGTTCTTGTATGGACGTGCAGTATGAAAAGTGCAAAGTACTGCTAAAACTGATTTCCCCGAGTAGCCCGGGAACGAATTGATGTGACTACGCCTATCCTTCTTTAGCAGCAGGGTCTAGAACCAATTCTCTGTTGAACAGGAAAATAAACGTTTGGTTATCTCCAAGTTGATCATATGCTATTACAGAATATACCCGTTTGCTGCATCCGACCGGTATATCCAACTTTCTCAGATTTTCTGGGCTCAGCAAGGGTATCCTCCTGAATGGTGCATTTGTTGCACGCTGCTGCCTGGCCGCTCACACAACATCATTCTTTAAGAGCCGAGGCTCTGGCGACCCCATATTCCTTATGGATCTACATTTGAAGGCGCTTAGTTAGCTGACATCGCTTATTTAAACGGTTGATTCTGAAGTAAAAACCAAAACAAAATATAGGTTAGGTTGAACTGGCGGGTTCATGACGAGCTCACATAGACTGAATGAGTCCGTAGTGTTACCAGAAGTTTGTTTTAACGACCAAGCTAAAAATCCTATCAACAACCAGGACATGTTATAAAATAACTCCGTGCTCTTGACAAATACCTGAAGCTTCCTAGAACTTAAGCCACTTGCTGCTTCTAGATCTGACAGCCGTCAGCTGGAGTCTTAGCCTGACAAGCGCAGGGCACGAGCACAGAACGTAATCGATCGTTTCCTCCTCCAACCCGCACTTCCTACATCTGCTATCACTGACCAAGCCTAATTTAAAAGCATGTGACGCCAGAAGGCAGTGTCCAGTAAGAATACCCGTCATGAGTCTACAGTCTACAGTTTAATGATAATGAAAATATAAGAACCAGTGTTTATGAATAACATATTTTAATTAATCTCTTACAACAACGTGATCGGTGGCTACATCGCCATGTAGATAGTGTGGTGTTCCACCTTGTATAAACGTAGGTACTGTATGTGCTCAACCGTGCAAATGGACATAAGCAGTAACATTATTCACATAAACATAGCTTGGTATTTATGCAGGCATCAATATAGCATACATTGGTCCAGTTCGGTGTGCACCAGCCACTGGTACAAACACTTTTGAATCCATCGCTTTCATATAGATTGGATGTCCAGCAGTGCTCCGGTTGTGCCAAAATGTAATGGGCTGCTCCGTCTCTTGGTACGGCTGTATAGGTATGTGCGGGTGCAATGTATTACTAGTCTGCTCAAGATCGTATGGTACATAGATGGCTCGAAGACGCCAGAGAGGATTGGAGCCAGAGCCAAAATATCAGTAACTCTAAAAGCACATCCGAGCATTTTCAAGCGGAAGTATTCGCCATAAGTTAGTGCGCTAAGCTGAACTTTCAGCGCTGATACCCCAATGAAACAATTGCCATACTCAGTCAGGCAGTCAGGCCCCACTAAAGGCATTTGCCGCGTTCGAAATAAAGTCAGCACTGGTCCTTCAGTGCGTAGAAAAGCTAAATTATTTAGGAGCACACAACGTAGTACTGTTGCCCTGGGTCCTAGGCCACAGAGGAGTAGAGGGTAATGAGCAGGCGGACTCAGTGTTTAATTTATTGCATCCCTCCCACAAATTGTCATCCTCCCAGCAGATCCTTGCAGCGGGTCTGCGCCATACTCTCCTCTTCCGGGAAGGTATCGACCCCAATCCGGGTCCTTGTCCTGACCCCGTTCCTGAGAAATGAGTTTGCTGCGTTTTCCGGAAAAGAATCTTTTTAGGACGGTCATATATATAAGGGCCTGAAATATTTCAATGAACTTCCTAATCACATAAAAAGTAGTAGTAACTTCAATACTTTTAAAAAAAGTTTATTGGGGCATTGTAAAACCCTTCCAATAAGATAAAGTTTTTCTCCTCTTATTTTTTACATGATATATCCGATACTGGAGCGCGAAAAGGGAATGGTAATTTTGGAAGCAGCAAAATACAATGCATCCGGCCCTAAGGAAAAGAAAAGCGGTCGCCACCTGTAACTCCAGACAGTTCCAACAACTAATTTCGGTGGAATTCGGTATTTCCAGCCGATATTTACTATTAAAGTCGCATAATCATTATTCTTTTTAATTCTATTACAATAATCTTTGCTTTTTACTTGCCACAATGATGGCAAAGATTTATACATTTCAATAAATTCACTCAGAAATTTTTTATTGTCCATTTTACTTTTCCGCGCACGTCTGTTCCGTTCAGAAATTACTACGATTATGAGCTATTTCGCCATACACGCCCGAACAGTTCGCGCAAATGTTCGCCAAAAATTAAAATATTGCGCGAACTGGCAAACACCACCATATACGATAGAAAAGGTCGCAGAAACATGACATAACGGGAATGATCGCGGAAATGTTCGTGTCGTGTATTTGGCGCTTTAGCGGCACCAATAATCGATTGCATTGATTCTCATAAGGTTGGTCGAATCAGCTGTTAAAAGGTTACCGATAAAGCACCAATAGGGCCGTTCCATTGGTTTATCGAGCTCTGGCTCTGGCTCAAATCTCATTGGAACGATCTGGATCAACTTTATGAGAGCTGGCAGCACTAATATAAAAGATATGTTTTGTAGAAAATAAGAAGAACCGTACACAAAATTTTAAGATACTGGTAGAATTATTAACATTTAAATAGTTTCGCACGTAAGCAAACTATTTATTTTCCTTACATCGTCTTCAAGTTGTTCACTCTTTCAGTGTTTTTGCTTTTAAATATGGCGAGATCTTTTATGTATACACAAATGTACGCGTACTTAGTTCAGTGCTACAACGGCTCAACTATCCCTACAAGAATACTGACTATCATATGACTATCATCTGATTGTCAGCAATGTCAACCTAACTATCAGCGCTTCATACAGACTTTCTATCACAAACTTAAGGGGACTTGCGCAAATGTGATGTAAACAACTGTGTACGTGTGAGTTTTTGTCTCCTTCTTATACACCAACATCGCCTACTGATTAAGTATATAGCCGTACTGCTCACTCTCATTCCGTTTCCTGGATCAGTGCTGACACTCTAACTATCAAAATGTGTCATAAATGATAGTTTACTGTAGATATCAGGTTTGACTGTTATACTATCATAAATGACCATTGTTATATTCCGCCAAAAATGAAACAATGCTTTTTGCTTTTTATTTTCTTTATTTCATTACGTTTTTAAATTTGTACATGATAAAAGCATACGTGTTTCTTATTTGTTTAAAATAAATAGTTTTATAAGAATTCGAGTTCAGAATGTTCAATTTAAATTCAGAAAATAAGAAAACAATAGAGAAGCGCTTTCCTCATGCGGAAACACATTTAAAAATGAATCACCACTAACCACTATTATTTTCCGCGTATCAATTTTTTTAGTGCGCCCCATACATTCAGACAGCTTTTGGTATTTTTTAATATTATTTTCTTTTAGCATGAAGCTTTGAAATGCTCTCCTTTTCATTTTTTAAACTTATTTTTTATATGGTTTTCGTCGGTTGAAAATGGCGGAATTTAAGAAATAACAAAACAACCGTGATAATCATTTGATTGCCATATGACAGTCAGTAGTGACACCATGATTAAATCGGATAAACTGTTCTCGCATACATAAAATTCCGTTGAGAATTATGTATCTGTCCCACATGCATAATGGTATCTACTGTATGTTCTTTTGTTCTGTACCAGGTGTCCGAAGCTTTCCCAGTTTGAGTCCTTTTTCATGATTATAGGCTGTCGTTGGGAACATGGGGACATGCGTGAGCGATCAAAGGAACATACATAAATTTGAGTATCAATGTTTACGTCATCGCAGGATCAGTATTGTCAATTACAAGTGTGAGTGTATTAGTAAAACTATCAGCTTTTCTTGTAGGGTATATGGTAGGCTCATCTCACCAGCTGATTTCATTTTTTTCATTTCACTGGAGTAGGGATTGTCAGAAGGAGATGGCAAACTTAAAAAGAAACCAACGAATTTTCAACATTTTCTTACTACTTACAAATGCTACTAAGTTTTATGTTTTCATTCTATTCCATTCGTCTAACACCAACACGCTAATTTTGGCAATGTGAACAAAGGTATGTTATTGCTGTAGAGATGAGCCAACCATATAGTTGAGCCATGAGTGCTACCAACTCAAAATTGGTTAGCTGTCAAAAAATCTACTACAGAAAACGAAACGAACAGAACTGCTATACGGATCAGAAATTGAACCAGATAAATATCAGGATCACAACGTTGTTGTTGCATTTGCATGTTAAATTTCTGTCCGTATCTCGCTCAAGTCTCAATGGAACGTAACTAATGTCTCCAGCTTTAAGCTGCCAAACTATATACTAAACAATGGTGCTAATTTTCACTGTAATTAATAAACAGCTGATCACCCTGAATCTTTTCATTCGTCCATGTCAACTTATCAACAATTGTTTACTATATAGTTTGGCAGCTTAAATAGAGGTTATGTTGCGAATAGAGTGGAAGGCAGTGGTCTAGGCAGTCGAATGTCATATAATGAAGGAATGGTTTCCGGAGTTTTTTCAAAGTTAAAAAAATGATAAAAGCTTTAATATAAATAAAACTATTGTTTTAATTACAACAGAAACGCCTTATATATTCTATATATATAAATTCATAAGGTTTATCTCGCTTTAAAATTTGAGTTAAATAATCTAAAGTTTTTTTTCTGAAACTGAGTCGAGTACTGTGCTTGTGAATGTGCTAATTTTCACCGATCAGATGTTAGTTGCGCCACTTGGTAAAATTTACAATGTTATCAATCATTGTGAATGAAACTACGTGTGATATCTTATCTGTTAACTGCCTGACAGCATGTTCGATATGGCTACTTCTGAGCGTTTTGACAGGGTGTTCAATATGACGGCGCCTATCTTTAGCGGGTGATAGAAAGATATATAGAATGAGACAGCGATAGTCAATTACAAACCAGGTGATCCAATTACTTTGGAATTTTGACGTCTATGCAGAAGATATCACACTTAGGAAACTATGGAAGCATGATGGAATTATAGAAGGTGGCGCATTGCGCATGTAAACTTTATTTTAAAAGCAATTTTTACGTCATTTTCCTTTAGCTCTTGTTTTTTGTCTCTTTCTTTCATTCGCTGAAGAAGTCAAGAGTAGATGCGCAGAATGAAACAATTTTTCGTGAATGCACAATCTTATGCGTGTGAATTGTGCTATGGAAGATAGGCGCCACCATATTGAACACCCTGTCAAAACGCTAAAAAGTAGCCATATTGAATATCCTGTCCATAGTGTACAAGCATGGTTCAATTATACAGGTTGGCTCATCTCATCAGCTGATTTTATTTATGTCATTGCATGGTCGAAGGGATTGTCAAAAGGAGATGGCAAACTCAAAATGAAACCAACACATTGGCAACATTTTACTTACACATACAAAAACTGCTAAGTTTTATGTTTCCATTCCATACCATTCGCACCAACACCAATACACAGATTTTGACAATTTGAACAGACATATTTTGTTGCTTTACAGATGAGCCAACCATGTATAGTTGAACCATGGTGTACAAGCACAAGTGTGTTGACTTCTTTCTGACAGACACTCCCCTGCAAAAACGCTCCACGTCATTTTACTAGTCATTTTACGGTCATTGTGACTTTCTGCAGCGGTTATATTCATAGTCACGTTTGCATGGGCGTGATGAACTTTTGTGACCAAATTTTCCGTTTCGTTCCTATTAATGTGATTGTGCATTCCGCTCCCACTTATAGGATGTGAGCATAGCACTGTGCTGCTCACACACGTCACAATGCTCGTCAAATGGCGGTTATTTTTCCGTCATTTCACTCTACATTTTCGAGTCATTTGACAATCAATTTTACTGCGGTTTTACCATTTATATAACCGCCATATAACGTGAATTTTACCTGCAGATTTACTTTACCTGGAGCAGCCATATGAATAAAATATGAACCAAAAAAATTTAATTTTCAATATTTATTATTTTCAATATTATTATATATGTACATGAACTTGGAACTTATATTAATCCAGTTCATATAAAACAGAAGAACTTTAATAATAAATAAACTCGCTTAATTGGTTTTTGTTTTCCAATTGAAATCTCTTCTAAGCGAGCAAAAAATAATTTTAAGCTTCAGAAAAACTCCAATTATTTAAATAATCTACAACTTAAAGCTTAGAAGAAATTCAGATCAAGAATATTCAAAGGTGTCGTGGATCCGATTGCTGTCGTAATTGAAGAACTTAAAAATGTACGACTATTAATTGAGTCAGACTTATTATTGTTCTAAATCTAATCATTCAAGCAATAATTCTGCAACCCAAAGCAGGAGTATTGATTGGTTTCAAATCTAAATCCGAAAGCAATCGTATCACATCCCTTATTATATATGTACGTGATATTGCAACTTAAATTAATACAATTGATATAAAGAAAAGTAAGTACTTTAATAATAACATAAACTCTCTTAATTGGTTTTTGTTTTCCAATTGAAATCTTTTCTAAGCGAGCAGAAAATAATTTTAAGCTTCAGAAAAAACTTCAATTATTTGAATAATCTACAACTTAAAGCTTAGTAGAAATTCAGATTACGTTTACTCTTTTTTCAAATCAAGAATATTCAAAGGTGTCGTGGAATCCGATTGCTGTCGTAATTGATGAACTTAAAAATGTACGACTTGTAATAAAGTCAGATTTATTATTGTTCTAAATCTAATTATTCAAGCAATAATTCTACAACCCTTAGCAGGAGTATTGGTTTCAAATCTAATTCCGACAGCAATCGTATCACATCCCTTATTATATATGTACGTGATATTGCAACTTAAATTAATACTGTTGATATAAAGAAAAGAAAATACTTTAACAATAAATAAACTCTCTTAATTGGTTTTTGTTTTCCAATTGAAATCTTTTCCTGTGCAAGCACATCGCTAACCTGTGTTGGCAAAAGATATGATTATACTGTCTTCGATAGATAGTCGGACGAGCCGCTACTCGGCGAAGTAGAGATTACCGTTGTGTCGGTGGCAGCTGTTACAACAGCAGTTTCTAACTTTACACCATCCGTACAGTGTTATGAATGCTTCACTGCCTTTTCCAATTGCTTGGCGCCAGCAATTTTTGCTGTTTGTAAAGCTTTAGCTGTAATGCAAATATATAGATGGGTTAAAGTGGTTTTCGTATGTTATTCAACAACTCACCCTATACCATCATCACAGCCTCCTCATCGATTTTGAATATGTGTACTGTTTCAGTATTCAGACCCAGTTCGTGCAACCGATTCATTCATATAATGTGGGTATTTGAGCCGTAGACGCAATGGAAGATATTTTGATTCTTTTTGAAGTGTAACATTTGTAAACAGTTGGGTTTCTCTGCTGTCACCATCACCACTAGAGAGCTATTGAAGAAACGCTCGACCAAGATAATATGTGAGATTTACACGCATAGATTTCTTCCACCTTTTCACAGTTATTGATGGAGAAAATGCAAAAGCCATATTTACCATCCAATACCGAAATAGAACTGTAGAGGAAGAAACATTTTATAAAATTTAATAAAATCAAAAAATGATAGTTGTGCTAAAATGGGGTAACGTATTGTATGTTAAAGTATAGCGAAATCTCAGCGGCTTTGTCCTGGTGAAAATTGAGTTTGAATAGGTTTTATTCTTCATTCTTAGAAACATGTACGAAGGTACCTGGTAAGATATTAAAAATCCTCAACGCTTTTTTTGCTATAACTTAAAAAAACTCATATTCAAACTTCTGCTTAACTTCTACATATCAATAGCTACCTTTACCACCAGGAGTCACTATTGATTCTACGCCTATGCTATTGTTTCCTACATCGATGAACTTTGTAATAAAATAAACAGCTATCTCCCCAATCTCTCCAGTTTTGTCGCCTCGCGAAACCTGATATTTTCATCAACCAAATCATCGGTGACCTTATTTAAAACATGCCAAATGTCGACCATATGGCATTACCCTACCGATTGTCTTACACCCTAAAATTTTGGGTGTGACTTTCGATCAGGATCTACATATTGGAGAGCATGCACTAGCAATTGTAACGAAAATCGTCGTTGGTGTGAGGGCTTAGCCGATCTCCATAGCGCCCGACTATGAGGAGGAGCTGTTTAGGACTGGCATCTGCGCCGTTTCGCCTCATAGGAGGGCGGCGGGATGTCGGTGACCAAGAACTGCCAACCCCCTAATCCAGGGTGTTATACGGACCGTGCCTATTGGACGATTTGTAGCCAGGGGATAAATTCGACTGTATTCGAATGGAGCCTTCCCGATACCGGACCACCTCGGGAAGTATTGATGGCCTTACCACAGTAAGGGGCGCTGCTGTGGCTGACGGTTCTTTCCCCGTATATAATACTGGACCGCTGAGCCCGCCTTGTCGGGCTGGTGGTCGTACGACCAAGGTGAACGACTCATTACCTAATTTTCATAAGGACGATGATAAGAAAAGGACTGAGCCGCAAGCCAAGGACGACAAATACGCATTAAGCATTAAGCGATGCGTCGGACTCGGGGAGCGAGAGTAGTGCTAATACAATGAACTCCGTGTTGGAGAAGCACACAAATAAAAAGGAGTAGAAGAGTGGAGAAGGGTACGGAGCAAAGAGCTCTCTCGAAGTACCGCGCAGTACTAAGAATTGTACAACGCTTGGGAGCAGTGGTGGACCCAACAGAAGAGGAGATCGAGCGCTTGGCATGGGCTCATGAGGCGGTAGAAGTAGGTCGAAGGCAGTTCAAAAGGTTTGCTGCGAGAAACCCTCGGTTCTGCAACCGGTATGAGGAGGAAGAAGCGTGGAATGGCAGAAAGGGCCCAGTCCCAGAGCCGCGACGCAGGGCAGTCCCATAGACAAGACAAGTAGGCCCAAAGCTGTAAGACAGATGGGCCCCAATAGCGAGGTAGCAACTACCTCGAAGGCTGCGAGTCAGAGGGAAGTTCCAACTATGGAAGTAGGAGATAAGCCAAAGGGAGATAACGCTAAGACTCCGACTTTCTCGGAGGTGCTAGAGGGAGCTAAGACTCCGGCTTTCTCGGAGGTGCCAAAGGGAAATAACACTAAGACGCCGGCTTTTCCCGAGAAAATGAGTGATGTGGCAAAGCAGTCACTGACTGTGGCGCTGGTTGATCGTAGCAGTCCTTTCGAACAGATGACTAGTGAAAGGTGGAGATCTGTAGAAAAGGAGCTTAAGATGATGCGGGAATAACCAAGTAAGCTCCTTCCAACCTTTGTTTCGGGGGATGGTATAATGGTATGAAGATGATAGCGTGCGACAACATCGCGAGCTTGCGGTGGCTGGAGGAAGTGGTTCCAAACCCCTAAAGGCAGGGCACGAACGCGCGTTTTGAGATGGTGGATAAAGCGCAAATCCCCAAGGTACCAAAAGTTAAGGTATGGATACCATGCGTGATGAAGTCGGAGGATACAATGCGACTTTTTCAGAATCAGAATTCGAACATACCGACACAGGATTGGAAGGTACTTACTGTATCTCGGCCTACGGAGGAAGGTCAGTTATACATCTTCCAAATAAACAAGCAGGCGGAGGATATATTGTACGCGCAGCTTGGAAAAATGTCCTTAGGTACAGGCAAAATTTATATGCGACTCAGGAAAAGAAGTCGCGGGTATTAAAGTCCTAACACGCTGGACGTGGGCGAAGTCGAAAGGACCTCAAAAGCCTAAGGGAAAAAAGACAGGTGGAGGTAGCCCACGTCACTCCGAATGTGTTAGAAGGGGACCAACAGCCAGATGGTGCTGTGAGTCGCACAGAGGAACACCCGGCACAACAGGTACAAGAGTCTGAAGGGGGCTTCGAACACTCTAAACCAAAAGGGCTAGGGGAGGACGACGACGTCCCGATGAAGGTGCTGGAGGGGGACAAGCAGCCCATTGGTGCTGCGAGTCCTACAGATAAACCTCCAACACAGTAAAGTGGCGTCGAGCGAACTCCTCCTCCTAACGCGCTGATCCAGGAGCCGTGGCTTCCATCGGGAGGAAAGGTTTCTGGAATTAGCGCGCGCGGATTTGGCGTTTACTATGCGCAAACGGAAGGCCGGGTGCGAGCTGTAGTAATGGTAAGGAAACAGCTGCATTCATATATGCTGCCTAATTACACTACTGAGGACCTCGTAGTGGTGGTGAAATCGCCGGGCTCAGATGGTACATGTCCGGCCATGCTACAAGTTTCAAGTAGGGCGGTCGTGGGATGGCTTAAAATAATATTCGATGGGTGCATAAACTGAATCACGTACCGCACTCTTGGAGAACTGCTCGTGTAGCTTTCCTACCAAAGGCGGGGAAGATCGGTCACGTGTATCCCAAAGATTATAGACCCAATAGCTTACCATCATTTCTGCTCAAAACCTTTGAGAGGCTGCTAGATGTGTACATAAAGTCCAACGTGGATGAAAAGCTGCTCTCCACAACACAACAGGCGTACACCAAAGGCAAGTCAGTAGACACCGCATTGCATAGGGTGGTAATAGGCATAGAAAAAGCCCTGGAATATAAGGAATATGCTCTAGAAGTCTTCTTAAGCATTGCCGGGGCTTTCTAAATGAGCGATTATTGATGGTCTTCATTACGTTAAAGTACATCCAGCCTTACCCAGATGGATCGACTGCATGTTAAACTGCAGTAAGATTACATCGCAATGGGGATTGTACGCGGCCACGAAATTAGTGGACAGGGGCACTCCGCAGGGAGGGGTGCTATCAGCTCTGCTGTGGACGCTGGTCATTAACCAGCTGCTTAGGGGATTCTACGAGGGACCAGAAAACTTACGGTTTACGCAGATGACGTTGCATATGGTCTTGTTTACAAAGAGGTACAAGGTCCCTAATTGGACCAGGCCTAAGTTAGGAGGGGCGACCCTACGGGAGAAACCTTGCACAAATTATCTAGGAATGATCCTAGACAGTAAGCTGTCATGGAAGCTCAACGTGGAGTAGAGGGTGAGGAAGGCTTCAACGGCACTTTATGCATGTAAAAGAATGCAAAAGAACCGGCATATACGATCAGAAGGAACTCGATGACGATGCCTCAAAACTAACAACCAAAAGCAATAATTATCATTTCACTGACACAAATTTTATAGTTTTTTTTTTCGGGATTTGGACACAATGTTGTTGTTGTTTTTGTAGCGATAAGGTTGCTCCCCGAAGGCTTTGGGGAGTGTTATCGATGTGATGGTCCTTTAGCCGGATACAGATCCGGTACGCTCCAGTAACACAGCACCATTAAAGTGCTAGCCCGACTATCTCGGGAACGATTTATGTGGCCACATTAAACCTTCAGGCCATCCCTCCCTATCCACCCCCCCCCCCCCCCAGATCCTTGTCTGTTAGTGAAACAGGATTCGCCGCGGATAAGTGAGGTTGACAATTGGGTTTGGAGAAGCTATATATTGCGCTGGCAACCTGAAGGGTTGCGCTACACAGCCCCTTGAATCTGGTATTTTAGTCGCCTCTTACGACAGGCATACCTACCGCAGATAAATTCTGACCACTAACCCGCTGGGGATATTTGGACACAATCTTTTCATTATATTACTTAACAATTTAAAGGCTTCATTCTGTATTGCGAACGATAGCTCAGACGAACGATTCGCCTCCAAACGATATCGTCTAGCAATGGTATTCTCTATCATTTTCGTTCGGTCTTTACCTTTCTAACTAACAGGAAGGCAAAAGTAATTGTCAAGTGATAAGTTGCCATTGTTTAACATAGTGCAAATACACTAGCGATTCGTCTCTGATCCGCATCGAAAGTTCGTTTCGTAATAGAGAATGATGCCCTAAGATTAGACATTTTTTTCAATTTGTATTTTGACTTACCAGCAACAACAGAATCATGTTTAATTGTACAAGCAATTTAGCATCATGTAACGAAGCTCAGTTTCTTCCAAAAATTGTTCAACACTGCCACGTAAAATCAATGTACTTGTTTTAGCATTAACGCAACCTTTAAATAATTATAAACTATAAAAATGAAATTAATGTCAAACCTTGGAAAATGTTGAAACGTTCACCACCAACCTGACGTTCTTCAAAGTAATCACATTGACCCAAAACACTTGAATTAGTATCATTAGCTGTAGTCATAACAGCACCACCACAAGCTTTCATTATACGTTTCCAATCTTCTTCTGGTACATGAACAGCACAGAACATATCACGATCTGCAAAATACTGTGTATCAACATCACCAATTGGCAATTTAGAAAACACAACATTGGCGCCTTACTTAGCTAGTTTATTCTACAGAATACGCCATTCAGCATCAACAATTTTCTGATACTCTTGGACATTAGAGGACATTGCTGTGGCAGATCATTTTTCCAATAACACTTTGTTGCTCCTTTGATTGGCGCTTCGACATGTACAGCCATGTCATATTTTAGCATGCATAATTGTAATGCTTTACGTATAGCTTTAATGATGATACGTGCATGCACGTCTTCCTCAACACCTGGCTTAACTTGTTTTAAGATTTCACATGCTTAAAATACTACTGAAGTGGTGCCATCGCCGACCTGATAAGAGAAACATTTTTATTCTACACATTCTAATATAACAAAAAACTTACCTCAGCATTTTGAGATTTGGCGATGTCTACTAGAGTTTTACGGCTGGATTCACAATATCCAATGGTTTCATAATGGTTTCCCCATCATTTGAAATTGTGGCCTTACCACTGGAATCAACAATATGCTTGTCAATACTACGTGAACCCAATGTAGTGCGTACAGTGCCACAATTGAATGCGAGGCATTGATGTTGGATATATGTTGAGGTTTACCATGGGAGCTATCGGTATCCAAGCATTTTTTACACAAATACTCATGTAACCAATACAAGTTCAAGACATTCATATTTATTGACACGCTGTCCGGTATGGCCCAAATGTTGGAAATATGCAGTTGGCACTGTTGAGAAAAAATATGGATCAATGAACACAAGTAAAAGTGAAAGATTTTTTTTACCATCTCTTGTTACTTTACACATTAGACATTGGAAACGACGACCAGCATCTACAAGTGGCTATTGAGCCTTGGAACGATTGCATCTAATTGCACCCAATTCACCAAAATTTACAATGGGTGGCTCATATTCACCCTCAACCGTGCGTGCCATTGGTGAGACGGTAATTGTAATGGACAAAGCTGTTGTTTTTAATAAATCAGCTGTTGCAGGTATGCAATACAAAGACGACCTGCAAAGAAGAAAGATCAAGGTAATTGCCAAGCAAAACATTAATTTCGATTATCGATACCTAACGTAACGTGGCGAGGAGTTACCCTGATCTTCTACCACATATTTTGTGGTCTCAAATGGTGGTAATAAACCCTGTTCATTAGTAATAAAAGCACCACCAGCGCTATTTTGATTTTCAATGATAACGCTTATCGGATTTGGCATCTGATCGGGATCTAAACGGCGTTGGGCTTGATCATACTGTTGCGGCTGTTGATATTTACTAGTAACAGGTGCAGGTGGTTGCTAAAGAAAATAACACAAAAATAATCATCAGCAAATTTGTAAATTATTAGTTGTATTAACATACATTATAACCAGGACGTCCGGACGTGTCCGGGTATTGGAGGTTGACCGGGCTTGGGTGGTTGACTGAGCATTGGCGTCTGTCCAGGTTGTGTTGGTGGCATCATAAAAGCCATCAATAACAAGTGCCAAGAATATATCCGCGGCATACCTGCCGACCAAAATGATTAAGGGGGTTGTGATTGCCAACCTCACCTACCCGTGGCGAAACCTGTACCTAACAATTTGGTGTAATTTGGCAAAATGCAAAAGCTTTTCATCCTTCTCCCATGACCATTCTGTCTTCTTTGTGCTAGGATCAAGCCATTCGTACCAGCGTGCCTTACATTGCTTGGCAGATTTGCGGTGCAGCAGTTATACGTGACCACTGGTTTTTACCATATTTCATTACAGCTGCTTTGAGGATTTCATCCTGAAAGTTATCAATTTAGTTAATAAACGGCCAAGAGTAACCAGTCGCGTCAAATGCTTACCTCAGTGTTTCTCCACACACCATCTTTTATCATAATTCGCGGCATGGTGCTACATAATTGTGATGTCTTTCGCGGAGCACAAAAATCAAATAAAAAATTGTTGTCGAAATAAACAGCAAAAATCATTGTATATTAAAGACTTTGGGAAAATTTTAGAATAGCACCCCCCGAGTTAGGGGTAAAACTTGGTATCAAATGAAAGAGGGAGTTCTCCCGATCACAAATATATATATTTTAAAGTGTGCAAACTTATAATTTAAAAGTTATTTGTTGATAAAGTTTGCAAATTTAGCAAATTTCTATAGCACTTTAAAATACAATTTACACATCTTTCAAAACCTTAATCCACATACATATCGATATAAATTGGCAACGATAAACTTAAATTGCATTTTTGTATATTTCACATTTCATTTTTGCATTGTTTTCACTTATTATAAATGTTTTTATTAAATCAATCGCGCTTTTGCAGCAACATGCACATATATACATATATTTTATTGATGACATTACAAAGCTGTGCTGCCACATATTTATTTATTTATTTATTTAAAGTCGACGCAAACACAAAGCGGTCGACTAATTATTGTAATAGACAGATATATATGTAAAATACAGAGCCATTCTTAAAATTAAAAAATTCAAAAAAGGTACATAGAAAATTTGTATGTTATAAACATTTGACATCGCATTGTATAAGAAAAAATAAAATTAAAATATCAGGCTAAACATAAGAGTATAGCAGTATGTAAAGCAGCAAACGAACATTCAAAGCCAATGCAGTTATACAAATCATTGTACCGCGAGCACCAATGGCGCAGGGGACTGTTTCTAGCAAAATTTTGCCGGCATAGAGGTAAATGAAAAGGCACAAAATGCCTGGACGCCCTAGCAGGAACCGCAAAATTTAGTTGACTGATTAGGTCAGGGGAGTCAATCACACCAATGATGAGCTTGTGAATGAACATAACGCCAAGTAATACTCTACGATTCTCTAGAGATGGCAAATTAATTAGAAGAAGTCTATTCCTGTATGGTGGAAGATAAGTACTTGATTCCCAGTTGAGACCTCGTAATGCAAAAATTAAAAACCGTCTCTGGACCGACTCAATCCGATCAACATGGATTTGATAGATCGGAGACCAGACACATGAACAGTACTCGAGAATAGGACGTACCAGCGAGGTATAAAGGATCTTTGTGAAATAAGGGTCATCAAACTCTTTAGCCCAACGTTTGATAAAACCTAATACACCAGTTGCTTTGTTTATAGCGGTTGAAATATGTGTGGTAAAACTTAATTTCGGATCAAAAATAACTCCTAGATCAGTAACAATAGATATCCGCTCCAAGGGGTCGCCGTTAAGTGTATAAGATGATAGGACCGGCTTCACACGGTGAAAAGTCATTTGCTTACATTTAGAGTAATTCAAAAAAAGTAAATTTGCAGTACACCAGCTTTGAAATGAGTCCAGATCGGCCTGAAGCTGATTAAAACAGAACAAGTTCGAAGGCAGATATGTGTAACAAAGTTTTACATCATCTGCATACATAAAAACTCTAGAATGTAATATAACCTTTGGTAAGTCGTTAATGAACAGGTTAAAGAGTAATGGACCCAAATGGCTACCCTGGGGCACGCCAGAAGTTACATCAAACGACTTTGAAAGATTGTTGTTAAAGAAAACTCGCTGAGTCCTATTTTCAAGATAACTTGAAATCCAACTTAATAAAGGCGCTGGAAAACCCAGAAGATCAAGTTTGGTAACTAAGAGCTCGTGATTAACAGAGTCAAATGCTTTACTAAAGTCGGTGTAAATTACATCTGTTTGTTTGCAAACTAAAAAACCATTCATAACAAAAGACGTAAATTCAAGCAAGTTGGTAGTAGTTGATCTCCGATGAACAAAACCATGTTGACAAGGTGATATTAAAGAGCTACACAAGTATTGAAGCTGGTATGTAATTATCTGCTCAAAAGTTTTAGGGATAGCTGAGAGCTTAGCTATGCCTCTGTAGTTCTCAATATTAGACCTACTACCTTTTTTATGCAAAGGTATAATAAACGATTGTTTCCAAATAGATGGGAATGATGCGGATTCCAGAGACAGTTTAAATAATTTAAAGATAGGCTCTGATAAGCTGACAGCACAGTACTTAAGTACACAACTAGGAACACCATCCGGACCCGGCGAAGATATCGGTTTCAATGCAAGAAGTTTATTAAGAACAGTATCTTTATCAATAAATGGGTTTAAAATATTATTAGAACTTTCCAAGCAATATGGGTAAAGATTAGACTGGACACATTGGGATGAATAGGTTGATTTAAAGAATTCAGCAAATAAATCAGCGATTTCGTGATCAGAATTTGCGTTTTTGCACCCATAAATAAAAGTAGATGGGAAACCAGAAATTTTCCTTTTGGAATTAACAAATCTGTAGAAACGTTTCGGATTATTAGTAAATTGGAATTTGCAACATGATAAGTAACCTTTATAACACTGCTGGTTAAGACGATGAAAATTGGAGCGCGCCACTAAATATTTAGATAAATCAATAGCTTTACCAGATCTTTTGAAACGCTTATAGAGTCTAGATTTAATATTATCAAGTCTTAATAGTTGCTTTGAGAACCAAGGTGGTTTACCCGTGGTGGTACTGGAATAACGAAGGGGGACACAGCTTTCAAACAAAGCATCAAGAGAACTATAAAACAAGGAAGTCGCTGTTTCAACGTCTGTACACGCATAAAGACTCGACCAGTCATGGGCAGAGATCAAATTATTGAGCTCACTAAAATTCGTCTTTGAAAAACATCTCGACCGGGGTCGGGAATTGGGCTTAGAAACATCGAGCATCACAGGTTGAACAACATCCAGTACTATCTCAAGCGTAGGATGAAGAGGGTCTTCAGGAAGGGATAATGGGGGAGTTCGGGTTAGAGTAATACCCGCAGAGTCATCTGTAAAAACTAAGTCTAAGATTTTCCTTTTGGAATTTAAAACATTATTAATTTGGAGAAGAGATGTATCTAGCAGGCTGTTTAAAAACTCGTGCTGAGTAGTGGGAGTCATGAAATTTGAGTCGATGGTATTGATCCAATTTACTGATGATAAATTGAAATCACCAAGAACTACTAGGCGGTCTTTGTCTCGCAATTGCGAGTACAAACTGCAAATAACAGTGCTATGACATGTATAAACGTGTATATCCGATCGTGGCGGTATATACGAGCAGCAGATAAACAAACTAAAATTGTGCAAGGCAAGCTTTACTGCTATAAATTCAATGTCATTTGTGGTGTCCAATAGCAGCAACTCAGATGGAAGCGTCGAGTCAACAGCAATAAGGACACCACCTGCTCTAGATTCACGATCACGCCGATAAACTACATATTTACGTGAAAAGAGTTCAGAGTTAAAATTGTCAGCTTTTAACCAGGTTTCAGTAAAAGCTATAACTTGAGAAGTAAAAATAAAACTATTCAGATAAAAGGTACTTAATTTCGATCTTAGGCCACGAACATTTTGGTACGTGATGGTTATTTTTTCACTGTTTCCGCAGGGATTTTTGAGTTTTTTGAAGCTCCTGCGGCGTTAGGTTTTTTTGTAAACAAATGCACAACTGAATGTTCCGGCCAGAATGTATGTTCAAGAACTCTATCAAAATAAGCGTCTGGCACTGATATTCTAAATGATGAAATATCCCTATCATATCTAAAATTAAATTTATAAACGCCTATTTTAATAGGTTGTGAAAGGTCTAGCTTATCTTCTATATACTTAATAATATCATTTTCCATAAGCGAAGAATGAAGACGAGATACAAAAATTGTCCTGCGAGGCGGCACGGCAGTCACCTGCCTCGGTTGCGCATTGTCAACATTTGGCAAACGCACAGCGGCGGAGGTAGAATCACCACCAGTGTAGGTGGAGCTGGAAGCAGCATTGTCATTATTAATGGTTGTTATATCATTAACAGCAGTAATTTGAACTTGAGCCAAGGGTGTAGGTTTAGCATTCGTGTTTACCTTATCAGCGGCTATGTGTTCAGCAGCAGCGTGGGCATGTGCAGTTTTTGCAGTTTTATTGGTAACGTCTTTAGCATTAAGGTTAACAGAAATGTTATTAGCAGTCGAAGGCTTAACATTGGTATTTACAGCATAAGAGGTACTTGAGGTGTCGACGGCATCATTATTAGTCTGTGGGACGACAGTATGTACTTTATCGGCGGCGGTGAAATTGTTTGAATTAGCGGCGCCAGAATTTTCAACAGTAGACAGCCTGGCGTCACTGCAGACAGCGGACGGTGACAAAAACAATTGACGAAAACGAAGGTTGGATAGGCACAGAGAGGGGTGTAGGTGTGAGCATAGCCGATGCATTATCAGCTATATGTAGCTGTGAACCTTCTAGAGGAGTGTTTAGAGGGGGACCCGTACACTGCGAATGCGAGCCAGAAGGCACCGGCGAGAAAGTGCATAGATCCATTGCATATGTAACCATAGCATCGTTGTTGTGTTTTGGGGGCAAAGTACACGAACTCACTGCAGCTTTGAGCGCACCGATTTCGGCAGCCAACACACCAATGCTATCACGATTGTTCTTATTGTTTTTATTCTTATTTTTAGCACTGCGCTTATTTGAACTTGCTTTTTCCTTCGCTTTGTCTTTGTTGCTGCTTTTTTCATCCTCCATGTTAACAGCTTGGTTACAACAAATTAAGTTTTTTATGCCATCTATTTGGGTAGACAAATCCCTGAATTTTACTTCAAAAGCAGTCATTATGGCTTCTAGCCCCAGTTTTTGAGAGGCTAGGACGGAGTCAAATGCCTTCGAAACTTTAATAGGCGCATTTACACACTCCGCACACATGTAGCGTATACGATAATTTGATTTTATTAGTCTAACGTCATATTCAGTGATGGCGCCCTCACAGCACGCGCGATGGAAGCGCTTTTTACAAAAGCCATTACACGGCACACATGTATTGTCAGTACGACCAAAACCCTTATCACATTTTCCGCAAAAGTCATCCATAATTAAGTTGAGATCAAAAACTCGAGAACAAAATACCAAAACAAAAACGAAAACAAAGCGAGCGAGTAGATTCAATAATGAACGTCTGGTCACCTTTATATAAACTGATGGTCAGATGTCTTCACACACAGGTGGCGCAGTTGACCACTTGGCAAGTGTCAGGTTAGTTAGTACCCTGCAAAAACGCTCCACGTCATTTTACTAGTCATTTTACGGTCATTGTGACTTTCTGCAGCGGTTATATTCATAGTCACGTTTGCATGGGCGTGATTAACTTTTGTGACCAAATTTTCCGTTTCGTTCCTATTAATGTGATCGTGCATTCCGCTCCCACTTATAGGATGTGAGCATAGCACTGTGCTGCTCACACACGTCACAATGCTCGTCAAATGGCGGTCATTTTTCCGTCATTTCACTCTACATTTTCGAGTCATTTGACAATCAATTTTACTGCGGTTTTACCATTTATATAACCGCCATATAACATGAATTTTACCTGCAGATTTACTTTACCTGGAGCGACCATATGATTAAAATATGAACCAAAAAAATTGAATTTTCAATATTTATTATTTTCAATATTATTATATATGTACATGAAATTGGAACTTATATTAATACAGTTGATATAAAAAAGAAGTAAGTACGTTAATAATAAATAAACTCGCTTAATTGGTTTTTGTTTTCCAATTGAAATCTTTTCTGAAAATAACTTTAAGCTTTAGAAAAAACTCCAATTATTTGAATAATCTACAACTTAAAGCTTAGTAGAAATTCAGATTAGGTTTATTTTTTTTCAGATCAAGAATATTCAAGGTGTCGTGGAATCCGATTGCTGTCGTAATTGAATTTGAAAGTAATAAAGTAAAGTATGAACTTAAAAATGTAGGACTAGTGATTGAGTCTTATTATTGTTCTAAATCTTATCATTCAATTCCAACAGCAATCGGATCACGACATACCTTATTATATATTTACATGAAATTGTAACTTAAATTAATACAGTTCATATAAAAACGAAGTAAGTATGTACTTTAATAATAACATAAAAAATATATTAATTGCTTTGAGCTATATTGCTGCAGCGTCGTCTAAGTGGCCAGCACTGTAGCAAAATATTGTTATATTACATTATATTATATTCATAATAATTCAATGCTCATAAAGCTTAAGCGTTTTTTGTTTTAAATTTACTGTCAAATTAAAATTTTAATAAATTTCACACTTCAAACAAAGCCGCAACAGCCTACACTAAACCAGTAAAAAAATACATAATCCTTTTTCATGTTCAATAAAAAATTGTTTAAGCTCTCGCTGCGGCTTAATTGGTTTTTGTTTTCCAATTGAAATCTCTTCTAAGCGAGCAAAAAAATAATATTAAGCTTTAGAAAAAACTCCAATTACTTGAATGATCTACAACTTAAAGCTTAGTATAAATTCAGATCAAAAATATTCAAAGGAGTCGTGGAATCCGATTGCTCTCGTAATTGAAGAACTTAAAAATGTACGACTATTAATTGAGTCAGACTTATTATTGTTCTAAATCTAATCATTCAAGCAATAATTCTGCAACCCTTAGCAGGAGTATTGATTGGTTTCAAATCTAATTCCGACAGCAATCGTATCACATCCCTTATTATATATGTACGTGATATTGCAACTTAAATTAATACAATTGATATAAAGAAAAGTAAGTACTTTAATAATAACATAAACTCTCTTAATTGGTTTTTGTTTTCCAATTGCAATCTTTTCTAAGCGAGCAGAAAATAATTTTAAGCTTTAGAAAAAACTCCAATTATTTGAATAATCTACAACTTAAAGCTTAGTAGAAATTCAGATTAGGTTTACTCTTTTTTCAGATCAAGAATATTCAAAGGTGTCGTGGAATCCGATAGCTGTCATAATTGATGAACTTAAAAATGTACGACTTGTAATTAAGTCAGACTTATTATTGTTCTAAATCTAATTATTCAAACAATAATTCTACAACCCATAGCAGGAGTATTGATTGGTTACAAATCTAATTCCGACAGCAATCGTATCACATCCCTTATTATATATGTACGTGATATTGCAACTTAAATTAATACTGTTGATATAAAGAAAAGTAAATACTTTAATAATAAATCAACTCTCTTAATTGATTTTTGTTTTCCAATTGAAATCATTTTCTGTGCATGCACATCGCTAACCTGTGTTGGCAAAAGATATGATTATACTGTCTTCGATAGATAGTCGGACGAGCCGCTACTCGGCGAAGTAGAGATGACCGTTGTGTCGGTGGCAGCTGTTACAACAGCAGTTTCTAACTTTACACCATCCGTACGGTGTGATGAAAGCTTTAGCTGTAATGCAAATATATAGATGGGTTAAAGGGGTTTTCGTATGTTATTCAACAACTCACCCTATACCATCATCACAGCCTCCTCATCGATTTTGAATATGTGTACTGTTTCAGTATTCAGACCCAGTTCGTTTGGTGCAATATTTTCGATTTGATGAATATGTATACTATCCGTTAGGCAGACAATTAGGTGCAATCGATTCATTCATATACTGTGGGTATTTGAGCCGTAGACGCAATGGCAGATATTTTGATTCTTTTTGAAGTGTAACATTTGTGAACAGTTGGGTTTCTCTGCTGTCACCATCACCACTAGAGAGCTATTGAAGAAACGCTCGACCAAGATAATATGTGAGATTTACACGCATAGATTTCTTCCACCTTTTCACAGTTATTGATGGAGAAAATGCGAAAGCCATATTCACCATCCAGTACCGAAATAGAACTGTAGAGGAAGAAACATTTTATAAAATTTAATAAAATCAAAAAATGATAGATGTGCTAAAATGGGGTAACGTATTGTATGTTAAAGTATAGCGAAGTCTCAGCGGCTTTGTCCTGCTGAAAATTGAGTTTGAATAGGTTTTATTCTTCATTCTTAGAAACATGTACTAAGGTACCTGGTAAGATATTAAAAATCCTCAACGCTTTTTTTGCTATAACTTAACAAACTCATATTCAAACTTCTGCTTAACTTCTACATATCAATAGCTACCTTTACCACCAGGAGTCACTATTGCTTCTACGCCTATGCTATTGTTTCCTACATCGATGAGCTTTGTAATAAAATAAACAGCTATCTCCCCAATCTCTCCAGTTTTGTCGCCTCGCGAAACCTGATATTCTCACCAACCAAATCATCGGTGACCTTATTTAAAACATGACCGCGCCAAATGTCGACCATATGGCATTACCCTACCGACTGTCTTACACCCTAAAATTTTGGGTGTGACTTTCGATCAGGATCTACATCTTGGAAAGCATGCACTAGCAATTGTAACGAAAATCGTCGTTGGTATGAGGTCTTAGCCGATCTCCAGATCTGTAGAAAAGGAGCTCATTACCTTAATGCTTAAGATGATGCGGGAATAACCAAGTAAGCTCCTTCCAACCTTTGATTCGGGGGATGGTATAATGGTATGAAGATGATAGCGTGCGACAACATCGCGAGCTTGCGATGGCTGGAGGAAGTGGATCCAAACCTCCAAATGCAGGGCACGAACGCTCGTTTTGAGATGGTGGATATAGCGCAAATCCCCAAGGTAACAAAAGTTAAGGTATGGATACCATGCGTGAGAAGTCGGAGGATACACTGCGACTTTTGCAGAATCAGAATCCGAACATACCGACACAGGATTCGAAGGTCCTTACTGTATCTCGGCCTACGGACGAAGGTTAGTTATACATCTTCCAAATAAACAAGCAGGCGGAGGATATATTGTACGCGCAGCTTGGAAAAATGTCCTTAGGTACAGGCAAAATGTATATGCGACTCAGGAAAAGAAGTCGCGGGTATTAAAGTCCTAACACGGTGGACATCGAAAAGGACCTCAAAAGCCTAAGGGAAAAAAGACAGGTGGAGGTAGCCCACGTCACCCCGAATGTGTTAGAAGGGGACCAACAGCCAGATGGTGCTGTGAGTCGCACAGAGGAACACCCGGCACAACAGGTACAAGAGGCTGAAGGGGGCTTCGAACACTCTAAACCAAAAGGGCTAGAGGAGGACGACGACGTCATGATGAAGGTGCTGGAGGGGGACAAGCAGCCCATTGGTACTGCGAGTCATACAGATAAACCTCCAACACAGTAAAGTGGCGTCGAGCGAACTTCTCCTCCTAACGCGCTGATCCAGGAGCCGGGGCTTCCATCGGTAGGAAAGGTTTCTGGACTTAGCGCGCGCGGATTTGGCGTTTACTATGCGCAAACGGAAGGACGGGCGCGAGCTGTAGTAATGGTAAGGAAACAGCTGCATTCATATATGCTGCCTAATTACACTACTGAGGACCTCGTAGTGGTGGTGAAATCGCCGGGCTCAGATGGTACATGTCCGGCCATGCTACAAGTTTCAAGTAGGGCGGTCGTGGGATGGCTTAAAATAATATTCGATGGGTGCATAAACTGAATCATGTACCGCACTCTTGGAGAACTGCTCGTGTAGCTTTCCTACCAAAGGCGGGGAAGATCGGTCACGTGTATCCCAAAGATTATAGACCCATAATTTCTGCTCAAAACCTTTGAGAGGCTGATAGATGTGTACATAAAGTCCAACGTGGATGAAAAGCTGCTCTCCACAACACAACAGGCGTACACCAAAGGCAAGTCAGTAGACACCGCATTGCATAGGGTGGTAATAAGCATAGAAAAAGCCCTGGAATATAAGGAATATGCTCTAGAAGTCTTCTTAAGCATTGCCGGGGCTTTCTAAATGGGCGATTATTGATGGTCTTAATTACGTTAAAGTACATCCAGCCTTACCCAGATGGATCGACTGCATGTTAAACTGCAGTAAGATTACATCGCAATGGGGATTGTACGCGGCCACGAAATTAGTGGACAGGGGCACTCTGGGTGCTATCACCTCTGCTGTGGACGCTGGTCATTAACCAACTGCTTAGGGGATTCTACGAGGGACCAGAAAAACTTACGGTTTACGCAGATGACGTTGCATATGGTCTTGTTTACAAAGAGGTACAAGGTCCCTAATTGGACCAGGCCTAAGTTAGGAGGGGCGACCCTACGGGGAAACCTTGCACAAAATATCTAGGAATGATCTTAGACAGTAAGCTGTCATGGAAGCTCAACGTGGAGGAGAAGGTGAGAAAGGCTTAAACGGCACTTTATGCATGTAAAAGAATGCAAAAGAACCGGCATATACGATCAGAAGGAACTCGATGACGATGCCTCAAAACTAACAACCAAGAGCAATAATTATCATTTCACTGACACAAATTTTATAGTTTTTTCTTCCGGAGTTGGACACAATCTTTTCATAATTTTACTTAACAATTTAAGATTAGAAATTTTTTTCAATTTGTATTTTGACTTACCAGCAACAACAGAATCATGTTTAATTGTACGCCGCACAATCATTATAGCATCATGTAACGAAGCTCAGTTTCTTTCAAAAATTGTTCGGCACCGCCACGTAAAATCAATGTATATGTTCTAGCATTAACGCAACCTTTAAATAATTATAAACTATAAAAATGAAGTTAATGTCAAACCCACTATCAAACCTTGGAAAATGTTGAAATGTTCACCACCAACTTGACGTTCTTCAAAGTAATCACATTGACCCAAAACACTTGAATTAATATCATTAGCTGTAGTCATAACAGCGCCACCACAAGCTTTCATTGTACGTTTCAAATCTTCTTCTGGTACACTAACAGAACATTTCACGATCTGCAAAATACTGTGTACCAACATCACCAATTGGTAGTTTAGAAAACACAACATTGGCGCCTTACTTACCTATTTTATTGTACAGGAGACGCCATTCAGCATTAACAATTTTCTGATACTCTTGGACATTGGAGACCATTGCTGTGGCAGAGCATTTTTCCAATAAAGCACTTTTTTGTTCCTTTGATTGGCGCTTCCACATGTACAGCCATTTCATATTTTGGTCATGCATAATTATAATGATTTACGTATAGCTTTAATGATGATACGTGCATGCACACCTTCCTCAATATATGGTTTAACTTGTTTTAAGATTTCACCTGCTTAAAGTACTACTGAAGTGGTGCCATCGCCGACCTGATAAGAGAAACATTTTTATTCTACAAATTCTAATATAACAAAAAACTTACCTCAGCATTTTGAAATTTGGCGATGTCTACTAGGGTTTTACGGCTGGATTCACAATATCCAATAGTTTCATAATGGTTGCCCCATCAGTTGAAATTGTGGCCTTACCACTGGAATCAACAATATGCTTGTCTATACTACGTGAACCGAATTGAATGCGAGGCATTGATGTGGATATGAGATGAGGTTTACCATGAGAGCTATCGGTACCCAAGCATTTTTTACACAAATACTCATGGACGTTCATATTTATCGACACGCTGTCCGGTATGGCCCAAATGTTGGAAATATGCTGTTGGCACTGTTGACAAAAAATATGGATCAATGAACACAAGTAAAAGTGAAAAAATTTTTTTACCATCTCTTGTTACTTTACACATTAGACATTGGAAACGACGACCAGCATCTACAAGTTGCTATTGAGCCTTGCAACGATTAGATCTAATTGCACCCAATTCACCAAAATTTACAATGGGTGGCTCATATTCACCCTCATCCGTTCGTGCCATTGGTGAGGCGGTAAGTGTAATGGACAAATCTGTTGTTTTTAATAAATCAGCTGTTGCAGGTATGCAATACAAAGACGACCTGCAAAGAAGAAAGATCAATGTAATTGCCAAACAAAACAATAATTTCGATTATCGATACCTAACGTAACGTGGCGAGGAGTTACCCTGATCTTTTACCACATATTTTGTGGTCACCAATGGTAGTAATAAACCCTGTTCATTAGTAATAAAAGCACCACCAGTGCTCTTTTGATTTTCAATGATAACGCTTATCGGATTTGGCATCTGATCGGGATCTAAACGGCGTTGGGCTTGATCATACTGTTGCGGCTGTTGATATTTACCAGTAACAGGTGCAGGTGGTTGCTAAAGAAAATAACACAAAAATAATCATCAGCAAATTTGTAAATTATTAGTTGTATTAGCATACATTATAACCAGGACGTCCGGACGTGTCCGGGTATTGGGGGTTGACACGGCTTGGGTGGTTGACTGAGCATTGGCGTCTGTCCAGGTTGTGCTGGTGGCATCATAAAAGCCATCAATAACAAGTGCCAAGAATATATCCGCGGCATACCTGCCGACCAAAATGATTCAAGGGGTTGTGATTGCCAACTTCACCTACCCGTGGCGAATCCTGTACCTAACAATTTGGTGTGAACAATTGGTGCCAGTTAACCCTCTGAAATAATCGGCGCAATTGTACGCCATTGTGTTGGCATTAATTAGGCAAAATGCAAAAACTTTTCATCCTCCTCGCGTGACCATTCTGTCTTCTTTAAGCTAGGATCAAGCCATTCGTACCAGCGTGCTTTACATTGCTTGGCAGATTTGCGGTGCAGCAGTGATACAATACGTGACCACTGGTTTTTGCCATATTTCATTACAGCTACTTTGAGGATTTCATCCTGAAAGTTATCAATTTAGTTAATAAACGGCCAAGAGTAACCAGTCTCGTCAAATGCTTACCTCAGTGTTTCTCCACACACCACCTTTTATCATTATTCGCGGCATGGTGCTATATAATTGTAAATTCTTCGATGAGCACAAAAATCAAATCAAAAATTTTTGTCGAAATAAACAGCAAAAATCATTGTATATTAAAGACTTTGGGAAAATTTTAGAATAGCACCCCCGAGTTCGGGGTAAAACTTGGTATCAAATGAAAGAGGGAGTTCTCCCGATCACAAATATATATATTTTAAAGTGCGCAAACTTATAATTTAAAAGTTATTTGTTGTTAAAGTTTGCAAATTTAACAAATTTCTATAGAACTTTAAATTACAATTTACAACGATAAACTTAAATTGCATTTTAGTATATTTCACATTTCATTTTTGCATTGTTTTCACTTATTATAAATGTTTTTATTAAATCAATCGCGCTTTTGTAGCAACATGCACATATATATATATATATATACATATATATATATATAGATGACATTACAAAGCTGTGCTGCCACATATATATACGTATACACATATAAAATTTGTATAGAAATTTGCAAACTTTAACACCAAATTACTTTTAAATTATAAATTTGCGAGCTTTAAAATATATATATATATGATCTGAAGAACTCCCTGTTAATTTTAAATATTTCCGGAGATATTCCATTTAAAATTCTCAAAATTGAAAGAATTTTCGACCACCAAATGTTTTGCTGTCTCTGCTGAATTAGAAATGGCGAATTTTTTTGCACGCAAAAATTACGTATTTTGCTATCCCTATAAAAATATTAGGTGCGAGAGAGCACGATACATTGTGGGAAAGCTAAATTTGTCAATATGCTATTTCATTTGAAGAATTTTTCATTCCAAATCGTCACCCCTGTCAAAAATTCGTGTGTTTGGCTGCGTTTTTGGTCACACGATTTTTGCAGGGTAATGGCGCAAAGTGTATTTACTTGTTCTATGCACTAATTGTTGTTGCATGCAATTAAATTTATAAGTGCATTAGTTATTGTTGTTGCACTGCAATTTAATTTTAGATTCACAACTATCCACTTTTACAAGAAATACGCCAGAGAGCAAAAAAACGTCCAATAACTTTCAATCAATAGAAAGGATATAACCATGTATTTAGCAATTCTCACAATTGTTTGACACTTTAAACCAATTAATTAAATTTTCAAAAGGACGAGCAAAGAAACTTTCGACTTGCTTAGCCAGATTTGCCAGATGATTGTATATACGTATACACATATAAAATTTGTATAGAAATTTGCAAACTTTAACACCAAATAACTTTTAAATTATAAGTTTGCGCACTTTAAAATATATATATATGTGATCTGGAGAACTCCCTCTTAATTTTAAATCTTTCCGGAGATATTCCATTTAAAACTCTCAAAATTGAAAAAATGTTCGACCACCAAATGTTTTGCTGTCTCTGCTGAATTAGAAATGGCGGATTTTTTTGCACGCAAAAATGACGTATTTTGCTATCCCTATAAAAATAATAGGTGCGAGAGAGCACGATACATTGTGGGAAAGCTAAATTTGTCAACATGCTATTTCATTTGGAGAATTTTTCATTCCAAATCGTCACCCCTGTCAAAATTTCGTGTGTCTGTGTGCGTTTTTGGTCACACGATTTTTGCAGGGTCGCTTAAGTGAGCATAACGGGAAAATCTGGGTTGCCATTGTTGTTTCGGTTGAAAACGGTCAATTAGGGTTCTGTGCAGAGACGTAAAAGATTGAAACAGGGTTTATGTAGTCACAAAAGTGTTGCTCCTGTTCCACAGCATTTTAATTTTATATCATGGCGAAAAGTGTTCAGTTCAGAGTTATTGATTTTCATTTAAAGTTTAATTTATTGTGGAGGTTTAGTCCTTTAAGTGTAAAAAGCAGAGAAAACATAGTTTTTCAAATTATTGTGAACAACTTTTTAATTTGAATTTCTGTACCCAAGTTCACTATATTTGTGTAACACAAGAATCTGGAGGTCAATTCCTTAACTATGAAAAACTGAAAAATGTACACTTATTGAAAACTCATTTGCACACACAATTAACACTTTGAATTTAGTTATATTTTTAAGCACAAAATTTTGAAACTAAAAACAAAATTTTCATTTGTCAGAAAAAATAAATAAAAACAGCCTAATGTCAAAAAACGCTATCGAAATAAAAACTGGCTTGTTTGTTTTTAACAGGCATGCTTAACGAACGAAACGATATCATTTCGTTACGATAATCAACGCTAATAAACGGAACGAAGTCACTTCGTTTCGTTTATTAACGTTAAGATCGTCAAATTAACGTTAATTTGACGTTCTTAACGTTAATAAACGAAACGAAGTGACTTCGTTTCGTTTATTAGCGTTGATTATCGTAACGAAATGATATCGTTTCGTTCGTTAAGCATGCCTGGTTTTTAATGAACTACGTTGCATTTTTCTTGTATTTCGTTAGTTTTTTTTAAATAAGGAAATTTGTTCTTTTAAGAAAGAACACTTTTTTGTACAAACTTGCGCTAAAATATGTATGTACATTCTACCACAATATTCTCACTGTTAATACAACAACAACAACAACCGAAAATTCCCTGCCAAACAGAGCTGACGGAAACTCCAACACATTAACATAATTTTTGACAACACTAATACACTCGCATAAATTTTTCCTTTTATTCGTATGGAAAACCATGGTGTGTATGTGTATGCATATACGTATACACAATGTTTACATCAGGTTTGTCATGTCGCATCTAAAAACCTGATAGAAACTTTGCTTTACGCTGTGATGTAAATTTCCATCAGCCATATCTGTCAATTGATGCCTCAAACGACTGAAAGCTGTCTAGCAGGGTTCTTCATTTTAAGTAGAAAAGTATATCATAAGCAACAGAAGAGCTCTTGGTATATTTTGATGCAGCCATATTTGATGCGCAAGGATTTTTTAAGAAGGCTTAAATAGATTTTGGCATATGGCAAAAGGCGAACTTAACTCGACTTGGTCACCAGAAAATTTCTTTGCTAATATATATATGACACTACTTTATTTTCGTGTATTTTTTCTTGTATTTTATCTTCAATTTTTTGTCGCACTCCCTCCCAATTCGGCTTCAGTACTTGTGTGTGTAAACTCTATGTCAAAAAACTAACGAAATACAAGGAAAATACAATCTAGTTCATTAAAAACAAACGAGCCAGTTTGTATTTCGATAGGTTTTTTAACATTCGGCCGTTTTTTCTTTATTTTTTTCTGACACATGAAAATTTTAGTTTGAAAATTTGGTGCATAAAAACACAATTAAGATCAACTTTCTTGTGAAAAAGGTGAACAATTAGAGACCGAAATAATTTTCGCGTGTTATTTGCATTGTTTTTATTGTTAAAAATGTTAATGTAAAAATAAAATGTAAAACATAAACAAAAACATGTCAAACTCATTAATTTTGAGGGAATAGTGGTCTCGCTTTTTCATGATAGAAATTGTTTTTGTGTTTTGAAGTTCTGATAAAGTTTCGTCAGTTTTTTTAGCTTGGAATCCATGCAAAAATAAAGTAGTGTCATATATGCTTGAATTAAAGCAGGCAACTCCAGCGGTTTTGTGTTATCCCGCCGTCTTCTTCTTCTTGTGCTCCTCTGTTGATGTTGCTGTGGCACAAATTCATTACTCATTTCAGTGAGTACCACACGAAATGCAATAATGTGCATTGTTTAATAGCGGTACGCAGATCACAATTGCTCAAGAAAAATTTAGCCTTTTTTCTTGCGTGAAAAATAGTAGTATGGAACTAATTTTGACATTTAAAAATCCACGGTGAATAGTGAAACAAGCAAGAAGAAGAGGGTGTTGCCGTTTGCAAATTTGATGGAAAAATAGTAGTAAATTAGCGTACTAAATTCTTGTAAATTGCGTACCACCTCAAGAAAATTTATTACAATGAATTTTCTTGAGTACTTCTTGAGCGTTTTTTATATGGAATTTTTACTTCTTGTGATCTGCGTACCGCTCTTTATAGTTTATTTCTTAATTTCAAACAAATTTGCAACAATAATTAAACTTTTCAATTTTTTAAACGAAATAAGAAATGCGCAAATTTCAATACACAAAACAGCTGACTTCGAAAATTCGAAATTCCTATTCCCAAATTATTCTTCTCCCTAGGAGAAAAGAATTGGATGAATTTTTCCACGGGAATAAAAAAATCCGCGAGAACAAAATTCCGCGAGAATATTTAGAATTGGTCTCTATTACATGTGGGTTAATGAAAGTGTGCCAAATGGTGTTGGCAGAGTTGTGAATTTTAACCTCATTGAAAAAGGGAGAAAAGTACCAAAATCGTGGCTACTGCCGAAAAAGGACCAAAATTGAAAAAAGGGACCAGCGGACCAAATGGATTTGGAAAGAATCATTTTTGGTCCAAATGGACCAAAAGTGGCAACCGTGCCAAACCTGTAAACCTGTACAATGGACAGATACACACATATTAATTAACCAGAAGACTTTTATCAAGGCAATAAATACTAAATAAGAGTGACTATTCGCCATTGTAAACTTTACCTATTCGCGTTTTAAATCTTTTGAGCTAGCCATCAAGAATTCAAATCACAAAGGAAAAAACCGTGATACTAATCTACTACTAAAATAAATCTTCAAACCCTATTGAAAACTTAAAGAAGTTGAAATAAAAACAAGGAATGGCTGATCGAAACATAACTCCATTAGAAGCTATTGGTGTCGTCGCTGGTGCTGGACTGGGTAAAAGTCTAGTTGAGGGGTTCGACTGCTAATACGCTACCAAAAATATCGAGAGATGTGTCAAAAGACGTGTATTACCCGCGTGGTAATTCTTTACTTTAGCTCACAACTGCTAAAACTCGGTCAAAAATATCGGGAGGTGTCCAAAGACGCGCTTTTGGACCCAGGATCACGAATCCGAAAGCGGAAATTGAAAATTTTATTTCCTTCCAGAGATATTTGCGGTAATTCTTTACGACAGCATGACACTGCTAATGTGCGTCCAAAAATATCGAGAGAGGTGACAAAAGACGCGTATTAATCTGGACAACAATAATCCGAAGCCGGAAAAATGAAAGTTTTATCTCTGTCCGGAGATATTTGCAGTTGAAGTTGGCGATTTTCATATGGTTGTTGTAATGTGGTACCCACAAAAAAAATTGTGAATAAAGTGTTTTGCGCGGATATAGTTTTGGTCTCCAAACCGGTGTTGGACCCACCCAGGGTAATTTTTTATAAGTGCGGCCAAAGGCCGCCAACGCAGAAAGGTGTTCCGCGCAAAAATATTATGGATACCACCCCCGGCTTCGAAGGGACCGCGGGTCATTTTTCTGTTTTTCGTTAGTATCTTTTGAACGAGCTAAATTTTTTATTTTCCGTCGGATTATTAATACTGATGTCAAGACTCGTCGTTTGACACCTCTCGATATTTTTGGACGCGTATTAGCAGTGTCATGCTGTCGTATTGAATTACCGAAGTTGGCGATTTTCATGTGGTTGTTGTAATGTTGTTGTACCCATAAAAAAATTGTGAACATAAGTTTCTCTAGATATTTTTGGTAGCGTATTAGCAGTCGACCCCTTAACTAGACTTTTACAGTCCATTAGAAGCTATTGGTGTCATCGCAGGTGCTGGACTGCTATATAGTTGGCTAAACAGTAGCGACCGTAAAACGGAAGTCGTTGATGATTATCAAAAAACTGTTCGCGCTGTAAAAATCATACGGAAGTGAGTATGAATAAAATATCATGTGATATGTTGGACCGACCCCAAAATCAATTAGTACAAACTTCCCTTTTTATTTTCAAGACACTGCCGCGAAAATCCAGTGCTTGGGTTCGACTGCGAATGGGTTCAGGAATCTAAAGTGGCACTTTTACAACTTTGTACTCATAAGGGCTATTGTGCACTCATTCGTTTGTGTTCATTGCAAACAATTGCTTCCTCACTTTATGACCTGTTGGCTGATCGAGATGTCGTAAAAGTGGGTGTCGGTGTAAAGAAAGACGCCCAATTACTGCAAAATAATGGACTGCAAACTGTTTCCACATTGGATTTGCGGTTTGTAGCTGTGCTTACGGGTCTTGCCAAACCCCAGAAATTATCTTCCATGTATGAAGAAGTGTTGGGTAAGAGCTTGAATAAGAAAAATAATTTAGCCTGGTCAAATTGGGAAGCAGACACCCTGAAAAGTGATGAAATCGAATATGCTGCTAATGATGCTATTGCTGGTATAGAAGTGTATATGAAATTAGCTAAATCAGTGCCAAATGTAAAGAAATTTGAAAAGTATTTTGATATGCACTTTGATCCATACCATCACAATGGATTAAAACCTGAAGCAACGAATGAATGTAATTTGCAATAAGTTTACGTTATGCATATACATACATATAATAAAAATATTTGTAGAAATTTTCTAACTGAAAATATTGTAACGAATTTGCTGCAAATCCCCTTATTTGCAATCCTCTGCTAAGTTCGAATCACTAAACTGTTGAATAAATAACTCCAATTTGAAATAATGCAAAATGGCCTTTATTAAAGTACTAACAATAACACTCAAACTGTGCAACGAATAGCTTGCTTAATAACCACACTGATTGATAGTTAAATGAAACTCTACTATTCAAAATAATACTGCTATTGCTCGCTAGATATCTTCTTAATTGAAACTGCTTGACAACTCAAATCAAACTGAATTCCAGCGCCTCTACATCTGTCGCCTTTTATACTCTTTGGTTTCCTCGTTCGCATCTTCTAGACGCTTCCAGAATCTACTAGTCCAGTAGCTCTCAAACTTCTCAGCTGTAACTACAATTGCACAATTTTATAGTTTTTCTCATTGCATACTTATAGGAGTATCTCAGATATATGCATGTATTTGTGCATTTACTCTCTGCTGCTGTACATGGTACATATATGTAGACGCAGTTATTGTTTCTTTTATGTAGATACATGATGATTGAATTATTGATGTGCATTCACGTCACTGCTTAGCATCGGCTTAGAGCTGGCAGCACTCCTTAGTTTTGCTAATATTTGTAACACTGCCCTCCACTAAGTCTGATCGTCCCGATCAGACAAATCTCTCGATCTAAACGCTGCTAGCATCGCCAAATGTACCACTCTTCTACTCCGTGGTTTCTCAATGCTTTGCATGCGGTAGATGGTATCACTGATCTTCTTCACAACCTTGTACGGGGCTTCCCAACTGCACCGAAATTTGGATGGAACACCTTTCCGCCGGTGAGGGTTGTATAACAGTACCAAATTTCCCTCCCGGAAACCTTCCGAATTATTTTCCTTGCCGTACCTGTGTTTCATCTTACTCCTCATTATCCTGGATCGTTCCCTCGCACTCTGTTGCTCGGCCAATGAAGAACTACTTCGCAGAGCTAGCGCTGGACGGATTTGCTTTGCATAATCAGTATCGTTCCGACGCTTCACAACAGTAGTGTGCCTTGGCTTGAAACCACCCTTGCATTCTTTCTTCGTTTTAGTACGTCCGTTAGGGCTTTTCAATGCCAGTGTTTCTCTCACAGGTACCTTCGGTTTTGATTTGTTTGGCCCATTTGTTCCATCAACCTTTACCTTTGAATTTCGTGGCCTTCGTCAAGTCTTCTCCACCAGTACCCGATTACTGCTGAACCCTTTTTCAAAACTAGAGTTAAGTGGCACATCTTGGTTCTCATAACGCATCACCCTTCTCTGCATATCGATCTTGATGTCATGGTCTACCAAGAAATCCACTCCCAATATAACTTCATCAACAATCTCCGCCACAACAAATTTGTGTAGAACCATGACGTTCCCAATCAATACTTCACATATCACTTCTCCCTGAACTTGGTTATACTCGCCAGTGACCGTACGCAACTTTGCTCCAGGTAACGGTTTTACTCTCCTGTTGACCAAGTCAGATCGGATCAAGGAATGAGATGCGCCCGTATCTACAGTCAGTACTCGTTCTTTGCCATCCACATTCCCTCTGACGGTAAGACTGCTCGATTTTCTACCAATTTGCGACACAGATATCACAGGGCATTCAATAGCTGGATCTAGCTCTCTACCTCTCACTCGCTCTTGCTCATCTCCTCCAGCTTTGCGTTTACGCACACCCACATTGTTGGAACTATTAAGGCCAAGATCGCAATGACGTGCAATGTGACCGGACTTCCCGCATTTGATAACTTTTTCACTCCGCTTTTGCGATCCTTTCAGCGCCTCCAATATTGCGTCTACCCACTATGGCCTTTCTACTTCCACACGGCGTGCTTTGAAAACTGGCTTACTCAATAGCGACGCTGTTTCTTGAGTCAGTGCATAGGATACCGTTTCTGCGAATGTGGGTTTTGGGTTTGCATATGTGTGCTTCGTTTCTACGTCCCGTATGCCATTTATAAAACTCTGGATTTTTACCCTTTCAGTGTATTCCACGGGTGCGTCCGCATTTGCAAGATGAGCCAATCTTTCAATATCTGAAGCAAACTCCTGCAATGTCTCATTTGCTTTTTGGTAGCGGTTTTGCAACTCAATTTAGAATATCTGTTTTCTATGCTCGCTTCCATAACGTCGTTCTACAGCAGTCATCAATGCTTCATAATTGTCCCGCTCGCCTTCGGGAATCGTCTGTAGGATTTCCGCTGCTGGCCCCTTCAATGCCACGAACAGTGCAGCAACTTTATCTTCCGCATTCCAGTTGTTCACTGCTGCGGTCTTCTCAAACTGTAGCTTGAAGACATGGAAAGGAACAGAACCGTCAAATGATGGTGTTTTTACCTTTGGATTTCTTGCTGAAACAGCTGGGCGGTTTAGTTGTAACTGCTCCATACGACCTTTTAACGCTTCTATTTCGGCATCAATTTTGTCCTCGAGTTGTTAAATTTTTGCATCCTGCTCTTCCAGTTTCACAAAGAACTGCGATGATACCTGTTCCGAAATTTGTGCCGACATTTCAGATATACGTGCCCCTTGCGCTTCCAGTTGAGATGCCAAATATGTCTTCTGTTCTTCCAATTGTGATGTTATACGGGTTTCCTGCGATTCCAGTTGTGAAGAAATTTGTGTTTCCTGTGCTTCAATCTTCGCTGTTATACGGTTCTCCTGTGATTCTAGTTGTTTTTCCATCTTGCATGTTATTTGTGTCGACATTTCTGAAATACGTGTTTCTTGTGCTTAAATTTTCGATGTTACTGTCGACGTTTGTGCAGATATTGCAGCCAATATCACGTTCAAGTCTGTGCTGGTAACTGTCTGCGATGTTTCATTTTTCTCTTCAATTTTTGTTTTCTCCTCGCCATCAAGAGGAAAGACATACTGTTACGGTCTGCTGTTATGGTCCACGGTCATGGTACAGGTCTACAAGTAGGATATGTAGCAGCGCGCACATACACAGCCACGCTCACCTCATAAAATGCTTGTTCTTGTTCGTTTTTTGTGTGGATGCTATTTGGCACTGTTGTACTTCTTAGGTCCAAGAAAAGTGTAGTAGCTGCTAACGAGAACTGTGGAAAATTTTTATTGCAAAATTACAAAGAAATATTCTTATTTACTTTCAAATGAGCACTTAATTACATCTCTCTTTAAAATCCATATGTTTTGGACTAGTTTAATTAACAAATTGTGATACTTTATTACCGGGGACGATTGCTAAAACACGATCAAAACCGTCGGGGGAGGTATTAATAGACGCGTTTTTGCCTCGCTTCCGTGACCGTGGACATAGTACAGGTTTACAAGTATGATATGTATGAGAAGGAAACAATTCCTTTCTCTTTCTAACACACTGCCGTTTGACACTTCGGTCAGTGTCAAACTAGTGTGGAACTCAATGGAACCTGCGTAGAACATGCGTTTGTCAAAATTACCGGGGTTGCTGTTGTGGAATAGATGCAGGTAAACAAAAAAAGGAGCGGAATAACAGATATGGGTTGCCGTGATGGTAAATTTTTATTTTACGAATTTACTATGAAAATGTATTTCACCTATATGCGTCCTACAGAAAATTATACAAAAGTCTTGAATTGGGGTATCTGAGGACATGTAGTTATTGCAGCATTAAGAATAGAAACACGAGTGCTAAGTTTTTCTACCTGTTCAAAAGTTCTCCGCGAAAAACAGTTTGAAACCGAGGTCGACTGCAATAACCCGTCCAAAAATGTGGAAAGAGAAATGAAAAGACACGTTTTGTCCTGTTATATATAGTTCAAAGGCGAAAAAGTATTCGAATTATTGGAAGCGAGGCAAAAACGCGTCTATTAATACCTCCCCCGACGGTTTTGATCGTGTTTTAGCAATCGTCCCCGGTAATAAAGTATCACAATTTGTTAATTAAACTAGTCCAAAACATATGGATTTTAAAGAGAGATGTAATTAAGTGCTCATTTGAAAGTAAATAAGAATATTTCTTTGTAATTTTGCAATAAAAATTTTACACAGTTTTCGTTAGCAGCTACTACACTTTTCTTGGACCTAAGAAGTACAACAGTGCCAAATAGCATCCACATAAAAAACGAACAAGAACAAGCATTTTATCAGGTGAGCGTGGCTGTGTATGTGCGCGCTGCTACATATACTACTTGTAGACCTGTACCATGTCCACGGTTACGGTCCACTTGGGAGCGTGTTCGCGCGAACACACCTAGTGACTGGCGATGGGGCGAAAGTTGCGATACAAAAGTATCGAAAACAAGAAAAAAACAGACCGGCGATCACTAGCGAAAATTGCCATGAGTTTCCGGCCGCAAGTAAAACAAAAAAGACGTGAAAAAATTTTAGAAACTAAGAAAAGAAAATTTTGCCATGAGTTTTCCGGCCGCAAGTAAAACGAAGGAGTGGAAAATTTTAGAAAAAAAAGCAGCAAAAAGATAGCACGTTTTTCCGGCCGGGAAAAAGCAAGAGTTGGCTTTTCTTTTGCGCAGTTAATCGGAAAATTTTATAAACCAAAGAGGCAAAGGCGTCAAGCACAGCTCCTGCTTCATTAACACTATTGCTTACACCGACTATATTCAACTCATCGCAAAACACCTTCGCCGTGCCGTGCACATATTCAAGAGAGTATTGTGAAGAACCACAAGACCGCAACGAGGAATTGTAGGCCGATTCCTTCACCCAACTACCAAAATAACAAACGGGAAAATGCCCAGAAACTAGGAAAGAGTCGATAGCGCAAAGTACCGACCAGTTCATTCCGTCAAACCTCGTTTTTACTCGTCTATTTTGGGTGGTAATAAACCTTACAACGGTTGTGTTGTGTGGACACAAGCTCAACGTAAAGAATATCCAGTTGAAGTAGTAGGTCGGCGTCTCACAGTCACACCTTGTGAGGGAAGTTCTAGTGATTCCGATTCGGATTCGGACGGCACTAAACAAATTGTTGATGAGAAACCCTTGGTATCCGAAGATAAATTCCTTTCTCTACGTTTACGACGTACACCACCACCTTTGGATAAGCGTCCAACACCACCTCCGCCTCCAGGGCCAGCAGTACACTGCAGCGTAATACAACGAACGCCAAAGTTAGCACCAAGTCATCCAGATCGTAAAGGTCAACACGAAGTTTTATTGCCATCAGGTTCACTTGATCACCTCGGACCAGAGCGCAACAGCCACCAACAGTACCAACACAGCGCGCCCAAGACCGCGCGCCATAACCAACAACAGCGACAACTTCACCAGCAACAACAACATCACCAGTAACCACGCCGGCAGAGGCCTACGGTACGTACTCTGGCGGCCATGTAAGTACCAGCCATGTATGAACTTCAAAATAATTACCCTACAAAAAAATTTGGTCATAAAACTTACCCACGCCCATGCAAATGTGACTAGGAATATAACCTATGACTGTATAATAGCTAGTCAAATGACGTGGAATGACGAAAGCGTTTTTGCAGGGTAGTTAAAGAAACTTCTAATCAGTACCTAGAGAGTTTTATACAGCCCGATTAAACCGTTTAACAAGGGTCGATTTTTTTTCGTCAAATTTTATTATTGAATACTTGAAATTGTTAGCTTTACAGCAAAGGGCATACATCCTTTTTTTATATCATTTTGATAATATATTTTGTCGCTTTAAAATGTTTGAAGTTAGCTCTATAAATTTTATTGATAATAAGCCGTCCTTATCACGTGAAACGTTTTAACGATCCATTTTTGGAGCTCAACCGTGGGTTGTTAGAAAAAAAATTATGCACGAATTGGCTAGAAGATTTAAACTTTCTTTTCTTATATCATTCAAATACAATATATATATATATATATATATATCTATACATATGACTCAAGCAATATCGTTCGAACAACCAGAAGCAAATAATATACGTGCATATAATACATAGCGCTATGCAAATTTAATCTTTGTTGCTTTTTTAACAAATTTTCTTGGTACATATTACATGTTAGTGTCATTATACTATGCGTTATACCAAATTGATATTTTGTTAAACTCAAAAATAAGTTCTATTACAACAACATAATAATTTTGTAAGAGAGCCCCAATTATCGGAATTTGTATCCCAACTTTATAGTCCTAAAATATGTTTTGTGAAGGGAAAACAGAAAAGGGGTACTCGACCAAATTCTTGCGTTGTATGTAGTATAATTACTATACATAAGTACATTTAATTACATATTTTTCTCACACATAGCCTTTATAACGATTATAAAAAAAAAGGGGGAGACGTAAACAATTGTATAATTTAAAATATTACGAGCAAAAGTAAGAGAAAAGAAAAGAACCCCCAACAGAACAAGCTTAGTCAGACTTAAGTATTCATATTAGATTTCGTTTCGATTTCGGCCCAATAAAGTGTGATCTGTTGGATCATTTTTTTCTCTCACTTATGCACTACACACACTTACCTACATTTTCATAGTGTAATTAGCTATTCGTAGTTCAACAATGCTGTAGCCCTGGTTAAGAAACCTGCATTATCTTATTTTTTTTTGTTGTTTACATACGTTAATAGAAATGAATTGTAAATAAATTAGTATTTAAAATGGGAATGCTGGCGTCGCCATTTATTTAGAAGGCACGTAGGGTCTACAGGTAAGGGGCCACCGAAATATAGGTGCGTCGGTGGCCATGGATTTTGAGTGTGGGAAATGCACCGGGCGTCGCAACAACACCCGCGGCGCCCCCAAGATATATTCGGCCCTTTTCTTTTTTATTTTAATTTTCAGTTTTTTTTTTTGTAATTTTATTTTTCAGCAGTTTTTTTTGAATTTTGATTTTAGAGTTAGTAACCGGTCATGTCCGAGTTGTTCCATGTGGAAATTTTAAGCCGAATTTCAAAAGCAACGAATATTGATAATGATTTTTTACCTGGTTCCTCGAACAGTGAGGAGACAATAAAAACATCAAACAAAAATATATGTTTACATGAATCCGAAATCGTAAAGTTTTCGTGGTAACACTGATGAAGGTTCATCTTCAAAAAGCCTTCCAACAATACCACCAACTCTGTATCAAAGTCTAGATTATTTAAACGACTTCGATATGGGTACCGTGAATAATGAGTTTTGGCGATCTGAAGAAGTCAACGAAATAATTCGTCGAGGTCATCAAAAGTGCCCTGTTATTTTTCCACGTGATTGTCATGACGAGGCATTTCCTACCTCGTTGTTAAACAGAATCTTGCCAAATGGAGAGAAAGTGGAGCGTCACTGGTTGGTGTGGAGTGCCAGTAGCAATGCTTTTTATTGCTTACCATGTCGTCTATTAAGCACCAATACTTTAAATCGACCTAAAATTTGTTGTCCTGGCCAATATTCGAAATTCCAGGTATGGAAGAAGCTATACGCTAAACTGCCATCACACGAAAATACTGAAGATCACATTAAATGTTATATTCAATGGCGATCTTTACAAAACCTAATTCGAAAGGAGGCTACAATTGATACACTTATCAATGAACAGCTAATCACCGAAACTCAAAAGTGGAAAGAAATTTTATATAGAATTTTGGACACTATTTTTTTTTCAAAAAGCGAAAGGATGGACATTTTTTGGGCATCTAAGATCTCATAAGCCATTATGATCCGATACTTAGAGATCATTTGGAGAAAGTTAGGATTTCACAATAGCAGCACAAACGTTACAAGTTCACTATCTTTCCCGATACATTCAGAACGAGTTTATAGAAATTTGTGCAAAGCATGTGAGGGAAACTATATTAGATCAAGGCAAGAAAGCTAAGTATTTTTCTATTATCGTTGATGCTAGGCTTGATGCTAGTCACATTGACTACGTTCATTTTGCGCTCACTCCATTTCAATTCGAAAGCAACAAATTTACAATTCTAGAACAGATTTTGGCTTTCGTGAATTGTAACCAAAAAACTGCTCAGAAAATCGCTGATCTAATTTGCCATACATGATTGAAGATTGTCGTGCACAAGGGTACGATAACGGCGCCAATATGAAAGGAGCACTACGTCACATTCTCGACAAAAACTCGAATGCTGATTACTCGCCTTGTGCAACCCGCAGCTATGATAGCGTTTTCTTTTCTGGATAAAGTGTTACGCAAGCGTTGTTGTTCTATTCTAAAAAACAGGCAACGCCTTTACGGGGTATTTCGTTCTTTTGTGAAAATTCTTGCCTGCTCGCAATGCAAAAGCGTTACACTTTTACCCTGTATAAAATGGCGGCACTGCTACAACAAGAGCAGGCGGACAACCCGGAAAGAGAGGCAGGAACTGCATGACCCATCGATCCCGAGCCGTTCCTGTCAGTTGGCTCACAGGGGCATTTATTAGGAGAAGGGGGGGGGGGGGAGAGAAGAACACTGGAGCAATACGCCAGGTTTGAGACAATCTAAGTTACTGTTAGGAAGTTATTGCACAAGTCGCTACAGGGCAATAATAGACCTATCGAAAGATAACCGAAGAATCCCAAGAGCTATTCTTACAGGGCATTATAGACTGAGCAGCCGTATGCAGAAAGTGGGCATACTATCGAATAACACATGCCGATTTTGTGATCGATCAGCAGACGGCGGACCATATCCTCCAAGAATACGAAGCAATCTCAAAACGTAGGGCTAAGTTTATGGGCTCACCATGGCCAGTGCATTCCCACATTTAATCCCTCAAGCCAAGAACTCTGCTAGGGTTCATCAAAGAAGTCGGCTACGATGAGGTGCTGTGAAGGAGATGTGCAAGTCACTGTGCAATCCTCAATAAATTATCTATGTTCCGGTAACAAGCACCATTGAGGTACTAACCCGACCATCTCCGGACCTATTGATATGACTACATTGAGCCTTCTAGTGATTGAATGTTAATAATGACCGCAATGCGAAAGTCTGCTAAAATTTACCATTCTCCATGGAATGCTACATATATAACTTCCCACGTTTTGGATCAGTAATGAAAAGAGCAAAATTTACTAAAATTTTAACTGGTTGTGGGTAAGGTGTTGATGTCCTCTCTTAACGCAATGTAATGGCAACGGCGACGCAGGGAAAATAATAAAAATCCTATAAATCTACTGATCATAATTAATTAATCCCTCCCTTTCTATGCAGTTGTATTCATACATACATATGGGGTTTGTTCTCCAAACGCTATTTAAAGAAATCAATTGGTATTTACATGAACTTCGAACTCTTTGGTATTTGCCTTCTTCAGTTGATTATCAACAAAAGCATGACAAATTATCACTAACAAATTCATACATGTTGTTTATATATTTAATATGGTAGGCAATTTACTTACCCTTTCTGGTGCGATGATCCTGGACAATCGGGCCTGACTAGACGAGATTTATTTAGCTTTAACATAGCGTGCTTAACGCGAACCATATCATGTTAGGGCACAATTTCGATTATGCAACCAATCAAAGAAATGTCGGGCTTGTAACAAAGTTGAAAATTTTCATGTGGCTGTTGTAATTTTGATAGTGTTGTGTACCCACAAAAAAAACTGGGTAAAAGTGTTTTGCGCGGATATAGATTTGGTCTCCCATGGTAATTTTTTATAAGCGCGGACGAAGGCCGCCAACGCAGAAAGGTGTTCTGCGCAAAATTACCATGGATCCCACCCCCGGTTTCGGAGGTACCCGCGGGTCTTTTTTCGGTTTTTCGTTAATATCTTTTGAACGAATTAAAATTTTTAATTTCCGCCTTCGGAATATTAATACTGATGTCAAGACGCGTCGTTTGACACCTCTCTCGATATTTGGTAGCGTATTAGCAGTCGACCCCTCAACTAGACTATTACCTGCGGAAAAATACTATGGATTCCACCCCCGTTTTCGGAGCGCTTCGGTGCCATTTTTCAGTTTTTTGGGAATATTTTTTGACAGAAATAAAATTTTTAATTTTCGGTTTCGGATTCGTCGTCCTGAGTCCAAAACACATTTTTTTGACACCTCTCCCGATATTTTTGCATGATTTTTTGCAGTTGTGAGCTAAAGTAAAGAATTACCCCGCAAGATCAAGGAAGAGGAAAAATTGGGAAAAAGCTTGTGGCGTTAGCTTCCCTAAAATGGCTTAATTTTTTCGCTCCATTTTCAGGCCTGTGACTATTGTGGGAGCTCATTTTATGCCCAACTCCACTCCATCGCTATATTTACCGTCTTTGATGTAAATATTGTTTCCCGAATGTTGTAAGATAAAAAATATAATATAATTTTATGTATGACTTAGCAGTGCTAATCAAGAGTTTGTAAAAAACGGAAGTTGTCTCATCGTCCCCAACGGTCATTCCTACAGTTATCTACCAAAATACCGGACAATACTCTCGCCGCTACAACGTGAAGGAAGGACGAAGGATAAATAACAAAATCCCTTCTACATGTTCGCTTTTTTTAAGTGACACCGTTGGAGCGAAAGGTCAATACTTCGCACGGAACAGCTGCAGCACACAAACGGATATGTATGATGTACCACGAATAAGCCATGAGGGCCACCATTAGTTTACAAAGAGCGAAAATATGCTATACAAATATATACAAGTATATAATACTAGTCAACAAAGAGAAAAAAAAGGTTAACAATTATACCTATTAAAAGCGGCCCTTGTCAGGGCCACAAACAGTTTGCGAAGAGAAAATATTGCTAGAAAATTATGTTTTACATGCTATAGATTTACTTTTGAATTATTTATATTATCCATATGATGACAAGAAAACAACTGGAGTATAACCGATACTGGAGTTGAAAACGGAAATATTGCAAGCCGAACTTTTACCGTAGCAGGTACCGATACCAGATCCAACCTAAAGCCGAAATTGCTACAAAAGCCTCCTGGATAGAGCCAGAAGGAAAACCCGGAACCGTAATTGAAGTCAGTACTACAACCAAACTAGTATCCAAAAATTAAACCGAAAGCAAAATCGGTTCCGAACAGAGGACCCAAAAGAAAAATTGGATCAAAACAACCATGCAATGGCGCTGAACCCGAAAGTTCTGTGGCATAGCGACTCATTTGAAATTTTCAACACACCCGTGCTTTTTTTAATTAAAAAAGATTGCATCTAAAGACATGGAGTACATATCCTTCAAAGAAATCTGCACCTCGAATACCGACACGAGGAGTTTCCAACGTTAAACGTTATTATGTATATATGTATCTTCGATATTTATTAGGTTACTAAATTACTTAATTTTTACTTTACAAAATTCATGAAATTTGAAAATAAATCAGTACTTATTCATGAACATACTATTAACTCAGCATTTTATATACAATCTCATCCCAAATGTTCAACATCTCTTGGAGACAGTAACGTTAGCATTCATACATACATGTATTGAAAATAAGGTCCACTACAAAAAACATTTAGCAATAGCATTTCCCAATATAATTTTAATACTAAAAAATAACGACCTTAGGCAGATAAAGTAGGAACAATATAATTCCTAAAAAGTTGTACCTCACTTTACACTGCTCTGAAATATAAATACATACACTAAAAGATACATACAATACAAAACGGTCCCTTATTTATATATCATAAACAAAATTAATGTTGCGACCATTGGATATTTTTCAAATCAATTGGTTCTAGCACCATCTTCCATAATGGAGACATTTCACGTAAACGTTCGACATGTTTGATGCAGGTATCGGTAATATAATCAACCTCTTCAATGGTGGTAAAACAACCAATACCAAATCTATAAAAATTTAACAATAAATTACTTTCAAATTAACTAAACAATTCAGTACGGTAAACTCGTATACCTTATTGATCTATGTGCCAAATCCCCAGTAGTTCCAATCGCACGTAGGTTCCAGTGATGCAGAAGTACATGCTGAGGCACTAGACAACGCCACATCTTTTAAGGCCATAAGTAATGATACATTTAATAAACCACTATTCCTTTGCTCTGGATCACCATTAGATATACCATGTGATAATCTTGAAGTGATGCGATCATATAAACGTTTCGACAGAAAATCTATAAATTTCTTATCATATTCCATTTCTTTGAGTGCAAGATAACATGCAGCTCGAAATCCAATAACAATAATCCGAAGGCGGAAAAGAAAAATTTTAGCTCGTTCAAAAGATATTCCCAAAAAACCGAAAAATGTCCCCGGAGTGCTTCGATACCGGGGTGGGACTTAAAGAATTTTTGGGCTGGCGGCCTTTGGCCGCGCTTATAAAAAATTAACCTGGGTGGGTCAAACACCGGTTTGGAGACCAAAACTTTATCTGCGCAAAACACTTATGTCGACAATTTTTTTTGTGGGTACAAATATCATCAACATTACAACGCGCACATGAAAATTTTCAACTTCTTTTGCAAATATTTCTTGTCCAACACAAAATAATTTACCTCCGCCTTCTGATTATTGTTGTCGACGTCAATGCGCGTCTTTTAACACCTCTCTCGATGTGGAAGATTAAATGCTGTTTAATGTCATTATCAATGCTGTGTATTTGCCTTAAAATGTTATACCACCTTGTACTATGTCATCCCTATGATAACTTGTAATCGATGTTTGTAAAAATAAATCGTTAATACCCTGGGGTTTTTTGCCATCGCTTTGTTCAAGTTGATATAAATACGTGCAACGGCAAAAAAGTCACGTTAGGTCACGCGAACAAATCGACACGTAAAAAACACCAGGAAATAAACTTGCTAAGTCTAAAAGCCTGTTCATCCTGTGTGTCGATAGCGTGATACGCTTTATTTCCTGGCTTTATTTCCTGTTTTTACAAGTTTTCGTGGTTTGCAAACGTTTTTCATGTTTGCGAGTTTCACGGTTTGCAAACAAAAATTATATTTGCAAGTATCATTCGCCGGCAATAGCGTGTCATTAAATTTGCCATTTGAGGTTATGGTGAAATGCCTGCCACCACTTTACATACAAAGTGGCAGTATTGAATTTCAACAAGTGTCTGCAAAATATGATACCACGATCGCCTCCACGCCGGAGTAAACGTAATCAAGCAAATAATTCTGTGCCCACCACTTTTCCATCATCCAGCTTAGCGAAGATCACCGCCAAGTCCGCTAAAGCCACATCGAGTGCTCCTTCATTGAGTGTGTCATCAAAAAGCGAAACAGCAAAGGCCGACAAAGGTACACCAATAGCCAGAACTCTGTCGTTAGAAGCAATGCCATTTGTTACACAAGAGTCTAGTGTTCCGCCGTCCACTGGCCAGCCAGCTATCAGTCAGGCCACCGGCACCATACAGTTAACTACTGCGCCACCATGTAGTCAAGCGCCAGCTATTATGTCATTTTCGCCGTTGCAAGAAATCAGTACTCCACCAATTACTGCCACAACTATTGGTACTTTACTGACAACTGCTTCATCATCTGGTGTGCCATTCAACATTCCAATGACCAGTGCCGCATCTTCTAGCGCTCCGCCATCTGTCATCATGCCACTCGCCATTGGAACGACAACATCCTCATCGTCTAGCGCTCCGCCGTTTGGTGACCTACTGCACAGTACGCCAGCATCATATGCTTTACCATTGAATACTACATCAGCCAACGTTCAGCAGTACACAACCATGCCAATGAATGTTCCACCAGCCACTAACCTACAAGTGAATACATACAACCGAACCCACCAGGTAAGCGAGTTTATATCAAACCCTTTACATGCCAATTTAATTTCTAGCAGCGCCGCCTCAGTCGGGCTCACCTCTGCTAACGTCGACCTCGCCAGCTTAGAACATGGCATTTCCAATGCTACAGCCACAACTTCAACCAACTATTCAGTTTCGTCACAGTTGAACGTACTTCACCAGATGCAACAACAAATAAGCAAACTGGAGATGCAACTGCAAAGTGCACATGCCAGAATATACGAAAATGAACGCCAACGTTTTGCATTGGTAACGACACCGTCAAGGCCGCCATTATCATCGATCACCCTACCCACGTATATTTATTCCCATGCAAATGGTATCAAGCCAGCCGTACCGCAGCTTCAAGTTAACGCAGTCGGCGATACCGAACGCGCCTGTGTAAATAATTTTGTCTGCTCAGTCAATGAATATTCAGCATTAGGTATGCCACATAGTAGTCAGGCTGCAACCATTGATAGACAACCATACGTAAATACTTCTGCCAGCCTTCGTAACGTGCAGGCCGCAGCCTACGTGCCGCACAGTTATAATGCCCCTACAACCAATATTCAGTTGATTCCCCAAACTAATTTCGAAAGTAACTTATTTACTATGCCACAACACGGCGCATCGACGCATACATCAACAGCGACGTCGGGAATTAACCCTTCCCCTACGAACGGTGCAGTTCTACCTAGGAAGTTGCTTGACCTACCACAATTCTCGGGGCTGCCAGAAGACTGGCCTGTATTCTACGCATCTTATGTCGAGTCTACTTCTGTATACAATTATACTAACTTTGAAAATAATCAAAGATTAAATAAATGCTTGAAAGGTGAGGCGAAAGACACGGTTAAATCTTTGTTAATTCACCCTAGTAATGTAGGCGCGGTAATTGAACAACTACGGTTCAGATACGGCCGTCCGGAACAGTTAGTACGTAGCCAAATCAAAGAAGTGCGTGACATGCCAAGCATTTCTGAGACTGCCATCCACAAGTTAATACCCTTTACAACAGCCACTAGGAATCTTACCGTGTTTTTACAATCAATCGGTGAAGAAAAACATTTAGCAAATCCGACATTACTAGAAGAATTGACTAATAAATTGCCCCTTAGCAAACGTTTAGAATGGGCTAGGTATTCAGCGGTGATTCAACCATATCCTACAATCGTTAATTTCAGCGAATGGCTTTCTGAAATCGCAAAGTTTGTCCAAATGATCCAGGACCATGATAGTCGTGAACCGAAACGTCGTCCGGTTTTGCATGCAACTAAAGATCAGGTGTCATTTAAATGTTTAATATGTCAGGGTCAACACCGTCATGTCGAGTGTCATCGCTTCCTGGATGCCGAAGTGTCGGAAAGGTGGAAGACAGTCAAACGTCTACGTTTATGTTTTAGTTGCCTATCACCAGGGCACCGCACTGGTGCATGCCGCCGTCGTAAAATATGCACCACTGGTGGATGCCAAAAATATCATAATATAATGTTACATGATGGTGCTACAAGTCGCCAGGTGGACACCATTGACTCGTCCAAGCCGTCAAGCACCAATAACGCTGTCCTCAGTTGCTCTGCGCATGCTTCAAGTAATTTGTTGTTTCGAGTAGTGCCCGTCACCCTGTATGGACAAAATAAGAGCGTGAATGTTTACGCACTCCTGGATGAAGGATCGTCGATTACAATGATGGACTCGTCACTAGTGCAAGAACTTGGACTTAAATGTCAGAAGCGTCAAGTGGACATTACATGGTTCGGAGGTAGAGCAGCAAATGAGGAAGTGGCTGTCACCAACGTTTCTATTAGCGGATTAGGAATGAGAAAGCGTCACACTCTTAGGAATGTCCATGGTATCGACAATTTGAGTCTACCAATGCAAACCCTCAGTCAGAGGGACATCTGCGATGCCGTCAGATATCAGGGAAAGATGCCAGTCCAGCCATACGAAAATGTAACCCCCAGAGTTTTAATAGGGTTAGACCACTGCCACTTGGGTCTACCTACCAAACCTGTAATAATTGATAAGAGGGAGGGTCGCAATGGGCCTTTCGCGACCATGACGGAACTAGGTGTCTGCATTTTCGGACCATCGAAGAACGTTCCACAAATAAAGCCATCTTGCCTACATATAAATACTTCGGACCGTCAGATGAACGCAATGATAGAAGAATATTTCAATATAGAATCATTTGGGGTGAAGGCCGCGCCCTCAATCGTAAGTGCTGCCGACATACGAGCCAAAGACCTTCTCCGATCAACTACGATCAAAGTCAATGGGCGTTTCCAAACCGGATTGCTCTGGATGAACGACAACGTGGAGCTACCGGAGAGCTACTCCATGGCGTTCAGGCGCTTGGTGGGCATCGAGAGGAAGATCGCGCGTGATGGAGAGTTCGGGAAGGCATATAACGAAATCATTTCCAATTATGTGAAAAAGGGGTATGCGCGCAAACTGCAACCCTGCGAGCTAGTCGAAAGCAGCCCAAGGACATGGTATCTTCCACATTTCGCCGTGGTAAATCCTCACAAGCCGGGCAAACTTAGATTTGTATTCGACGCAGCAGCTACTTCTCATGGAGTATCGTTAAATTCAAAATTGATGAAAGGGCCCCAAGAGTATCGACCACTAGTCTCCGTTTTATTTCATTTTAGAGAAGGTGCCGTGGGTGTGTGTGCTGATATTCAAGAGATGTTCCACCAAGTGGTCATCCGTCCGGAAGACAGATGCGCGCAAAGGTTTTTGTGGCGCAGTGGCAACGACCAGCAGCCGCCAGACGTGTTTGAGATGACAGCAATGACATTTGGTGCAGCCTGCTCACCTTGCTCGGCCCATTACGTCAAGGTGATGAACGCAAAGGACCATACCAGCCATGACCCACGAGCCGTCCGAGCCATAACGGACTACCACTATGTGGATGACTACGTCGATAGTTTCTCCACCGCGTCGAGAGCCATAGAGATTTCCAAGCAGGTCTGCGACATTCATTCAGATGCGGGTTTTCGGTTGCGAAAGTTTAGGTCGAACTCTTTAGAAGTTGCAACGGCATTAGGTGGTGGAAGTTCAGCGTTGCCTATTACCTCAAAGGAAGCTATGGAGTCGGGCAAGGTGTTAGGAATGCTATGGCAGCCATCCAGTGACCACTTTACGTATCGTCTGGAATTCCATGGAGTCGATCAATCAGTCATGAATGGAACAGTGGTGCCTACAAAGAGAATGCTGCTAAGTATCGTCATGTCCATCTTCGATCTTTTGGGGTTCTTGTGCCACCTCACCATCACAGCCAAGTTGCTGATGCGCGAACTCTGGAAGCGGAATTTAGGATGGGATGAAGCCATACCCGGGGACGTAGGTGCCATGTGGCACAAGTTTAGAATACAACTCTCGAACGTCACGGAGTCCAAAGTTACCCGTCACTATTTCCGACTAGGCAAACCAAAATCACTGCAACTGCACATATTTGTCGACGCCAGCGAAGACGCGTTTGGAGCTGTAGCTTTCTGGAGGTCGCAAAGCACAGATAACACAATCGAGGTTAGCCTCGTGTATGCCAAGACGAGAAGTGCACCACTCAGGACCCTTAGCATACCCAGATTGGAGCTTCAAGCTGCCGTTTTAGGGTCGCGAATGCTGACAACGATAACTGAGGAGCATACAGTGCCAGTCACCCAACGAATTCTATGGAGCGACTCGAAAACTGTACTTAAATGGATAGGCAGTGAACATTGTCGGTATAAGCCCTTTGTAGCCCACAGAATAGCAGAAATTCTTAACGTAACTACGCCATCGGATTGGAGATGGGTTCCAACGAAAGATAACGTAGCTGACGATGCCACTCGAGTGAAGAAAGATGTAAGCATGGACCCATCGTCACGTTGGTTCACGGGGCCGTCGTTCCTTTACCAGTCGGAGGAAACGTGGCCCATCAACGACGCACCCATGGAGAATACCGAAGAAAGCGAAGAGCTTCGCCCAAAATACGTTTTGTTAAGCGCAACAGAAAGCGCATTTGAATTCGCGAGATTTTCATCATTCTTAAAGCTGAAAAGGGTTGCCGCCTGGGTGCTACGCTTTGTGCGCAATTGCAGATCTCGGCAGAATAAGCTGGACGACGAATCTACATACGGACTGACTGCTACGGAACTCGACGAGGCCGAACGTCTATTGTGTCGCCATGCCCCGCGAGAGGCGTTTTCCGCCGAATTAGGTCGATTAAAGAAAGGGTTGAATGTGACGGTGGATAGCTCGTTGTACAAACTGTCACCGATTTTAGACTGTGACGAGCTCCTTCGAGTTTGCGGCCGTCTAGATGCAGTCAGTTGGCTTTCTTATGAAGCAAGGCGTCCCATCATTTTACCGCCTAATCATATATTAACGAAACTCGTAGTCACCCACGAGCACAGGAAAATGATGCACCAGAACACGGAGGCAGCTATCTGCATGATTCGTCAGAAGTATTGGGTGCCTAACTTAAGGAGGATCATTCGTGGAGTAATAGCCAGCTGTAACGTTTGTAAATTGAAAAGGGCCAAACCAATTGTGCCAATAATGGGTTTGCTGCCGGAGGATCGAGTGACGCCATACGTGCGCCCGTTCACTTACACGGGATTAGATTATTTTGGGCCGGTGAGTGTGACGGTCGGTCGAAGAACAGAGAAGCGATGGGTAGCTTTATTTACATGCTTGACTGTACGTGCTATTCATCTGGAAATTGCATATGATCTTTCAACTGACGCGTGCATATTGGCCATTAGGAACTTTATGAACCGGAGAGGAGTGCCCAGCAGAATAAGATCGGATAATGGCAAAAATTTCGTAGGAATTGCTGGTGAGGTTGAACGTTTCTCAGATGTGTTTGACTGTTGCGCGTTGCAGGGTGAGTTGACATCGAAAGGCGTTGAGTGGGTCCTTAATTGCCCGGAGAATCCCTCCGAGGGCGGCGTATGGGAACGCATGGTACAATGCGTGAAGAAGGTGTTACGACACACAATGAAAGAGGTGAAGCCTAAAGAGCACACATTCTATAGTCTGTTGGTGGAAGCTGAAAACGTGGTAAATTCACGTCCACTTACACATTTGCCAGTAGAGCCTGAACAAGAAGAGCCTTTAACACCGAATCATTTTTTACTGGGGAGTGCAAACACAGCACAAACACGGAGTGCTGTCGAACCAGATCAAAAGCTTTGCTCACTTCGTAAACAATGGCGAGTTACTAGACAATTACGGGATAGGTTCTGGAAAAGGTGGGTGGAAGAATATTTGCCGACGCTGGTTCGGCGTGTTAAGTGGTGTGCGCCAACAGAGCCGCTGCGAGAGGGCGATCTCGTGTTCATCTGTGATGTAAAGACACCACGGAAAGAGTGGCGTCGCGGTCGTGTGGAAAGAGTTTACCCTGGGAAGGACGGCCAAGTCCGACGAGCTGATGTGTCAACTTCTTCAGGAACAGTTCAACGTCCTGCCTCCAAACTGGCTAAGCTTGATGTAGATAGTGGTGAATCGGCTTCGATCCACGGGGGTTGGGGGTGTGGAAGATTAAATGCTGTTTAATGTCATTATCAATGCTGTGTATTTGCCTTAAAATGTTATACCACCTTGTACTATGTCATCCCTATGATAACTTGTAATCGATGTTTGTAAAAATAAATCGTTAATACCCTGGGGTTTTTTGCCATCGCTTTGTTCAAGTTGATATAAATACGTGCAACGGCAAAAAAGTCACGTTAGGTCACGCGAACAAATCGACACGTAAAAAACACCAGGAAATAAACTTGCTAAGTCTAAAAGCCTGTTCATCCTGTGTGTCGATAGCGTGATACTCGATATTTATGGACGCATATTATCAGTGTAATGCTGTCGTATAGAATTACCAAGAGTTGATGCGCTGGAAACGTTGAAGAAGTGATTCAGCTGCTATATGTAAATAAATAATAACAATAAATTAAATATATATCATTTAAAAATCAGCTAATTACCTTTATTTTCCATTAAAAATGCCTTTTTCCTCCAGCTTCATCAGCAAACCAACTTTTTTCTTTTTTTGTTTTGGCTTTGTTGCCGAAAATTACATGTGACATTTTTCTTCTTCCATCACTTTTGACAGAAGAAACTGAAAGAACGATTGACAGTTTATGTACAATCGGCAACAACAAAATACACGGGAGGGTTGCATTTTCGCTAATGCTTCTACCTGGTAATTGTACCATCGTCACCATTAATTTGCCCTTAAAGTCCGTGCAGACTAGGCGACGCTACACGTACCGACAAAATATTCTTTGCATGTATTCTAACGGCCGTTCCATTGGTTTATCGAGCTCTGGCTCTGGCTCAAATCTCATTGGAACGATCTGGATCAACTTTATGAGAGCTGGCAGCACTAATAAAAAACATCTGTTTTGTTGAAAATAAGTAGAAACGTACACAAAATTTTAAGATACTGATAGAATTATTAACATTTAAATAGTTTTGCACGTAAGCAAACTATTTATTTTCCTTACATCATCTTCAAGTTGTTTACTCTGTCATTGTTTTTGCTTTTAAATATGGCGAAATCTTGTATGTATACACAAATGTACACATATTTAGTTCAGGCTACAATGGCTCAACTATATAGTTCGCTCATCTCACCAGCTGATTTTATTTTTTTCATTTCACTGGAGTAGGGATTGTCAGAAGGAGATGGCAAACTTAAAATGAAACCAACGAATTTACAACATTTTCTTACTACATACAAATGCTGCTAAGTTTTATGTTTTCACTCCATTCCATTCGTCTAACACCTACATGCTGATTTTGGCAATGTGAACAAAGGTGTGTTGTTGCTGTAGAGATGAGCCAACCATATAGTTGAGCCATGAGTGCTACCAACTCAAAAGTGGTTAGCTGTCAAAAAATCTACTACAGAAAACGAAACGAACAGAACTGCTATACGGATCAGAAATTGAACCAGATAAATATGAGGATCACAACGTTGTTGTTGCATTTGCATGTTAAATTTCTATCCGTATCTCGCTCAAGTCTCAAGGGAACGTAACTCTTATGAAACCAGGCACACTTAGCGACAGTCGGGCGACACGACACGACCACGTTGTCCAATTAGGCAAAAATTCCGCGAATATTTTGTGGAACGTATCGATATGTGTCGCGTCGCCAAGTGTGCACGGAATTTTAGCAGTCGAACCAAAGAGGATAAATACAATAAGAGCCGTCACTCGTTATTTTTTTGGCATTTACTCGATGTATACTGAGAGGTAGTCGCTACTTTTTTTTGGACGAGATGTTTATAAATGTCTTCTATACATTTTCGTGGGGTATTTGTGTTCATTTTTCGACTGTATTTAATTAATTTATTTAATTCTCTTTCCAAAAATCACAGTTGCACAAGGTGCCTACACGGCATGGATAAATGCGAGACAATTAAAAATGTCCCTCTCAGAAAACATTCGGCATCAATTTTTTCAATTTCCAGCAAGATACTCGCCACAAAATAACAAGTGACGGCACTTATTGTATTTGTCCTCTTTGGTCGAACCTACAAATCACACAAGAACATTGCGCATTGCGCATGTGAACATTAGATCAGCTGTTTTTTATTGGTAATTCATACGTCATTTTCCTTTAGCTGTTGTTGTAGCAGTGCTTCGCCCCTTTCCTTTAACTCTTGTTCTTTTCTCTCCTTCTTTCATTCGCTCAAGCAGTCAACTGTGACGTAGATGCGCAGAACGAAGCAATTTTGAACTCGTGAATGCGCATCTGGGTAGGTGATTTGTGGTCGACCCCATAGTGTACAAGTACAAGTGTGTTAACTTATCTGTCAAGCATTCTGACAGGCACTCGCTGGATTCGGAATGACAGCGAATTCAAAATGGATACCATTACCGAATGCGCCGAATGATTGAAAAATTGAAAAAGTCCATACGATTGGTAGTCAAAAATGTTGTCGTTGAGACTAAAAATGCGACTCTAGACCTGAGATTTCCATCAGGTGAGCGAGGCTGTTTGTAGTTTTGACGTTTATCGCTTAGTGAACACACTTGGTATAGGTACACTATGGTCGACCCCTCAACTAGACTTTTACCGTTAAACACCCTGAAATGAAACACAACAGCGACATCTGTCTATTAAAATTCATATGTACGAATATTTCAAGAACTCTGCTTCTGAAGCCTCTCAATGGTGCACAACATTCCCGTGAGAATTGGCCGTGATACGGAGCTAGAAAATTCACGGGTTAATGGCTAAACTTTGTGGAATGTCAAGCGAGACACGTTGAGTGGATTTCCATAAAACTCTTGCCTTGATGCATTACTTCGTCTGTTCGAGAGCGCCATAAGTTAAAAATATCTTGATTTATAATCCACAAACTTTGTGTAACTAGATGTGATCTACTAGAGTTTTGTGAAGTTTGCTTCACATTATTTTTCGTTCATGCGACATCTCTACTTTAAAATTATTCTGAAAATATCTCACTTTACAGCACTGTCAACACTTTGACATTCGTTCAGCCAGCTGATTCGGTAAAGGTCTCAACACATACGATTTTAGATGCAGCACTGTGCGTTGATTACTGAGTAGATTGCATGCGTTTGCATGAGACATGCAAATGGGCTATTTGACGCCACAATACAAACACAGGCAATCTACTTATCTGTAAGAGCACGATCCAGCAACAAAAATATTATGTGTTCGGGCTTTAAGAGGCATATAAAACATTGTTTACTATATAGTTTGGCAGCTTAAATTGAGCTTATGTTGCGAATAGAGTGGAAGGCAGTGGACTAGGCAGTCGAATGTCATATAATGAAGGAATTGATGTTCGGAGTTTTTTCAAAATTTCCCCGAAATCCTGAATCACAAAAGGAGTGTAGTTAAGTACGAAAATGAAAAAATGTAGTTAAGTTTTGCTCCTTTTTTAGCAGGAGACTATCATTTTAAAAATGTAATGTACAAACCAATGCTCATTCTATATCTTTTTTAGCAGAAGATTTTCATTTTAAAAATGTAATATACAAACCAATGTTCATTTTATTACTCATTTTACCTATGGGGCTTCTCATAATCTTTACAATAACATGATTTTTATTTTTACGATTTATTCCTCATGAAAATAAATGAAACAAGTCATTAATCATGTTTTTTACTTCTTATTTTATGTTAAAAATAGCAGAACTAAAATCTCAATGTCATACTACTTTTATATAATAAAAATGATTTAATGCATGCAAGCATTTTATACCTATGCATTACATCTTAACTTTCTCGCTATATAAGGTGAAAATTCCAGGGGCCGTTTTCACCATCTTCGGTTAACGCTAACAAGCAATTTGTTTGAAAGAAATCGTTTAGTTATTTGTCAAATAAAGTGTCATTTTGAAATAAAGCACGTTAAGAATTTCCCAGCCATAGATAGATCGGAAATATATTGAGGATTGCACTGCGACCATTGGTCTGTTGTGCCCTCATCAGATTGTGTCGCATTCCAGTAGGATATGTTCTGCCGGCCCTGCAGATCGATCACAAAATATACATGAATACAAAATTATGTTTTTATTTAGTTGAACGGCGATAGAAGCTAGGATATTTTTCAGAAAATGAATGAAAATTCAAGAATTTATGGACAACTAGAAAAACTTCAGTTTTTTAATTATTTGTATGCTGCTTTGACGTTGCCGTTGCGTTGCTTATGGATTGGAAACATAATAATTAAAGCGCATCTGTTCAAAGTAAGATGTAGATGCAACGCAAGCGCCAAGACAACGCAAACGTCGCCTTAAAGGTCATTTTTAATTTTTTATTTCACTTAATAATTTCAATATTATATATGTACATATAATAATATATGTCAGGGATGCACCTTAACGTTAAGCTAATCGTTTATCAAAAAATTTCCACCGTTTCCGTTGAAACACTTCGAAATATTATCGATAAAGAAATTATCAAGATAAATTGTATCTCGTTTTTAACCGAAACGAAAAGCTTTCGTTAACGTTAAAAACGTTAACAAAAACGTGATACTTTATGTCTGAATTGTGCTGGCAATGCTATAGCCATGGTGAAGCCGTAAGGCGGTAACAGCGAGCGGACATACATACAAACTCCATGCAATTTGTTTGTGTAATTCGTTGGTGGTAATGTTAAAAATACTCTGAGAAATGTTCGTACTGTCAAAATTCATGAGAAAAGTTGCAATCAGCTTGGCTAATGCTTTCACCTTTAATGACTCCGGCATCAAAATGGATAATATAGCATTGCCAGCATAGTTTGAAATTAATAATCAACATAAACGATTTGATTTCGTTTTGATATGGCAGAAAACGAAACAAAATCATTTCGTTAATTTGACGTTCTTAACGTTAATAAACGAAACGAAATGACTTTGTTTCGTTTATTAACGTTAATTATCGTAACGAAATGATACATGCCTGATATATGTATATACAAACATAAATTCCTAATTTCATATATTCATTAAAGGAAGTATGGCTGCAATTCCAACGAGTTCTTGGACAACTCAAGGAGCGGTTTAAAGCAGCCATTCGCTGCCATGTACAAATGTTTTTCAAAATTATTTGAAACCTTCAAAGTTAAAATACATTGACAAATAGTTATTTCGTGTTTTTTGTAGACATTTACAATTTGCTTTCAGAGTTCAATTATTTATATACTTTTGTGTCCAACGCTCACAAAACGTTTTCTGAAAAAAGTTAAAAAAAATTTAATAATGAAAACGCACTTATATCGTTTTCCAAAGCAAGTTTTCTATAAGCTATTTTGAAAAACATTTACAGAAATGCTTGTTGGAAATATTTATGTACATGTCTACTACTATGGCAGTCGCTTGCATACTACTATTTCATTATTTAAAAAAAATTTAGTTCTGAAAAAATGCAACCATGCAACATGCATTTGACAAGTCATGGACGGACAAAATTTAATTATTCATCCAACTGCCGGTAAAGTATTTCCAAATTTTCATGTTATATTATTTGAAAACATTATATTATTAACCTATTATTATTTCTTTATATTTTCAGATTAAATGAGGGTATTTGTCGTTCCATTTTATTTAATAGTGCAATTACTAATCGTTTTTTTCTTACAGAGATCCATTGGACTGTCGTTGCACAACAACTTATTGTTTATACAATGTAAGTATAGAATATTAAATATACTTGTATAGAAACATATATTTATTATTCTTTTTTTCAGCATAATGTCAAATCGAAGATGCGTCCGGGGCTGCCTTTTGGGAACCACCCTTCACGAGTTTCCTGCGGAAGAAGAAATGTCTAGGTAAGTGAGTGGCTTCTGGGTAATAGTCTAGTTGAGGGGTCGATTGCTAATACGCTACCAAAAATATCGAGAGAGAGGTGTCAATCGAGGCGTATAAATCTCGACAACAATAATCCGAAGGCGGAAAATAAAAATTGTATCTCTGTCCGGAGATATTTGCAGTTTAAGTTGGCGATTTTCAAGTGATTGTTGTAATGTTTACCCACAAAAAAAAAGGTGAACATAAGTGATTTGCGCGGATACAGTTTTGGTCTCCAAACCGGTGTTGGACCCACCCAGGGTAATTTTTTATAAGCGCGGCCGAAGCCCGACAATGCAAAAAGGTGTTCTGCGCAAAAATACTATGGATTTCACCCCTGGTTTCGGAGGGACTCGTGGGTCATTCCGGTTTTTCGTTAAGATAGTAGGAGTAACATTAGATAGACCCATCTTTGAAGTAAATGGCGAAGAAATTTTCTTTTTCCATGATTCACCTCATCTGCTAAAAAGTACACGCAACTGTTTAGAAAATCCGAAAATAGAGTTTCTTTTAACGGCCGCCCTGTGGACTGGTTAGATATAGTTCGTCTGCATGACCAATGCTCCACTTCAAGTATAAAATGCACTCATAAATTGACTCCCGCCCACCTGAGACCAAATAGTTTTCAAAAAATGAGTGTAAAATTAGCTTCGCAGGTTTTTAGCAATTCTGTTGCAAGTGCTATGTTTGCCCTATATAGCTCTGGGTCGTTAAAAACTTCTAAGTCTCCATCGTTTTTCAACACGGCCGAGTTTGTCCTGTTTTTTGATAAATTGTTCAATATTTTTAATAGTTATAGATTTGGAGCAATAGGAAACTTTAAAGAACCTTTTCAAGCAACTGCGGAACAACTTAGTTTTCTCGAAGAAGCCGAAGTTTTTATAAAGTCAATTAAAGTTTTCAGGAACGGGAAAGATGTAACGAATTCATTTTCCTTTTTAGACGGGTGGGTTAATAATATTAATAGTTTGAAGCGCCTTTGGCGTTTTTGGTCCCAAAAGGGCTTTACACATCTCATGACTAGGAAACTCACCCAGGATAAAATAGAAAACTTCTTCGGCCAAATTCGTAGAGGAGGGGGATATGATTCGAGAATAACTCCGCAACGCTTCACCTATCTATTTAGGCAGACCTGGAGCGTGGGATATCTTGATTGCGTTAACAAGGGTAACTGCGAAGCCTTGATAGCTTAGAACTTGTTTCTAATAGCGTCCTTCAACGAGTTCGAAACGATAGGTTGATTCAGGATACTTCGTGGCAAACTTTTCAGAGTCTACCTAGACCTTCCCTTCCCACACTTCATGATATTCAAATAGAAATTAATATCGATATTGATGAAAGCAGCTTTCTTTATCGGAACGCGTTTGTTTGCTTTTGTGGCTATTTGTATCATAAATATGCCAAACTGCATACATGTTTAACTATTTTGCCTACATTCGAAGTCGAAGTCACAGAAAAAGATTTTCTTTTTACTAAAGAAAAACAATATAGTAACTGTCACCTAGTTAAACCACCTTCCAATTTTATAAACTTCATTGACAGCATAGAACAAATATTTTCAGAGAACTTCGACTCCACTTGCCACAGAGTGGGCTTTTCTCAAATTCTTTTTGATAAAATGTCAGGGGTAAGCCCATACTCTTGTTGCGAAAATTGCAATTGCGGTGCTATTAAGTGTCTTTTTTATTCGGATAAGAACTTATTTTTTTTTAAACGTATTTAATAAAGATGCAACGCAACCTCAATTTAAAAATATAAAGTTTTTGTGTATGACACATCGGTAATCGCTGTTTATTTTCTGCATTCTGCTTTCACATATTGTTTATTTTTTCTATTTGAATTGTGAACTGTGGCTTCTATTTTCTATTCAATATGCCTGCTATCCCCACCATGGGACTGTTTCACAAGAAAATGGTCTTAATAACTTTTGTTAATTTTTTCTGAAATAAAATTTTAATTTTTTAATTTTAAATTGAATTTTTTTCCAAGACTTGTATTTTTGCGAAACGGGCCTCTGTCTTATGTAGGTATTATAGTTGAGTTCCACTTTAGATGAATTCTAAAATGATTTTAAGTTATTGACTATATTCTATAAGTATTTATTAAGTATATATAATTGTTTTGAAAGTACCTGAAGTATTTGTGCAATGTTTTGTTTCAACATGTATTTATGTTTTATTATTATTTTAGTTTATTTTAACTTGTAAATATTGTATATAACTGTATATATTTTATATGGGTGAAAATAGGCCTCCAGGGAAACCGAACACCCAAAAAAAATCGGTAACGCGCCTATATTGCAACCTCATAGGCATACTTGTCAACTTTTTGCTTAAAATGTGCAAATCATAAAATATTTACACTGTAATATAAAAGAAATGAACACTCTAAACACAAACAAAATAGCCATGGCTAAAAGTTGGCAAATATGCTTATAGGTGGTGTGGAAAAGCAATATTAAGATTTTTATAAGTTTTGTGACTATATACATATAGGGATTAAAAATAGTTAAATAATAACTTAAATAAGGAAAAAGAAACCTTGATTGATTATTAAAACTATTTATTAACTGCTTACGTTAATGTATAAATAACATATTGTTAGTTTTACACATCGTTATTCCTATATATGTATGTAATTACAAAAATATTTATTTATAGTATATTTGAACATATTTATGGACTGTTAACACTAAATTTTATAATAAAGACTACAAAAATCTTTCAACTTTCATAAAGCAACAGTTATTATAATTTCATGTGGGCAACGCGTTGCATAAAGAAGTAACTTTTATGAAAAATATGTATGTTGCGGCAAAAAAATTTTTTCAAATCTTGCTCTGGTACACGAACAGCACAGAAAATATCGCAATCTGCAAAATGCTGTGTAGCAACATCACCAATTGGTAGTTTAGATAACACAACAATGGCACCTTACTTAGCTAGTTTATTGTACAGAATACGCCACTCAGCATCAACAATTTTCTGATACTCTTGAACATTATAAACACGTAATTCAGCATTGTCACGCTCAGTCTTCAATTCCAATTCTATATTTAATAATACGATTTTATATATTTTGTACGACTTTGGGTCCATCAAAGGAAGGTACAGCGTTCACAACCATTTTAGAAAAGATGTTGATGAATAAGTTTGGAGGACATTGCTGTGGCAGCTCATTTTTCCAATAAAGCACATTGTTGTTCCTTTGATTGGCGCTTCGACATGTACAGCCATGTCATATTTTGGTCATGCATAATTGTAGTGCTTTGCGTATAGCTTTAATGATGATACGTGCATGCATGCCTTCCTCAACATATGGCTTAACTTGTTTTAAGATTTCACCTACTTAAAGTATTACTGAAGTGGTGCCATCGCTGACCTGATAAGAGAAACATTTTTATTCTACACATTCTAATATAACAAAAAACTTACCCCAGCATCTTGAGATTTGGCGATGTCGACTAGAGTTTTACGGCTGGATGAACAATATACAATAGTTTCATAATGGTTGCACCATCATTTGAAATTGTCGCCTTACCACTGGAATAAACAATATGCTTGTCCATACTGGGTGGACCCAATGTAGTGCGTACAGCGTCCACAATTGATTGCGAGGCATTGATGTTGGATATGAGTGTCTCATATTCACCGTGCGTGCCATTGGTGAGAAGCTGTTGTTTTTAATAAATCAGTTGTTGCAGGTAAGCTATACAAAGAGGACCTGCAAACGAGAAAGATTAATGTAATTACCAAACAAAACATTAATTTCGAATATCAATACCTAACGTAACGTGGCGAGGAGTTACCCTGATATTGTACCAAATATTTTGTGGTGACCAATGGTTGTAATAAACCATGTTGATTAGTAATAAGAGCACAACCAGCGCTATTTTTATTTTCAATGAACGCTTATCGGATTTGGCATCTGATCGGGATCTAAACGGCGCTGGGCTTCATAATACTGTTGCGGCTGTTGATATATACCAGTACCAGGTGCAGGTGGTTGCTAAAGAAAATAATACAAAAATAATCATCAGCAATATTTGAAATATATTAGTTGTATCAGCATACATTATAACCAGGACGTGCGGGTATTGGGGGTTGACCCGGCATGGGTGGCTGACTGGGCATTGGCGCCTGTCCAGGTTGTGTTGATGGCATCATTTGACCCATGTAACCACCTGGTTGTTGTAGAGGATAACCTTGCTGTTGAGTAAAATAACAAAATTTATTAGACAGAAAATTACTTAAAAATATATGTTTATGTATACTGCTTGTTTTGTAGATCAAAACTATATCCGCGCAAAACACTTATGTTCACAATTTTTTTTGTGGGTATCCCAAATGGTAATAGTCCAGTTAAAGGGTCGACTGCTAATACGCTACCTAAAATATCGAGAGAGTTGTCAAATGACGCGTCTTGACATCAGTATTAATAATCCAAAGGCGGAAAATATAAATTTTAACTCGTTCAAAAGATATTAACGAAAAACCGAAAAAAGACCCGCGGGTACCTCCGAAACCGGGGGTGGGATCCATAGTATTTTTGCACAGAACACCTTTCTGCGTTGGCGGCCTTCGGCCGCGCTTATAAAAAATAACCCTGGGCTACGCCATGCCAAGTCCGGGTGTGTGGTATAACCGTGCCTACCGCCACGGTGATGCACAATTTTTTTGTGGGTACAAACACAACGACAATATGAAAATCGTCAACTTCAACTGCAAATATCTCCGGACATAGATAAAATTTTTGTTTTCCGCCTTCGGATTATTGTTCTCGAGATTAATACGCGTCCTTTGACACCTCTCTTGATATTTTTGGTAGCGTATTAGCAGTCGACCCCTCAACTAGACTTTTACCCACCAAATTTCAACAACCACATGAAAATCGCCAACTTCAAATGCAAATATCCCCGGACAGAGATAAAATTTGTCTTTTCCGCCTGCGGATTATTGTTCTCGAGATTAATACGCGTCTGTTGACACCTCTCTCGATATTTTTGGTAGCGTATTAGCAGTCGACCCCTCAACTAGACTTTTACCCCCCAAATTTCAACAACCACATGAAAATCGCCAACTTCAACTGCAAATATCTCCGGACAGATATGAAAATTTTATTTTCCGCCTTCGGATAATTGTTGTCGAGATTCATACGCGTCTTTTGACACCTTTCTCGATATTTTATGACACGTATTAGCAGTCGACCCCTCAACTAGATTTTTACCCGCAAGGCTTCCGAACACGATTGATAAAAGTGCACATCACGCTCTATATCCCGACTTACCACATCACGTACTTCGACATTAAGATATAAGGCAAAGTATTTTTGCATAAAATCATCTTGACCACCACAATTCCACAAATTTTACATAAATAATTAATTTTTTACAAAAATTACACCTAATAATTCTAGTTATTGTTTACGAATTTAGAAACCATAGTGTACAAGTACAAGTGTGTTGACTTATCTGTCAAGCATTCTGACAGGCACTCGCTGGATTCGGAATGACAGCGAATTCAAAATGGATACCATTACCGAATGCTCCGAATGATTGAAAAATTGAAAAAGTCCATACGATTGGTAGTCAAAAATGTTGTCGTTGAGACTAAAAATGCGACTCTAGACCTGAGATTTCCATCAGGTGAGCGAGGCTGTTTGTAGTTTTGACGTTTATCGCTTAGTGAACACACTTGGTATAGGTACACTATGTTAGAAACAATGAGAATGGCAAATACGAACGATTATGAAATATAATGTCAAAACGTATATGCACATGGTTATATTTCAATGCACGAAAATGCTTTAAAAACGCATGAAATTGTTAAATTAAAGTTGAAAAAAAAAATGATAAAAACTTTAATATAAATAAAAATCATCTTTTAAAAACCACAAATATGCCTTATTCTATATATACATCAATTGGTAAGGTTTATCTCCCTTTAAAATTTAAGCTAAATAATCTAAAGTTTTTTTTTGAATCCGAGTCGAGAACTGTGCGTGTGAATGTGCGAATTTCACCGATCAGCTGTTAGTTGCGCTACTTGGTAAAATTTACAATGATATAAAATCTATAAACTTCGCGTCAGTGCCAATTAAACGATTGCTTTCATGAATTTGGAATAAAGGACTTTTACGTTTAAATTAAAGAAAATATTTTAAAATGACGCTCACGGACAAACCTCTGGTGCCTGTGGATATCGATTTCGTAAGTATAAATGCTTTACAGGCTTGACAGGCTTCCGTCAAAAACTACTTTCAATCGGTGTTGTTTGTTGTAGCCCGAGGAAGATGTGCCCTATGAAGAAGAGATTCTACGCAATGCTTACTCTGTAAAACATTGGCTACGTTATATTGAACACAAATCGAAGTCGCCAAATTGTGGTGTGAATATTGTTTATGAACGTGCACTGAAAGAGCTACCCGGCAGCTATAAAATCTGGTATAACTATTTGCGTACCAGACGTAAGCAGGTTCGAGGGCGATCACTTAGCGATCTCATGTATGATGAAGTGAATAACACTTTCGAACGTGCACTAGTATTTATGCATAAAATGCCACGTATTTGGATGGATTATGGAGTATTTATGACGGCTCAATGTCGCATAACACGGACACGACATGTATTTGATCGTGCCTTACGTGCATTACCAATTACCCAACATCATCGTATTTGGCCACTTTATTTGAAATTTGTACAACGCTTCAATATAACTGAGACAGCTTTGCGCATATATAGACGCTATTTGAAATTGTGCCCAGAGGATGCGGAAGAGTATATTGAGTATTTGACAGATGTGGGACGCTTAGATGAAGCTGCACAACAGTTAGCTTCGGTGGTAGACAATGAAAATTTTGTATCCAAGCACGGAAAGTCAAATCACCAGCTATGGAACGAATTATGTGATTTGATATCGAAAAATCCTGATAAGGTGCATTCGTTGAATGTAGATGCTATTATACGCAGTGGGTTAAGGCGGTAAGTATTTCGCTTATAATGGTTTTAATAACAGCACTGTGTCGTATCTATAATCAAATACTTTTCCACTGGAAAATAACTCTTGTCAACAAGTTATACTTTGGACTGAGTACGCTATTAAAAAAGTAAAGCTTCACTTTACAAACAAAAGTATCTCATCATGCCTTTCTTGATTTATAGCTCGGAATCATGGACGGTGTCGAGAGATGCATCGGTGCAATTCAGAAACGAAACATCAAAACCAAGGAGAATTAAACAAGGGGTGCCACAGGGTGTTGTCCTATCCCCACTTTTGTTTAATTTCTACATATCTAAGCTACCTTCACCACCGGAAGGCGTCATAATCGTTTCCTACGCCGATGACTGCACAATAATGGCCACAGGCCTAGGCCCAGAGATCGATGAGCTATGCAATAAAATAAACGGCTATCTCCCTGATCTCTCCAGTTTCTTCGCCTCGCGAAACCTGGCATTGTCACCGACTAAATCTTCCGCGACCTTATTTACAACATGGACGCCCCAAATGTCGACCATATTGAACATCCACGTCGATGGTACTACGCTACCGACTGTCCTACACCCCAAAATCTTGGGTGTGACGTTTGATCAGGATCTACATTTTGGTGCGCACGCAACCGCAATTGTTCCGAGAATTCAGAGCCCTAATAAAATCCTCAAATTCCTTGCTGGCAGTACCTGGGGAAAAGATAAAGAAACGCTCATGACCACATACAAAGCAATTAGCCAGCCGATTACGTGCTACGCGTCACCCATATGGTCGCCAAGCCTAAAAACTACCCACTGGAAGAAACTACAGACCTGCCACGCTTCCCAAGGCAGTCGGTTCTATGTACCGGAGCGACTCGGGATTTTTCCCGACCAAGGACTGTCATTTCAGTGTGACCCCATTTAATTTGTTTCGTCCCTCCCACAAATTGTCATCCTCCCAGCAGCTCCTTGCAGCAGGATTGCTACATATTCTCTTACTCCGGGAAGGTATCGAACCCAATCCGGGTCCGTCTCCTGACCCCGGTCCTGAGAAATGGTTTTGCTGCATTTGCCAGAAAAGAATCTTTTTAGGACGGTCATACTCTGTTCAGTGTGTCTCGTGCAAGGGATGGTTGCATCGGACAGGTTGTTCTGGGCTTGATCCCAAAACCCGACGTCCACTTAACTTTTATAAATCTTTTGTGGCTCCTTGCTGCTCACGCCCAAGGGCGTCCCGTAGTCTACGCCTAAGCGTGTCCCCACTACCTTCCAGCAGCTTCGCTGCTCAGCAAGCCACAACAAGTACCCGCTGCTGCTCGCGCCCCACGGCGCCAACAACTCAAAGAGCTGATACCACTCATAACTTGCCCAAGGGCGCCCAGTCCCAAGGCCACAACAGCAATTGCGTCCTGGCCTTCCACAACCTAGGCGTAGTCACCCCTCACTTACCCCTAGAGTGGCGGCGTCATCCCTCATGCACTTCAGAATTCTGCAGTTCAACTGTAATGGACTAACTGGGAAGATTACGGAGATAGTCGATTTCATGAAGCGGCACAACATCCGCATTGCTGCGATTCAAGAGACTAAACTCACAGCAAGATCTGCATTGCAGACGTGCTCTGGTTATAATGTCCATAGGAAAGACCGCGAAAGCGGAAATGGAGGCGGCCTCGCGTTTATAATACACCACTCTGTGCAATATCATATATTTGATCCTGGCATCGACCGCAGTGACAATGTCTTAGAACGCCAAGGCCTATCTGTCCGGTCAGGCGATGCAAATCTAGAAATCATCAACATCTACATCCCTCCTGTCACCTGTTGCCCCAGTGGATACCGCCCTAATATCGAGGCCTTACTCACTGGCAACAATCGCATTATCTTAGGCGATTTCAATGCCCATCACGACCTATGGCATTCAAACTTGCGGGCGGACAGTAGGGGTGAGATGTTGGCGGATCAAATAGACGAAACGACGTTCTGCACAATAAACGGAGACGCCCCCACACGTATGGTAGGAAGCTGTCATAGCTCGCCAGATATCTCAATCGTGAGCGCATAACTCGTAAACTGCGTCAACTGGCAGCCGATGGTAACATTGGCATCCGACCACCTGCCCATACTTATTTCGTTCGAGCGTACCGCCGACTTCATCGTCACCGAAAAACGCACTTTCATAAACTTCAAAAAAGGAAAGTGGGAAGAATATAAATCTGCAACAGACAGCAGCTTTGCTGCCCTCCCTATCCCGACTGATGCCCGCCAAGGGGAGCGTGCCCCCTAAGCACCTAAGAGGTTGTAACCTCTCTACCGGTGTAGGTAAACTTTGGTCCACCGTAAAGTCCCTATCGAATCCGACTAAGCTCAAAGACAAAGTTTCCATCGCCTTTGGCGATAAGGTGCTGTCGGATGCGAAAAATGCGCGAGCGCTTTCTGCCGACAATATATAATGCATCCTACGGTCGACAAAGATAGACGGAGAGCCAATAGACACGCACATAAACACAAACTCAGCGCGTCACCAATTACCATCACCGCTAGAGAGGTTGAGGACGCCATTGGTCGCGCTAAACCATCCAAAGCAGTGGGCCCAGACGGCATAGCCATGCCGATGCTTAAAAACCTAGGGAAAGAGGGTTTCAAATATTTAGCGCATGTCTTCAACCTGTCTCTTTCCACCTTTGTCATACCCGAGAAATGGAAAATGGCCAAGGTGGTCCCGCTACTAAAGCCTGGGAAACCAGCTAACGTAGGTGAGTCATATTGTCCGATATCTCTCCTATCGCCAGTGGCAAAGACGCTTGAAGCCATTTTGCTCCCTTATTTCCAAGCACATTTGCAGCTAGCCCCTCATCAGCATGGCTTCAGAAAACTCCATAGCACTACCTCCGCGCTAAATGTCATTAGCACCCAGATAAATTGAGGTTTGAATCAATATCCCCACCATAGAACAGTACTCGTAGCGTTAGACCTATCAAAAGCTTTTGATACGGTCAACCATGGCTCGTTACTGCAAGACCTGGAAGGGTCTACCCTTCCCCCATGTCTTAAAAGGTGGACCGCAAATTATCTGGGTGGTCGGCAGGCATCGGTGCAATTCAGAAACGAAACATCAAAACAACGGAGAATTAAACAAGGGGTGCCACAGGGTGGTGTCCTATCCCCGCTTTTGTTTAATTTCTACATATCTAAGCTACCTTCACCACCGGAAGGAGTCGCAATCGTTTCCTACGCCGATGACTGCACAATAATGGCCACAGGCCCAGGCCCAAAGATCGATGATCTATGCAATAAAATAAACGGCTATCTCCCTGATCTCTCCAGTTTTTTTGCCTCGCGAAACCTGGCATTGTCACCGACTAAATCTTCCGCGACCTTATTTACGACATGGACGCCCCAAATGTCGACCATATTGAACATCCACGTCGATGGCACTACGGTACCGACTGTCCTACATCCCAAAATCTTGGGTGTGACGTTTGATCAGGATCTACATTTTGGTGCGCACGCAACCGCAATTGTTCCAAGAATTCAGAGCCGTAATAAAATCCTCAAATCCCTTGCTGGCAGTACCTGGGGAAAAGATAAAGAAACGCTCTTGACCACATACAAAGCAATTAGCCAGCCGATTACGTGCTACGCGTCACCCATATGGTCGCCAAACCTAAAAACCACCCTCTGGAAGAAACTACAGGCCTGCCAAAATACTGCTCTCAGAAACGCCACGGGCTGTCTTCTTATGTCCCCAGAACACCATTTGCATAATGAGGCGAGAATACTCCCTATCAGGGAGAGAAATGAGATGCTGACCAAACAGTTTCTGTTGAATACCCAGAAACCTGGGCATCCCAACAGACATCTGATTGACGAACCAGCACCGCCTAGGGGCCTAAGGAGTCATCTACGTAAGCATTTTGAGGAAATACGGCACCTGAGAACCCAGCCGTATGAAGCGGAAAAACACAAGCAGGTCCTTGGTGAACTCCATAGACAGGCGTCGGACCTTTATGTCGGGAATTGCCCGGTGAATCCAGTGCTTGAAGAAAAATATCCAGAACTCGCAGAAGAGGAACGCATACTCCCCAGGGAAACGCGTGTCACTCTTGCTCAACTTCGTTCTGGATACTGTAACAGGTTAAACTCTTACCTATCCAGAATCAACCCCGACATACAAAATGTATGCCCTGCTTGCAATGTGTCCCCACATGACACCAACCATCTCTTTAATTGTAATGTGGAACCAACGCCTCTAACACCCCTTTCCTTATGGTCCACCCCTGTTGAAACGGCAAGTTTCCTTGGACTCCCGTTAGAGGATATTGATGACAATTTGTGATCGGTCGCGGCTATTAGGTGGGGCGAGCATTGCTACAACAACAACAACAACAGAGAAGATGAAATGGGGTCAAATTAAATGGGGTCACACTGATCCAGGCGACCCCCAAATAAGGGATATAAACCAACGCATCAGATTGCTTGTGGACGAACACAAGCGGGCGAAATGGGAAGAGCACCTAAGAGGTTGTAACCTCTCTACCGGTGTAGGTAAACTTTGGTCCACCGTAAAGTCCCTATCGAATCCGACTAAGCACAAAGACAAAGTTTCCATCGCCTTTGGCGATAAGGTGCTGTCGGATGCGAAAAAATGCGCGAGCGCTTTCTGCCGACAATATATAATGCATCCTACGGTCGTCAAAGATAGACGGAGAGCCAATAGACACGCACATAAACACAAACTCAGCGCGTCACCAATTACCATCACCGCTAGAGAGGTTGAGGACGCCATTGGTCGCGCTAAACCATCCAAAGCAGTGGGCCCAGACGGCATAGCCATGCCGATGCTTAAAAACCTAGGGAAAGAGGGTTTCAAATATTTAGCGCATGTCTTCAACCTGTCTCTTTCCACCTTTGTCATACCCGAGAAATGGAAAATGGCCAAGGTGGTCCCACTACTAAAGCCTGGGAAACCAGCTAACGTAGGTGAGTCATATCGTCCGATATCTCTCCTATCGCCAGTGGCAAAGACGCTTGTAGCCATTTTGCTCCCTTATTTCCAAGCACATTTGCAGCTAGCCCCTCATCAGCATGGCTTCAGAAAACTCCATAGCACTACCTCCGCGCTAAATGTCATTAGCACCCAGATAAATTGCGGTTTGAATCAATATCCCCACCATAGAACAGTACTCGTAGCGTTAGACTTATCAAAAGCTTTTGATACGGTCAACCATGGCCCGTTACTGCAAGACCTGGAAAGGTCTACCCTTCCCCCATGTCTTAAAAGGTGGACCGCAAATTATCTGGGTGGTCGGCAGGCATCGGTGCAATTCAGAAACGAAACATCAAAACAAAGGAGAATTAAACAAGGGGTGCCACAGGGTGGTGTCCTATCCCCGCTTTTGTTTAATTTCTACATATCTAAGCTACCTTCACCACCGGAAGGAGTCACAATCGTTTCCTACGCCGATGACTGCACAATAATGGCCACAGGCCCAGGCCCAGAGATCGATGAGCTATGCAATAAAATAAACGGCTATCTCCCTGATCTCTCCAGTTTTTTCGCCTCGCGAAACCTGGCATTGTCACCGACAAAATCTTCCGCGACCTTATTTACAACATGGACGCCCCAAATGTCGACCATATTGAACATCCACGTCGATGGCACTACGCTACCGACTGTCCTACACCCCAAAATCTTGGGTGTGACGTTTGATCAGGATCTACATTTTGGTGCGCACGCAACCGCAGTTGTTCCAAGAATTCAGAGCCGTAATAAAATCCTCAAATCCCTTGCTGGCAGTACCTGGGGAAAAGATAAAGAAACGCTCTTGACCACATACAAAGCAATTAGTCAGCCGATTACGTGCTACGCGTCACCCATATGGTCGCCAAGCCTAAAAACCACCCACTGGAAGAAACTACAGGCCTGCCAAAATACTGCTCTCAGAATCGACACGGGCTGTCTTCTTATGTCCCCAGAACACCATCTGCATAATGAGGCGAGAATACTCCCCATCAGGGAGAGAAATGAGATGCTGACCAAATAGTTTCTGTTGAATACCCAGAAACCTGGGTATCCCAACAGACATCTGATTGACGAACCAGCACCGCCTAGGGGCCTAAGGAGTCATCTCCGTAAGCATTTTGAGGAAATACGGCACCTGAGAACCCAGCCGTATGAAGCGGAAAAACACAAGCAGGTCCTTGGTGAACTCCATAGACAGGCGTCGGACCTTTATGTCGGGAATTGCCCGGTGAATCCAGTACTTGAAGAAAAATATCCAGAAATCGCAGAAGAGGAACGCATACTCCCCAGGGAAACGCGTGTCACTCTTGCTCAACTTCGTTCTGGATACTGTAACAGGTTAAACTCTTACCTATCCAGAATCAACCCCGACATACAAAATGTATGCCCCGCTTGCAATGTGTCCCACATGACACCAACCATCTCTTTAATTGTAATGTGGAACCAACGCCTCTAACACCCCTTTCCTTATGGTCCACCCCTGTTGAAACGGCAAGTTTCCTTGGACTCCCGTTAGAGGATATTGATGACAATTTGTGATCGGTCGCGGCTATAAGGTGGGGCGAGCATTGCTACAACAACAACAACAACAGAAGATGAATGGTTAGAGTGATCGAGAGAAATGTCCGAAGATTGGTGGTTCTGTCCGTGTAGTTATTGTCGTAGCTAGCTATATATACATTCACCCAAAGTATTGGTGAGTGTATTGATGGTTCTTTGTCGGATATACTTTCCGGTAACAAGTACCATTAAGATACAAGCGGAAGAGGAACGCATACTCCCCAGGGAAACGCGAGTCACTCTAGCTCAACTACGTTCTGGAGACTGTAAAAGGTTAAACTCTTACCTATCCAGAATCAACCCCGACATACAAAATGTATGTCCCCACATTACACCTTCCATCTCTTTAATTGTAATGTGGAACCAGCGTCTCTAAGACCCCTCTCAATATGGTCCGCCCCTGTTGAAACAGCAAGTTTCCTTAGACTCCCGTTAGAGGATATTGATAATTAGTGATCGGTCGCACCTATTGGAAGCACTGCTACAACAACAACAACATACAAGCCCGAAAATCTCGGGAAAAATTCAATATGACCCCCTAAGCCATATTATGCACATGGACGAAAAGGCTCCAGCCAAAAACGTATTTAAGGGGGAGACCTCAAATAAGTGAGAAACAGGGATAGCTGGGGTAACTTTTTACACAGCGGCAAATCGACGGCGAGTATCGAAGGATGTATAATGATGAGCTGTATGAGCTTTATGGAAATATGAGGATAGTGCAGCAAATGAAAGCCCAAAAGGAGACGCTCTCGTCTCCCCCAGCGGGTTAGGGGGCCAGAATATACCCGAGGTAGGTATGCCTGTCGTAAGAGGCGACTAAAATACCGGATCAAGGGGCTGAGTAGTGCAACCCTTCAGGTTGCCAGCGTAATATACAGCTTCTCCAAACGCAATTGTCAATCCTGTTTCACTAACAGACGAGGCTCTGGCGACCCCAAACTACTCATGGAAGGGGTGGGAGGCTGGGAGGGAGGGATGGCCTGAAGGTTTAATGTGGCCATATAAATCGTTCCCGAGATGGTCGGGCTAGCACCTTAATGGTGCTGTGTTACCAGAGCGTACCGGATCTGTATCCGGACCATCACATCGATAACACTCCCCAAAGCCTTCGGTGAGCAACCTTATCGCTACAACAACAACAACAACATCAACAACAACAACAACAAAAACAAAAACAAAAACAACAACGCTCCCGTCAAGAAAGTATTTCAGTCGACACCGGAGTTTCGAAGCGTACGTAGGGGGAGCCCTCCACTGAGTTTGGAGAGGCAGGTGGTGGAAGCCTTGTGCTTCCAATCGGCGTCAGTTATAGCGGAACAGGAGGTTAAGCGCCAATTAAAAATGATGATAATGATTTCTGGAGTAGAAACGAGTTAGATTTATAGATATAGGAAACACTTCATATTAATCTTAAATTTCTTATCAACTGACTACCCGTGCACCTGTTTCTTCCAGATATACCGATCAACTTGGCCATTTATGGAACTCCTTAGCCGATTATTATGTACGTTCAGGCTTATTTGATCGTGCACGCGATATATATGAAGAAGCCATACAAACTGTCACAACTGTACGTGATTTCACACAAGTATTCGATGAATATGCACAATTTGAGGAGGTCTCATTGAATAAACGTATGGAAATGGTAGCCAATGATCCACATGCCACTGAAGAGGATGATATAGACGTAGAGCTGCGTTTGGCGCGTTTCGAATATCTTATGGAGCGACGTTTGCTATTGCTCAATAGCGTGTTGTTGCGACAAAATCCACACAGTGTACATGAATGGCATAAACGTGTAAAGTTGTATGAAGGCAAACCGCATGAGATTATCAATACCTATACTGAGGCAGTACAGACCGTGCAACCCAAGCTTGCTGTGGGCAAATTGCACACACTATGGGTAGAATTTGCAAAGTTCTATGAATCAAATGAGCAAGTCGAAGATGCTCGCATCGTTTTTGAGCGTGGCACTGAAGTGGAATATATAAAAGTAGAGGATTTGGCCGCCGTTTGGTGTGAATGGGCGGAAATGGAGATTAGGTATTTGATGCTTTCTTTTTAAGGTTTGGTGTGGAGTAATTGTTTTTTTATTTCCTAAACTTTCTTAAGGCAAGAGAATTTCGAAGACGCTTTGCGTCTAATGCAAAAAGCAACTGCTATGCCTAAGCGCAAAGTCGCCTATCATGATGATACAGAAACTGTACAAATGCGTCTGTATCGTTCACTCAAAGTTTGGTCAATGTATGCCGACTTGGAAGAATCTTTTGGCACTTTTAAAACATGCAAAGCTGTTTATGATCGTATAATAGATTTGAAAATTTGTACACCACAAATCATTATTAATTATGGGCTCTTTTTGGAGGAGCACAATTATTTTGAAGAAGCTTTCCGCGCCTATGAAAAAGGTATTGCGTTATTCAAGTGGCCAAACGTTTATGATATTTGGAATGCATACTTGACCAAGTTTCTTAAACGTTATGCCGGTACAAAACTAGAGCGCGCACGTGATCTATTCGAACAATGCCTGGAGAATTGTCCGCCAGAGCATGCCAAGTATTTTTATTTGTTGTATGCCAAATTGGAAGAGGAGCATGGCTTGGCGCGTCATGCTATGGCCGTTTATGATCGTGCAGCGAGCGCTGTTAAGCCGGAAGAAATGTTCGATATGTATAACATATTTATTAAGAAAGCAGCAGAAATTTATGGCCTGCCACGCACACGAGAAATATATGAGAAGGCAATAGAGGCACTGCCCGAAGAGAATATGCGCCCAATGTGTGTGCGTTTTGCCGAGATGGAAACGAAGTTGGGTGAAATTGATCGGGCGCGTGCTATTTATGCACATTGCTCGCAGGTGTGTAATTGTATAATTTTAATAGTCGTACTTTTCTATAAATATAACGTTATTTTACGATCATATTCAGGTTTGCGATCCGCGCATAACCGCTGAATTTTGGCAAACATGGAAAGAGTTCGAGGTACGCCATGGCAACGAGGATACAATGCGTGAAATGTTGCGCATTAAACGTTCAGTGCAAGCCACTTACAATACACAAGTTAATATGATGGCGGCACAATTTCTCAATCAATCAAGCGCAAATGCGGCTACTGCAGAAGGTGGTAGCGATGCTATGCGCCTACTCGAGGCCAAAGCAGCTGCAGAACAACAAGCACGCCAACAACAAACGCTTAAACCACAAACCAGTGGCAATATTATGTTTGTACGTGGCGAAACGCAAGGAGGAAGCGCTAAGGATAAAGTTGTTAATCCAGATGAAATTGATATTGGTGAGAGTGATGAAGAAGATGACGATGAAGAGGAGGATGGCGATGAGGATACTAATTCTGCAGCTGATGGCGCAACCAATGGCAATAATAAACGTAGCGCTAATGAAGAAAATATAATTGCATCGAAAAAACTGTGTATCGAACAGCAGGCAATCCCAGCGAAAGTATTTGGTAGTCTGAAAAAAAGCGCGAATGGTGGCGATGATGAACAGGATGAGGATTAGGGTGTTTAAATAAATTTAAAAAATAAAGTGCAAGTAATACACCAATACACAATTCAAATATACAAACTCCTTTATATGTACATATGCACGGAATTGTTATAGTTTTTTATGTAATTTAAGTTTGAATATTTAGAAAATTTGTGACATTAGCCAAGTGCTTAAAATTGTGCTTATCAATAGACTAAGAGAACTAATTTCTACTAATGGTTTTTGTATTGTGGTTGTCACTTGATTGCAAGGTATTGTATCCAACTGTGAATCGCAAACACAAACTTCCACTTCCAAACCGGATATGTACTTTTGCCGATAGCAGCCGTTTGTGGCATTTACTTTGGCGCACATATAGGTGATGTTTTGTACTAAAAAGAGAAAAACGAGACTATAAATTTACTAGGAGAATATTCTACTTGTGTATCTTGACTGATATGGGAACACCTGCCAAAGTTGTTACTGTTGATGTGTGTAATTTTGTGAATTTTTGCAAAAGCTTCGCGTCTGCTTAAGACTAAGAGAATAGGGTTGAGTATGAAACTTTTATCTCGCCCTAGCTGAGCTTTGACAGAAACCTTATGGTCAGTTACTTCAAAATGGCTTTGTGTGTGCTATTAACATAACGGAAAAAATGTGTTATACTGGAAAAACAAATTTTGTGCTCCTAAACGCCGTGTAATTATTAAACCGAAACGGCGTAGCTGTTCAAGGATAGTATATAGCCGGCTATCTCTTCTTTAGGGACTAGGCAAAAGATTGAAGACCATTCTGCTCCCTGGTTCGGTTAACTTGTCAAAAGCATTCAAGCTGTCTCCAACCCAGAAGGAATCACCATTCGATAGTAGTCTAAGCTGCCACATACAATGTGGGCACACAATTGCATCCAAAGTACAGAGCTGCAATAAAATTCTCAATAGATGGTTGACTTAAGTGACAAGAGATGGGGAAGGCTGCAGAATCGCCATAACACTACGCCACGGGATATAGTCTTATGAAACTTCCATAGTGAGGAGATGCTCAACATCAAGGAGGAAGAATGCTGTATAGGCAGTTTCTCCACAGAAAGTCGTTAAATCTTTTTTCGGAATCACGTCCAGTGAACCCTGTTGTCAGAGTGCTCAACTTCCGAAAATACGCTCGGCCTACGTACGGCCAGAAAGCGATATGCCACTCCAGTGGAAGCAGACGAAGATGGAGACTTCCCGAGATTTGGAAAGGAAATGTGGCCGAAGATTTGTTCTTTCCTGGTTGTTGTTGTTGTTGTAGCGATAAGGTTACTCCCCGAAGGCTTTGGTGAGCATAATTGATGTGATGGTCCTTTGCCAGATACAGATCCGGCACGCTCCGGTAACACAGCACCATTGAGGTACTAGCCCGACCATCTCGCGAACGATTTATATGGCCACATTAAACCTTCAGGCCATCCCTCCCTCTCCACCCCCAAGTTCCATGAGGAGCTTGGGGTCGCCAGAGCCTCGTCTGTTAGTGAAACGGGATTCGCCGCTCGAAGGTGAGGTTGACAATTGGGTTGGAGAAGCTATATATTGCGCTACACAACACCTTCAAGTCCCTTCTTTCCTGGTGCTCCCAATTGGATCCAGTTAACACGAAACTTTTTACGCAACTATCAAAAACTCTTAGAAAGTAAAAAAAAAATAATAATAAATGTAAGGCACGATAACCTCCGAAGAGATCTAAGGCCGAGCTTCTCTTCCAATTTGCGTCGTGCTCTTAATTTTCCCTAAAAATTGGCCGGACTGGACCTACATGTTTTATGCCGACTCCGAACGGCATCTGCAAGGCAGATGAGTTTTCACTGAGAGCTTTTCTTGGCAGAAATACACCCGGAGCGCTTGCCAAACACTGCCGAGGGGTCACCCCGCTTAGAAAATTGTTCTAATTGAAAACCCGTATTATGATATTTATTTGCTGACCGCTTTATGGATTTTTTTATTAATGTTAGTTTTTTAATTAGCTGATGCTGTCTGATGTGCGTAGTGCAAGAAAAAAAGATACACTTTTTCTCTCCACTTAACTCCCTGCGTTTCGCCAATCTCCTTCACATCCTCAGTGGCAGGATCTTTATTTTATAAGACACAAACAAAGATAATACATAAGAGACAATATCATGATGGAACGATACAAGGTGGCAGCATGGTGACATACCTACAAACATAAATAAAAATTCAATGTATTTTGTTTTTGTAAATTCGATGGACAAATGTCAAAATCGTACTGCGCCGAAAGTTGATGTATCAAAACAAATAAAAAAAGGGTATGATCAGCTGTCCCATGCTGCCACCTTGTATCGTTGCGCCATGGACAATATCATAAAAAACATGTATAAGTGTCACTTACATTGAAAAGTTGGAAAAAATATATAATATAAAAACATTAAACAATAACAATTTTTTTAAATTTGAGTCACAACATAATTTATCTGTACCATCAATGTCAGGTAGCCACGCCATCCCCAGAACCTTCTCCGATGTGTTGGATTCCTTGGACTTGATTGACAATGCTGTGGTTTCACCATCCAATGCAGCAACAACTTCTTCGGATAATTGTTGTCGAGATTCATACGCGTCTTTTGACACCTTTCTCGATATTTTATGACACGTATTAGCAGTCGACCCCTCAACTAGATTTTTACCCGCAAGGCTTCCGAACACGATTGATAAAAGTGCACATCACGCTCTATATCCCGACTTACCACATCACGTACTTCGACATTAAGATATAAGGCAAAGTATTTTTGCATAAAATCATCTTGACCACCACAATTCCACAAATTTTACATAAATAATTAATTTTTTACAAAAATTACACCTAATAATTCTAGTTATTGTTTACGAATTTAGAAACAATGAGAATGGCAAATACGAACGATTATGAAATATAATGTCAAAACGTATATGCACATGGTTATATTTCAATGCACGAAAATGCTTTAAAAACGCATGAAATTGTTAAATTAAAGTTGAAAAAAAAAATGATAAAAACTTTAATATAAATAAAAATCATCTTTTAAAAACCACAAATATGCCTTATTCTATATATACATCAATTGGTAAGGTTTATCTCCCTTTAAAATTTAAGCTAAATAATCTAAAGTTTTTTTTTGAATCCGAGTCGAGAACTGTGCGTGTGAATGTGCGAATTTCACCGATCAGCTGTTAGTTGCGCTACTTGGTAAAATTTACAATGATATAAAATCTATAAACTTCGCGTCAGTGCCAATTAAACGATTGCTTTCATGAATTTGGAATAAAGGACTTTTACGTTTAAATTAAAGAAAATATTTTAAAATGACGCTCACGGACAAACCTCTGGTGCCTGTGGATATCGATTTCGTAAGTATAAATGCTTTACAGGCTTGACAGGCTTCCGTCAAAAACTAATTTCAATCGGTGTTGTTTGTTGTAGCCCGAGGAAGATGTGCCCTATGAAGAAGAGATTCTACGCAATGCTTACTCTGTAAAACATTGGCTACGTTATATTGAACACAAATCGAAGTCGCCAAATTGTGGTGTGAATATTGTTTATGAACGTGCACTGAAAGAGCTACCCGGCAGCTATAAAATCTGGTATAACTATTTGCGTACCAGACGTAAGCAGGTTCGAGGGCGATCACTTAGCGATCTCATGTATGATGAAGTGAATAACACTTTCGAACGTGCACTAGTATTTATGCATAAAATGCCACGTATTTGGATGGATTATGGAGTATTTATGACGGCTCAATGTCGCATAACACGGACACGACATGTATTTGATCGTGCCTTACGTGCATTACCAATTACCCAACATCATCGTATTTGGCCACTTTATTTGAAATTTGTACAACGCTTCAATATAACTGAGACAGCTTTGCGCATATATAGACGCTATTTGAAATTGTGCCCAGAGGATGCGGAAGAGTATATTGAGTATTTGACAGATGTGGGACGCTTAGATGAAGCTGCACAACAGTTAGCTTCGGTGGTAGACAATGAAAATTTTGTATCCAAGCACGGAAAGTCAAATCACCAGCTATGGAACGAATTATGTGATTTGATATCGAAAAATCCTGATAAGGTGCATTCGTTGAATGTAGATGCTATTATACGCAGTGGGTTAAGGCGGTAAGTATTTCGCTTATAATGGTTTTAATAACAGCACTGTGTCGTATCTATAATCAAATACTTTTCCACTGGAAAATAACTCTTGTCAACAAGTTATACTTTGGACTGAGTACGCTATTAAAAAAGTAAAGCTTCACTTTACAAACAAAAGTATCTCATCATGCCTTTCTTGATTTATAGCTCGGAATCATGGACGGTGTCGAGAGATGCATCGGTGCAATTCAGAAACGAAACATCAAAACCAAGGAGAATTAAACAAGGGGTGCCACAGGGTGTTGTCCTATCCCCACTTTTGTTTAATTTCTACATATCTAAGCTACCTTCACCACCGGAAGGCGTCATAATCGTTTCCTACGCCGATGACTGCACAATAATGGCCACAGGCCTAGGCCCAGAGATCGATGAGCTATGCAATAAAATAAACGGCTATCTCCCTGATCTCTCCAGTTTCTTCGCCTCGCGAAACCTGGCATTGTCACCGACTAAATCTTCCGCGACCTTATTTACAACATGGACGCCCCAAATGTCGACCATATTGAACATCCACGTCGATGGTACTACGCTACCGACTGTCCTACACCCCAAAATCTTGGGTGTGACGTTTGATCAGGATCTACATTTTGGTGCGCACGCAACCGCAATTGTTCCGAGAATTCAGAGCCCTAATAAAATCCTCAAATTCCTTGCTGGCAGTACCTGGGGAAAAGATAAAGAAACGCTCATGACCACATACAAAGCAATTAGCCAGCCGATTACGTGCTACGCGTCACCCATATGGTCGCCAAGCCTAAAAACTACCCACTGGAAGAAACTACAGACCTGCCACGCTTCCCAAGGCAGTCGGTTCTATGTACCGGAGCGACTCGGGATTTTTCCCGACCAAGGACTGTCATTTCAGTGTGACCCCATTTAATTTGTTTCGTCCCTCCCACAAATTGTCATCCTCCCAGCAGCTCCTTGCAGCAGGATTGCTACATATTCTCTTACTCCGGG